>NC_050577.1:221981356-222299606 GCF_011100635.1 Trichosurus vulpecula | reverse complement strand
CCCAGGTCTTTTGACCTGTATAGTATAATTTTTTCACTTGCTTCTACATCATGCTTTCTCCCATTTTAATAACATTAGTAATAATAACTGACATTTATATAAGGCTTTATAGTTTGCAGGGTGACTTACAAATATTATTTCACTAGAGCCTTCACAAAATCCTGTGAGGTACGTACTGCAGTTATAGTCACCACCACCACCCATTTTACAGATGAGAAAAGTGAGGTTTATTGAGGCTACTGACTTGCCCATAGTGACACAGCTAGTAAGTTATCACTGTAGGATTTGAACACAGCTCTTCCTTCTACTTTCTGAACTCTAGCCACAATTCTACATTTTTTCTTGGGTTTATTAAGTACAATTAATTGTAGTTTTTGTTTCTTTTTCCCTCTATCTCTATTACATTTGTAATATATATGCACCCCTAGAATCTTGGTTTGAAGATAATCTGGCAGGGTTCTTGGCTAGTCTCTCTTAGTGATGGGCTTACAGGAAGTTTTAGATATGATTGCACTGCCATGTCATATTTTAATAGTTTGAGGGGAAGGGTGGAACTCAGAAGAACACTTATTAAATTATAGAACTGGAAGGATAATCTAGATTGATGTCAATATCCTGACTTTGGACAGGCAGGTCCCTTTAAGACTGAAGTAGGAATGTAGATGGTATGAATTGCCCACAGTAACAAAAGACAGCCATGTAGGCAGGACTGAAATGTGTGGAGTGGTAAGACAAAGAAAGCCTCAGGCAAGTTAACAAGACTAAAGGATGATATCTTCTCTTTGGACTTTTATTGTGTTTTTGATCAATTCAAAGGATCTTAATTATAAGTCCGGAATTAGGAAGACCTGAGTTCCAGTTCAACTTCAGATACTTATTAGCTGTGTGAGCCTGGGAAAGTTATTGAACCCCTGTCTGCCTCAATTTCTTCAACTACAAAATGGAGATAACAATAGTATCTATCTCCCAGGGCTGTTGTGAAGATCAAATGACATAATATTTGTAAATCATTTAGCACATAGTCATGCTTCAAAGCACTTAGCACATAGTAGGTGCTTCATACATGTTTATTCCCTTCCCTTCCATTTCCATCAGCCTCCCTCCAGTCTCTCCTTCTGAAGTCTATTCTCCACATACATGATAAATTAATATTCCCAAAACATAAGTCTAATCATGTAAAAAACAAACAAACAAAAAACTTCAGTGGCTCCCCAGGGCCTGTTGGATAAAATGTGAATTCTTCAGTTGGTCATTAAAGCCCTTCAAAATCTGGCTCAAACTGATGAGGTGCTTGTGCTCAGACTCCAGCCCTTAGGACCATATCTCTCCCCAGTCCACAGACCCTATCTCCAGCAATAACTCATGAATGGGCCCCTATGAGTGAGGCAAATCATCTCTCCCTGTTACAACAACAAATTGACCTCTGTAGAATTTCCCTTGTATTAACAGGACTATCTTGTACCAGTAGAACTATGATGTGTATGATTCCCACAGTTATCATATACAATCCAGAGGTCAAGGTATAGATGTCAACTCCCCAGGGTTTCCATTAGTGAATGATGCCTGTGCCCAAAGTACAGAAGCTGTATGTTCTTTTAAGAGCTGACTACTCCTTGATCCTGCCCCATACCACCTAATGAGCATAGTTGGCATGCCGTTCACTGAACTTTTTCTATATAAGCTTTAGCATCACTCCATTAAGTTTCAGCTTCTCTAAAAAGAACTTTGCCCACTTTATCAGCTTTAAAATAAACTTTTGCCCTTTGACTGCTTGACTCCGCAAATTCTTTCCAGATGACTCCACCTTGCACCTCAATAGTTTTGGGGTCCCTGCACCCCTAAACCACACCAAAACCTATCCTTCCAGACCTAGGTCATGACATTCCCCCTGACGCATTTTTATATTCCAGCCAGATTGGCCTAATTGCTACTTCCTATATCCAGAATCCCATTCACCAACTTCTGCCTTTTGGAGGGCTCTCCTTTCTTCGGCTCTTCCTCTTGGAATCCTGAACTTCCTTTAGGCTCAGCTCAAGAGACATGTCCTATATGAGGCCTTTATCCATCTCCCCAATTGTTAGCACCCTTGAAAAATTGTTTTACATTTATTTTTTAAAAATGTACAACTTGCTATTCTTTTTAAATATATAACAAAGTTATCAGGCAAATTTTTTTTTCCCTTTTTTCCTCCCCACCCCCTGCCCTAGAGATAGTTACCATTAAACATGTATGTATGTATACGTATGTATATGTGCACACATGTATATATGTCTGTATGTATATATGTATGTCTATGTATATATGTATGTGTATATATACATATGTAAAATCATTCCATACATACTTCTATTTACTTGTTCTTTCTCTTGATGCAGATAGCTTTTCTTTATATCTCGTTTGTCAATAATTTGGATATAGTCTAAATGATTTAGATGCTCAAAGTTGTTCTTCAAACAATATTGCTGTTATTGTATCCAATGTTCTCTTGGTTTTGCTCATTTCTATATTTTAAATGACTTACTTGTGTACATATTGTTTGTTCCTGCCCTACCTTGTGGAATGTACCCTCCTTGAGGGCAGACTCTGGTTTGCTTCTGTCTTAGTATCCCCAGCATCTACCCCCAGGTCTGTCACATTGCAGGTGCTTGGTATATGTTTATTAAATCAATTAAATTGAGACTTGAGACTTGAGATCAAATGTTGGTCTCTGGGGAGGAGCACCAATAACATACAGTGACTACAGAGGGGACCTGAGCATGAAGAAGACCTACATCCTTCCTCTCCCATGTACTGTTTGTGTGATCAGTAATGAGTGGACTGTGTTTAACAATAGGCTCTCCAGAGGGGAAAATGTTTTCTCCAGTTCTAGAACTTTGATATTACAATTCTATGACTGTTTTTTTTTTCTTCACAACAAAGTCATCTTCTGATGGTGTAGAGGGCAGCCTGAGTTTTTGAAAATTCTACCACCAGAGAACAAGCAGGAAAGGATTCTTAGGCAGGCCTGGGGACGGGCTATGTGTCTGTTAACCAAAAATTAGCATAATGAAGAGTGCCAATGCTCGCTGTCGGCCAGGTTGGTGAAGGTATGGAAGAATCTTGATCTTCCATGATGGAAGATTCATCAATAATGGAAATGAATAATAGAATTTGTTCTTCAGTGCAACCCAAACCTGAACAAAGAATTCCACACACCAAATAGGCAGCCATCTAACCTTTGTCTGATGGCCTCTAATGAAGGAAAGCTCAATAACCCTCAAAGCATTCTATGCTTCCACTTTCAGGTTGCTCTAATACTTAGGGAGTTTTCTCTTACATTATTCCTAAGTTTTCTTCTTTGCTAAGTCCACTCAGGGCTCCTTTGGCAAAACAACCCTAAGGCAATAGTCAGTAATCAGGGAGGAATCCAGCTCTCTTCTCTCCTCCATCTTCCAGGAAATGCTGTTCCCCCAGGAAAAGCCACCTCATTTAGTAGTTATGGCATCATTTTGAAGCAAAGGTGAGAGAACAAAGAAACATACTCCAGAAAGACATAAATGCAAAGAGATAATCACTCAAGAGAGGAAGCAGCTCCCAGGAACAGGACCCCAGAAAACAGAAAAGAGAGCTTCCTATGGACTCAAGAGAGAGCCAATTTTGGAAATTAAGAGCTGATCTTCATCAAGGAGCCTACAGGAGAGAAAGAACATCCTGGTCCTGCAGTTCTGGAGTTGTGAGCTGCTTTGGTACATATGGGTTCTTTACACACTTCTCTCTCTACCATCATGCTCACTTTTCCTACAGAAATGCTGTTTGTATTAATGGAAGCATGTGCTCCAGTTTGAACTGGTGAGGAAGGTTGTTTTATAGCTATTACTTTTATGTTGCCACCTTTGCTAGGCAAAAATTATATCTACTCTCTGATTATCAATGAAAAAGCACACTGGGGGAAACATATGAGCTGTAGTATTAGGAGCATAGTTAGGAGTATACCCTAGAAGCTAAGGTAGCAGCCATCCTCTGAGAAATCTAGCCTACCTGTGTGAGTATAAATTGGAACAGAAGAGGGGATTGCAATTTGCAATGTATTACATGCTAGGAATACAAACAAAATACATTTGCAATATTTCCCAAACCTCAACAATATATCCTTTTGTATATTTTAAGCTGAGATGTCTTATAAAGTGCTTTCTTCCAATTACTTTCTGGTGTTCAAAATTCCTTCTTCCTTAAAATGTCTGATATATTACAAAGAGAAACAATTTATGTTGGATCAGAGGCACTTGGTGAGCAGGTGATGTTTTAACCATCACTATCAGTCACCCAGGTCTTTCTTTCACGGGCTTGATGGAAGGGACAGGATGTCTATCATGTGACTTCTCTAAAATGTCCTGCTTCTTATCTTTGCCTGAGCTTGATAGCATGTGGCAGACAGGAGGGCACCAGGAGATTGCTGCTAAGTCCCTCCCCATACATTGAATACATTGTAAGATAAGGTGGAAGAAATCTGGCATTAAGTACCAATCCCTTGCCACTGTATCAGATAACACGCAACGTGAAATGGAAGAGGTGGGCGATCTTTAGAGTGACTTGCAGCTCTCAGATTCTTTGATTCCATGGTGATTTCCTCCTTGCTTTAAGAAAGGTAATCAGTGGCATATGGCTTGACCTCAAAAACTTAGATTGGAGGAAACTTGTAATTCCAGGCTTCATAGAGTAAGAATTAAAATTGGGCCAAATCAGGAACAAGCCTACACCAAATGAAATGATCCATAACACATTGCCCCTTATATGTGGAGGTACAGCTTCTGAGATATCAAGAATAGCTTTGGCGGGGAGGGGGTGGAGGAGATGATCTTCAGTGATCAGCTCTTCAATGTGTTGCTACTCTGACATACTTATGATGAACTCTTTTTAATTCTCAAAAAATAGCTTTTTTCCCTTCAATGTTAATAGTGAGAGATTACATTGAGAAAGCATGTGATCAAAAGAACTCCCAGAGATATTTCTAGAGCTGGTAGAGACCTCAAGAGCCAAGCTTCTCACTTTACATAAGAGAAACTGAAGGAGGAGTGGGCTAAGGGATTTTGTCCAAGGTCACACAGAGAGTGTCAGAATTGGGTTTTGAACTCAGACCTTCTGATTCCGGAGCCAGGGTAACAGGATGATCAGGGCTCCAGGGATGGTACATGGCCACAGAGCAGAATTAATCTGTATTTTTGCCTCTGGCTCACCCAATGAGAAAGCAAACCCCAAGTCCTTTGGCTCACTAGCAGGTTGAAAACAACAGCACTAAATGAGCCATTTCTCTAAATATGAGCACCATAAAAACAGACTTTGATATCTTGCCTTCGTATAGTCACGATCAAGTGGATAAGCATTTATTAAGCACTTGCTATATACATGTCAATGTATTACATGCTAGGAATACAAAGAAAGGCAAACATAGTTCCTCCTCTCAAGGAGCCTACATTCTAATGGGTAAAATAACATAGAAATAACTAGCTACATGTAAGATATAGAGGGAAGGGGAAGGGAAGAAAAATTTATTAAGCACCCACTATTTTCCATGCTAAGTTCTTTAGAAATAGTATCTCATTTTATAGATAGAGGAGATGAAAGGTAAAATTAGAAGGGAAGGCAATTTCAGCTGGGAGGAGCAGGAGGTCTTGTGCAGAGGCTGGGGGCAGGTGGTGAGGGGACAGAGCGTTGAAGGAAACTAGAGACTCTAGGATGAAAGGGGCAGAGAAATCCAGGCATGGAGGGCAGCCAGTGCAAAGGTGTGGGGATGAGAGATGGAGTATCATGTGGAAGAAACATCAAGGAGATTGGCGTAGCTGGATCTTACAATGCATGCAGGGGAAGAAAGGATTAATAGACTGGGAAGCAAGGAAGGGGTCAGATTAAGAAGACAGCTTTAAATGCTAAACAGAGGTGTTTACATTTGATCCTGGAGGTAACAGGGAACCACTGAAGCTCCTTAAATGGAGGGAAGGTGGGGAACATTGTAAGACCTGTGCTTTAGGAAGATCATAGCAGATGAGTGCAGTATACACTGAAGAAGGACAAAAGTCTCAGAGGCAAGATATACAGGCAATGGGATATAGAAATCTATCTTACCCTACAGGAAAATAGAAGGGAAGGGGATAAGAGAAAGGCAGGGGTGATAGAAGGGAGGGAAGACTGGGGAAAAGGGTAATCAGAACACATGCCATATTGGGGTGGGAAGAGAGGAGAGATGGGAAGAAAATTTAGAACTCAAAATCTTGTGGAAGTGAATGTTGAAAAGGAAAAATTAATTAATTAAATCAATTAACTAATAAATAATTATATAATCAAAATATGCAAATTAATTAATTAATTAATCCGATTAGCATAGAGTCCAACCTTCATTTTACAGATGAAGAAAGTGAAAAGTAAACAGAGGTTAAGTGACCATAAGTAATTAGTAGCAAAGGTGGGAACTAATCTCTTGTCCAATGGCACCAAGTTTGGTAAGAGAGTTCAGAGCTCTCTCCACCACATCACACCCACTGCCTTCTTGCTGAGTTTTCATGACATTGCTTTGTTGTGGTCCTCCTTCTACCTGTGAGTCTTCTTTGTACCATCTTCCCATCACATATGCATGATGGCACCCTAAGGATGACTTGGACCCTCTCTTCTCTCTTTATCTTTATTTTTTTATCTTTATTTCTTGGTAATTACATCAGTTCCTGTTGGTTCAGTTATCATCACTCTTCAAACTGACACCTGAATCTGCACATCCAGCTCTCACATCTGTCCTGAGCTTCAATCCTGCTTGTGTGTTGGACAGTGCCACCTAGGTATCCTATAAGCATTTTAAATTCAATGAGTCCCAAACAGAGCTCATTCTTTTCCCCACCTAAATCCATCACTTCCTAATTTCTCTATTTCTGTTTAGGGTCCTTCTGATCAGTCAGATTCATGACTTTGGAGTTGTTCTTGACCATGGGTAGGGAACCTGTGGCCTTCTAGGTACTTGGGTGTGGCCTTTTGACTGAGTCCAAGTTTTACAGAACAAATCCTTTTATTAAGGGGATTTGTTTCATGAAGTACGGATTCAATCAAAAGGCCACACTCAAGGACCTAGAGCGCCACATGTGACCTCAAGGCCGCAGGCTCCCTACCCCTGTTCTTGACTCTTAATTCCCACTCACAACCTCTTCCCACTACCATACCCAATCAATTTCCATGTCTTGTCAATTCTACCTCCACAGCATATCCTATATATGTCTTCTGTCCTTTCACATCACCCTAGTTCAAGACTTTCTCAACTTTCACCTATATTATGCCATAGCCGCCTTATTCGTCTTCCAGCCTCCAATGTTCCTCTACTCTCCAATCTACTCTACACACAGCTGGCATATTGATATTCTGAAAACATACGTCTGATCATGTTACTCTTCTGCTCAAAAATCTTTAATGACTTTCTATTACATCTTAAAGAAAAACAACCCTTAAATAAACAACATAACAAAAACTCCTCTGTTTGGCATTTAAAGCCCTTCAGAATCTATCTTTCCTGGCTGATTGCTCTTTCCTTTCCTTCATGAATTCTATACTCCAGCCAATCTGGCCAGATTGCTATTCTCTGGACACAATATTCCCTCTTTCATCTCCATGTCATCACCCAAGCTTTCCCATATGCCTGAATTAATAAACTTTTAGATAAAGAAGCAGGGGGATAAGCTGGATAGAGCACTAGGTTAGAGGTTTGAGGAGCTGTGTTATCTTGTTTTTTCTGCTCACTACCTTGGGGACCCTGGGAATGTTGCCTCCCCCTTTCCAGGCTTTAGTTTTGCTCATTTTCAAAAAAGAGGATTGAAATAGATGATTCCTAGGGCGCCTTCCAGATCTAAAATTCTTCAAGTCTATATAAAAAGTTTTGCTTTTTTTTCTTTGTTTAAAATAAAGCTGTTAATAAACACCTACGTCAGCATTTTTGTCCCACCCACGTTCATAGTTTCTCTCCTTTGATATCTAAGTACATTTGGAAAATGGAATCCCATTATCAAATGCCTATCTCCTAAAAATTACATTATGGCTTTTAGGAAAATATGATCAATTATTATAATAGTTCAAGAAGAAATCCTAAGAGGAAGAGCAAGCAATTTTCTATATTTACTTTCTCTTCTAAATTTTGTTTCTGGACATTTTTCCTATTTACAATTATCCTATCTTATTGAGCAATCATGTGTTTTTATTAGGCAATCATGTGACTTCTTATTGCTAGGTTTAAAGATGTGTCTTTTTTTTGGTGGGACGAGAGTGTTGGGGTGGGGTCCAGAGCTGTAATTTCACTAATTGGGCAACTACCATGTGGGCAAGCTTCCCTGAACAAGTTCATCTTGTCTGTAGAGAGAGCTACCTAGAACTCCAAGAAGTTAAGTGACTGCCTAGGGTCACACAGCCTGTATGTATCAGAGGCAAGACTTGAACCCAGGTCTTCCTGCATCTAAGATGGGCCCTCTATTCTCTACATCATGCTGCCTTACTATACCTTACCTTATAAACTCGAAATGTATATGCATATATATACATACACATATACATATATACATACAGATATATTGTGTATGTGTGTGTCTATATATGTGTGTATATATCTACACACGTACATACATATATACATACATGCATTTCTTTCCTTTTGGTGACATTATCCTTATGCAAAAAACAAAGAACCTACCTATTATTAGACCTCAGAAAATTAAGACATAAGAGAAGTATCTGGTTTCTTCGGATTCCTCAAATCAGTGGGTCTTCCTAAATTCAAAACAAGTTGGTGGGTCCCTGAAGAATCAAGGAAAATGGAGAATTAGTCAGTCAATCAATAAGCCTTTATTAAGCACCTGCTATGTGTTAGGTCTTCCAAGTGCGGGGAAAAGGAGCAAAGAATTATATGTGTGGCAAGAGAGGCACTAGTGGAAGGGACAGAACTTTTTGAGTGAGGAGAGTGTTACAAGCCTTGTCAAGTGTTCCTTCTCCTTGGATTAACCCAAGGTAAGAGTGAATGGAAAAGGTCTGTTATGGATGAGAACATGTATTGATGTAGTATTTTAATTTTAAAAGCATTTAGTTAATCTGTCTTAGAACGAAGGTAACGCAGGTGTTATGCCCATCTTACAGATGAGGTACAGTCTAAGAGAGGTGACCTGCCCAACTAATAAGTGGAGCTCAAAGTAACATATTCTGTGTCCATGTCCAGTGCCTTTTCCATTATACGTCCTTATCACCATCCAAAAGTAGAATACATTAAGAAACAAACAACAAAAAACAAAACTTGCTTTACTTTTTAAGCCCTTCTTCCTGTTTGTAGCACTAACAGGTTTACTTTTATTTTTGTCATTTGGCTTGGTATAATATTAAAATAATCTCACTGTCTCTGAGAGGTAGAGTGGTATAGTGGAAGGAGAGCTGGCTTCAGAGTGAGGAAGATATGGACAAGGGACCTGACATCTCATTCAGTGATTTAGTCAGCCAGCAAGCATTTATTAAGTGTTTACCATGTGCTAAGTGCTCTCAATGCCCCTAGGCAGCTATTAAGGACCACAAATTGCAAAGAAGGTATCGATTTGCATTGGTAGAAGGAATGTCCTCTTTGGGAATTCCCTACACCAATGAAATCACAGGTCTAGTCTAATAAAAAAATGTTCCCTAAACATATAACAATTGTGCTTATGGTCCACAAACCTACTGAGCAAGGGAATCTGAGAGAATGATAGCCTTGAATTTTGCTATGAAGCATCCATCTAGTTGAATTGATCAACCAGATCCTATCCTTGTTAACATGAGGTGAATGGGTTATTGATTGTAAAACCATATAAGGGCGATTCAAGAAGCCTTCAAGTCTCTTGATCAAGGATGGGGAAGGAGGAGAATTATTTTCCAACTAAACTACTATTTCATCATTATCTAGAATGCACATTGGGGGAATAGGGAACATCTGCAGTGAGAGACAGCTCAATGTAAAAGTAGAATATGCAGCCGGTTTATATTTCTGGTTAGGTTCAGAGAAGGGACCTCAGCTCCTTAAATGATACCCCCATTGGCCTGTCATTGCTGAAAAATCCTTCCACTCATCTAATTCCACTGAATTAAGGTCATGGTCCCCAAAATGATTTGGCCATGGAACATCTTTAGTTTTGAAATGTGTTGATAAGACCTATAATGGAATACCCTTGAGAAAAAATTCTACACTTAATGCTATACTAGACTATTGAAATATCTTTGTAATTTGTTTTTCTAATTCTAGCCTCTTTCCTCTCCAACTCATTTTCTCCACTGATTGATTTTCCCACAAATTGATATTCAGAAGACACAAGTTCAATCATGGCACTCTCCTCATTAAGAAACTCTAGTGGCTCCTTCTTTCCATTAGGATAAAATATGGATTCTATCATTTTACATTTAAAGCCCTTTATGATTTGGTTCCAGCCTGTCTTTCCACGTGTATTTCACATACTCCCATACTCTATGATCCAGGAAAACTGGTCTATTTGCTGTTTCTTATACAAGAAGATACTTATAAGTCTCTTGCTTCTGTGCCATTGAGAGTCCTTGAAATGCTGTCCCTTCTCTCCCTAGAATCCCTAACTCCCTTCAAGGCTTAGCCCAGGTGCCACCTACTACACAAAAACTTTTCTCTTTCTCATAGCTGTTTATACTCTCCTCCTACTTTCCACCTTCAAGAATTACTGTGTATTTATTATATTTAGGGAGTGGAGCTGTGACTTCATTGGTATTGGGAACACCCATCTATGGAAACTCCCTTTACCAATGCAAACATGCACTTTCTCTCTAATTTAGAGTGCTAGGGAGTTTCCTAGAGCTTAAGGAACACACTCTTTCATATTCCACTGTGGTCTTTAAGGAGAGTAGACTTAGAGTGAGAACAGGTTCTACAAAACTCATTCGTACATATTTGTTTGCTTGCTGTGGCCTCCACTAAATTGTGAGCTTCTTTGAGGGCAGGGATTGTCCTTTGCCTTTGTTTATAAGCCCAGCGCTTAATAAATACTCATTGACTAAGACCTTAAGTGATTTGTCCAGAGTCACACAGTCAGTATGTGGCAGAATTAGAACCTGAGCCCAGCCAGGTCTTCTTAACTTCATGATTTCAGCTCTCTGGTCAACATATACATATATATACATATATATGTATGTATGTATGTATGTATGTATGTATATGAATATATGTATATGTATATATGTGTATATGTATATGGATATATGGATATGTGTATATATGTATATGTGTATGTATATGTGTATATATGTATATGTGTATGTATATGTGTATATATGTATATGTGTATGTATATGTATGTATACATATATGTATGTGTATATTCACACATATGCATATACATGCATACATATGTATGTGTGTATATATGTATACATACACACACACACACACACACACACACACACACACACATATATATATATATATATATATATATATATATATATATGTATATGCTTTGTATTTATTTATGTAGCAAGGGTGGCTTACCATCCACCATCCAAGAGTCAGTTTGGTTACATTGCCCTCTCAAGATTCTAGGGCAACCTTGAGGAAATTTGAATGTCTTTTCTTTATTGTTATTGGGTTATCCCCGCCATTAGCAGTGGTTCACCACTGCTATCTATCAATGAGTGACTAGCAGCCTGCTCTATTTAACCAACTAATATCAATGAGCCTTTTCAAGGGGATATTTGCTTTATAGATACACTGAGAACAGAAGTACAAACATTTCTCCTCCTCTTCTAATACCTCAACATTATATTCTCTCATATATTACCTCAGTCAGTGGAGAGAGCGGGCTCAGACTTTGAACAGTTTCTCCATAGCATTAGGCACACCAAGTTCAGCTCCAAAGCAACGTCCCTGTTGCATGAGACCTCTTCTCAGCTACTCCTACGGCTGCATATAAAGGTTGCACCTTGCTCCTTAGGACAATGATGCCCAGGCTGGCTGCAAAATTCAACATGGATTTACTCCCCAGATTACTAGATTCCTAGACTCCTGCACTCCTAGATGGATTGCTTTCCTAATTTTTTGAAACTTGCATACTCCAAATTAATCTCCTCCTGGCTAAAAAGGAAATGCCATACTTTCTTAAGGCCATCTATTTGGCCCTTCATCTATTTCCCTTCATAGCCTTATCTCTCACCAGATTCTATTAGGAAGAAGTAAGATGAAGAAAAATCACACCAAAAGAAGAGAGGGCCAAGGTCAAATAAAACCTTTCAAAGGCATCCTTGTCTCTGGTTCTGCAACTATAAGCTGCTGTCCACCACAGGGTTAGCAAACCAGAACCAGTCACAGAATGTCTACGCATGCTCCAAAGTGTCTATTATGCATCATCACAACTCTCTTGAAAACAGGAACCCCCGACTTTTCCAAATGGGAAATTGCAGCAGCTGAATACACTGATCACTCTGCACAGCTTTGTAGGGACTGGGCTCATTGGTCAGTCTGTCCATTAGCTTACATATGTACTGATGTATGCTCCCACTAGAATATAAATTCCTTGAAGGCACTTGCTCTATAGCTGATGATTTACATGTTAGCTCTCCCATTAGGACCTCCTTAAGGGCATGAGTGATTCCTGCCTTTCTTTGTTCCCCCAGCACTTAACACAGTATCTGGCACATAGTAAATAAATGCTTTTTGATGGATTGATTGACTGAGCCCTGCTTTGTTTTTGGCTTTGTATGCCCATTCTTATCACAGATTCATGGTTTATAGTAAGCACTCAATTATTAATGAATTAAATTGAACATATATTATGCTTTCCTTCTATACTTACAACCTACAAATCTTATGTGTATAAAATTGGAACATGCCCTAGAATTGGGTTTATTTCTTCACTGTGTGTGTGTGCACACTGCACACATGTATACAAATAAATGTATCCATTATTTTACATATGTATGTGTACACACACGTAGATGCTTTGAAAGAACTCTCGTTTTAGAGGTGTGGTATTCAGTGTGATAACCTAGATTCAAATGGATATGGTAATTGTTTTTCATGAATTCATGATTTCACATTTAACATTTTTTAAGAGGGAAGAAATATTCCTAAATGCTTAACAATTTTCTAAGGGGACCTTTATTCATTTTTCTCAGAACGCAATCAGCATTCTACAGAATATACTTTAAGAAATGCTGAGTGAAATGCTTTGTCTCCAGACACTAGATTAAACCATTAGCCCAGAGTCAGATAAGCTGGGAGTAGAATTCAGGACAGGTACATTTTGATGGGGGGAGGGAAAGCTAAGTATGTCCAGTTCAGACCTTCCAAGATGCCTCCTCAGCAGCCAGGGGGTAGCAGGAGGGGATTGAGCACATGGTGGGGGGAGGTGCCTATATGGGCAGTCTTAAGCCCTTATTTGAGAAGTGGCCAGGTAGTCTAGTAGACTGAGGGCTGGTCTTGGAGGTAGAAAGACCCGGGTTTGCTTCAGACACTTACTAGCTGGGTGATCCTTGGCAAAACACCTAAACTCTTTAGAAGTCAGTTTATTCATCTGTAAAATTAGATTCAATTACTTGTAAGGTCCGTTACAGCTCTAAATATATGAACCAATATGTTAGATACTCTATAAGAAGCTGGATAGAAAGAAAATGACATAATTCCTTTAATTCCTTCCCTCAAGTAGTTTACATGATATATTAAGGGGAGATCTGTTCACATATAAGTTTATACAAAATAAATATAAAGAAATAAAGTAATGAGAGAGAGAAAGAGAGAGAGAGAGAGAGAGAGAGAGAGAGAGAGAGAGAGAGAGAGAGAGAGAGACTAGTAGGGGAGGTGGGGTGGGGAGGGATCAAGAAAGATCTTGAATTAGAAGTGACACTCAAGCTAAGCTTTGGAGGAAACTAGGGCAGCTAGGTGGCACAGTAGATAGAGCACCAGACCTGGAGTCAGGAAGACTTAAGTTGAAATCCATCCTTAGACATTTGCTAGCTGTGACTAGCAAGTCACTTCACCCCATTTTCCTCCATTTCCTCATCTATAAAGTGAGTTGGAGAATGAAATGGCAAACCACTCCAGAATCTCTGCCAGGAAAATCCGCACTTGGGTTCATGAAGAACTGGACATGACTGAAAATGATAACAAGGGATTCTGAACAACAACAAGGGATTCTAAAAGGGAGAGGTGGGAAGGGAATACATTCCTGGCATGAGGCACAGCCCATGCAAAGACATAGAGGTGAAAGATGGTATGTTTTAAGTGAGAAACAGCAAGTTATTCATTTTGGAGGGATCAAAGAATAGGTGGAAGTGAATAATACATAATAAGGCTTAAAAAGCAGATTAGAGTTAGGTTGTGATGGACTTTATCTTTAAAAAGTACCCAGACAGTGAGGATGCCCAGAAAGAAAACATGATCACTACTCTTGTGTCACCTAAAATAGAGTTTCAATGTACAGCCACTCTGTTTGAAGGATCCATCCATCAGTGAGAGCTTCCAACAAGGGTGGTAACTGTGAGTGTGATTGGAGGGAAGGGGACACATGGGAGAGGTAGACTTGCCAAGTCTTAGTAACTGATTGGGATATATGTGGCAAAGGAAGTGAGGGGTTGAGGATGACTCTGAAGTGGTCAACTGAAGTGATGGGATGTGGTGGTACCCTGGACAAGAACAGACCATCGGAAGTAAGCAATGCCACTCTGAGTCAAACAAACCTATGGTCCATCTGGTCCAATGTCCTGTCTCTGAAGGTGACACTAAGGAGTCTATGAAGGACCCCTAAGCAACCTAATGTCCCTTGTACTACCATCTCTGAATTTTTAATCATTCCTTTATCTCAGTATTTTTAAATCTCTTCCCATCATGGCAATAGGTATCTAGAAGTAAAGCTGCAGCTAATAACACTGCTTCTCCATAGCAAACATCATGAAAACTTCAAGAGATAAAGTTTTGGAGTGGGTATGGGGGAAGGTTTGGGAAGGGGCTAGAGACTCTGAGATACTATAAGGTCCCTGATGGGGAGGTTATCATAAGGGGAGGGAAGAGGGCAGAGCTGGACCTCTGAGGAGCCCATCTGGAGTATGGCCATAGGATGTGGGGAAGGAATCATACAATCTGGTAACTTTAGATTTAGACTCGTTATTCTTGCTGATTTGATACTAAGCTGAGTTTGGTTATTTCTCCTTTTAAGTTTCAGGGCCCTGGGCCAAAGCACTAACATCCCCCCCCCCCACCTTAGTTATGACTCTGGCTGGATGAATGAATACCTAGGGGTGGGAACGAGGGCACACAGAAAGAATAGAACTAATGATCACTCCTATTTTGTAACCTAAAACAGAGTTCCAGTGTTCATACTACTACTTTTTGATCTTATAAAAGCAACAAATTGATTATTACAGCATTCAGGTTGGCATCCAAAGACCTGGTTCTCCTCACTGTGGCACTGTAGCTAAGTCAATCCTTCCATTTCTCCATGTATAAAATGAGGGTCAATTTTGTGCTCCCTTTACAGACTTTTCATGAGCAAAATGCTCAAATATGGTGGCAATAGGATCCAAGACCTAGAGACTGAAGGAACCTCTATGACAATGCCCTAATTTTATAGCTGGGGAAACTGAGTCCCTAGAAGGTACAGTGATTTGCCCAAAGTGACACAAGGTAGGAGATTTGAACCCTTGTCCTCTGACTTCAGATGTAGTGTTCTTTCCACCTTAGAACTATCATGTCCTTTAGAAACATGAGCCAGGATTTTCAGTATCCTTATGAGAGGCAGTAGATACAGGCCTGACCTCTGAACCAAGGTCTGAATTTGAATCCCACTTCTGACACCTACTGGCTCTGTGACTCTGGGCAAGTTACTTCACTCCTCAGTGTTCTCGGCAACTTTCTGAAATCATAAGCTTCAGACAAGGTGATGATCAGCATCCTCAGAGAGAGTTTCCTCATTTGGGAGTTCCCCATATGAATGAAATCACAGACCCAGCCTATATTTCTATTACCCTTACATTCAATGGATCAAGCACCATAGTTTGAAGAGTTAACTCTGAAATATGCTTTAGCCTTCAAACACTACTGGGATAAAGTCAAGGGCATTGTATTTTTAAGCTCCCTTGGAGGGGATTTAGAAGGTTCATGAAGAGCAGGCTGAATGATGTAAATTTATTCTTGAAATAAAAACTGGGCACAATTATGGAGGATGGAAACAGGCTCCTAAAAAAGGCAGAATTCCCCAAGTGACTAGATTCCCTGCATGAGCATCTTGAGCCACTGCTAATATTAGCATCTAATATGTATGATCTATATCTATTTTTATCTAGCCTCACCAGCCAGAAGTTGGGGAGTAATTATGCTCCCTGTATTAATATCTTCGGGCAGAGTAAATCATCTGTCTTGGGTCTTTGGAAACCCGAGTGAAAAAAAGAGGGCATGTATTTGTAACATTAATGCTATGATAGATTACTAACAAAATACCCTTTGTAGTGTGAACCAACATACCAAGACAGAAGTGACTGCTGTGAAAGCTTCCAGAATCCAAATGGCTCCATACTTCCTTATTCTTAACCAGCTTCTTCAAAGTCATCAAGAAAATGATGACAAATCTTTTTTTTTAAATCACATAAGTTTAAAAACTGTTCTTCTACCCATAATCCCCCTCCCCCACATCCCTTCCACTATCCCTTCTTCACTATGCTGCATTCAATTCTCCCTCTGCTCCTCTGAGATTTTTTCAGAAATCTATTAAGAGTTTTGCCTGGAGGAGTAGGCCTATCAAGGGAGAATTTAGCCTTGTTCAACTGAGAGCAGGCCTATTATTCAATGACCCTCAAAAAAAAGGATCTTTCTCATGCTTCTCCCTCTGGTCAATCTTCCAGCTTCCTCCTTCACCTTCTTTTCCCCCAGTAGGATCACAGGATATGATCTAGATTTCAAGCTAAAAGGGACCAGAGAAGCGAATTGAGTCATAGGTAGAAACTGAGGCTGAGAGAGAGGTTAGACCATGTGCTTACTGTAACACAGCTCATAATTGTGTGAGGTAGTATTTGATTCATCTTTCTGAGTTTAAATCTGGTCTTAGATACTTACTAGTTCGGGTACTAATTAACTCTTTGAGAAGTTAAAGAGATAATTTTAGGGATCAGACCTGGAATTTCGTAGGTATAGGGAAATACAAATACAATAGAACATAGACAATGTTAATATGTGGTTTTCTAAGGCAATATGTAGCCTTCAGGGATCCTTATGCATGGAAGAGTGGCCCTCAGTTTCTATTTGACTTTGACACCCCCACCCTAGAGCACTAAGAAGGTTAAGAGACTTTCCCTCATCCAGGGGTCATTCACTCAAAATAAGTCAGAGGAAAGACTTCAATTCAAGTCTTCCTGGCGCTGAGGACACCCAGGACCCAGGGAAGAAAGTAACTTCATAAGGCATTTACATATTTCTTACTATGTGCCAGACACTGTGTATTAATTACTTCATTTGATCCTCACAACAATCCTAGGAATATTATTTTACAGTTGAGGAAACTGAGGCAATCAGAGGGTGAGCGATTTTTTTCAGGGTCTAGTTAAAATATCTGAGCTGGGATTTATATCTGTATGTATTATATATATATATATATATGTATGTATGTATGTATGTATGTATATTTTAACATGTGTGTACATATATGTGTTGTATAGATGTGGGTACATATATGTAGGCATGTGTACATGTGTGTTGTATGTATTGCATTGCATGCATTATGTGTATACATATGTACATGTGTATATATACTATATATGTATCTATTCTATACAATATAAACATGTAGTGATGTGTGTGCATATGTGTGTATGCGCACGCGCACTTGTGTGTAGTTTTGTATGGGCAACTAGATAGTTCAGTGGATAAAGCATAGGACCTGGAGTCAGGAAGACCCGAGTTCAAATCTGGCCTCAGACTCTTACTAGCTATGTGTTTCTGGGCAAGTCATTTAATCCTGTTCACCTCAGTTTCCTCATCTATAAAGTGATCTGGAGAAGGAAATGGCAAACCGTTCCAGCATCTCTGCCAAGAAAGCCCCAAATGGGCTCATGAAGAGTCAGACATGACTGAAACAACTTAACAGACTCAACAACAATAACGTGTGTATAAACATATATGTATATATATACATACACACACATACATACATACATATATACAATAACTATATAGGAGGATGGTTTTGAGAGCCTGGAGGCAGGGAGACTAATTAGGAATCACTTCCAATGGTCCAGGCAAGAGGCAATCAAGGAAATCTGGATAGTGCCTCTGGCACTAGAGAGAATATATAGAAAAGGGGTCATAAATTTAAAGCTGAAAAGGACTTTAGAGACCATCTAGTCCCACCTCCTCATTTTACAGATAAGGGACCTACAGCCCATGGACTTTAGATTTAGAGCAGGAAGGGACCTAGGAGTCCCCATTTGTTTTTTTTTTAGTAGAGAAAGAAGCCAAGGCCCAAGAGAGGAAGTAATCTGCCCAGAGTCATGCAGGTATTTAGCAGCAGAACCAGGATTTGAACCTTCCCTCCCAAAGCTGCCTCAAGTCTAGGTTGTACATTTTCTGCCTACACTTGGTTATGTAGGTGTCTCTCCCCTGGCAGAATGTAAGCTCCTAGAGGCCAGGGGCTCTTTCATTTTTGTCTTTGTATCTTGAGAGCCTAGTACAGTGCCTGGCATTTAATCAAGCATGTTGATTGAATGACTGAAATCATGTCCTCCCACTCCCAAGTTAGCATAATTGCTGCTGTAGTACCCTATCTTCCCATAGATGTCACAGCTGTTGCTGGAGAACATTACAGGAAATCTCACTCAACATATACAGAGTGACCAAAAATCCTCATGCAAGACTTTGCTAATATTTTGGGGCCACCCTGTATATCCAAATTTATTGGATTTCATAGAAGAGAAATTTTATTAACGCCATGTGTTGCTATTAGAATGGAGGAAATATACCCTCCCCATGCTGGACATGGGAAAAGTGTTATTTTAGGCTTTTGTCTTATTCCCTTAAACCAGACCAAAGGCCCCTTTTGTCAAGATGCCAGCATTCAACTAGAGTAACTGAATATAAAATGACCTCGGGGAGAGGGTTGAGGGTGTGGGAGGGAAGACGAATATGTTTTCCTAATTAAGTATGTTTTCTTGAGATAAAACTGGATCTCAAGCTAATTTTCCAAACTTTCTGTGGTTTTAAAGTCAAGGAGGTGAAGTAAGCATCATTGTCTCAAAAGAGATGAGAAATCAGAGACAAATACCCCTTTCTTCTATCTACCAATGGATCCATGATCTCACCAGGGTGAGAATCCCTTCTTTCCAGCAGCCCCCTATCTCTACCTTTTGATCCTGGGAAATCCTTAGCTATGTCCTCTCACAAATTCTCCCTAGCAGATCTGCCCAATGCACAAGATGTCTTTCTCTAGGTCTTTTAGCATTTCATGGGTGCCAGAGTGCCACCATTTATCCCTCCTCCTTGACTTAGGATGAGCCCGCCTCCTTTTCTAGTTGCAAAATCCTTTGATGATATCTGTCATGCTACTTCCTGCATGCAAATCAGAATCATGCCTCCAGTCTATTTACACTGACTGTAACTCTGCATTACTCTTTTGCTTATCTGCCATTTTGATTCTTCAGAGAACACACTGTTCCATTACATAAGGCCATAAATCTTGCTGGAGAGAATGCTGAGGCTTTAAAAAAAATGGAATTTTATGTTAGGGATTAATTTGGAAACATGAAAAACAGAGGTAAGTGTACTCAATGACTTAGAAATCAGAGGACCTGGGTTCAAACCCCACCCTCGCTACATTTGGGATCTTGGCCTTCTGGGCCTCCATTTCCTCATCTATAAGATGAAGGAGTTAGGCTAGGTGGTTCGTAGGTCTCTACCAGTTCGAGATCTATGATACTATAAAAGGAATAGTACCATATATTCCATATGTAGTACTAGCATGTATAGTATCTCTGATACTACATGATTGCATACTTTCTTAAAAGCAATGCCATCTACTCTCTTCTGGATTCTGCTTATTCAACCAAGATGCCTATTTAAGATTCATGTACTGATATACAAACTTAATGGGCCACAACTTTAAATAGTTAAAATTACATAGATAGCCAGAGCTACCTCATTCCTTCAACTCACACCATTCCCCTACTCCCACTCAATGCTTAGCAAAGCATGACTTCTAATAACATCGTCAGTGAGGAAGCATAACGTTGAATAACATTGTCAGTGAGGAAGAAATATTCTGTTTCCCAACATAAGCATTCTTCAGAAAGAGATTCTAGAACGGACATATTTCTCACTGCCCAATTCTCTCTAGCCCTAACAATATCTCTCCTTATACAGCCTATATTCCAAACTTGAGGTTTAGGGAGAAGACGATTGGAAAGAAGAGGGTATCCTCCTACCTAAGAAAGAGCCTTTCTGACTTACACGAACTGATGCTGAGTGAAGTCAGCAGAACCAGGAGAACATCGTATACAGAAACAGCAACAGTGTGCAATGACCAGCTTTGACAGATTTAGCTCTTCTCAGCAATGCTAGGATCTAAGACAATTCCAAGACTCATGGAAAATGCTGTCCACATCCAGAGAAAGAATTATGGAGTCTGAATGCAGATCAAAGCAGACTTTCCCTCTCTCTCTCTTTTTCTTTCTTATGGTTTTTCCCTTTTGTTCTGATTCTTCTTTCACAAAATGACCAATGTGGAAATATGTTTAACATGATTGTACATGTATAGCCAATATCGGATTGCTTGCTGTCTCATGGTGTGGGAAGGGGAGGGAGTACGAAAAATTTAGAACTCAAAATTTTATAAAATGAATGCTGAAAATTAAAAATAAATTAATTTTAAAAAGAAAGAGCCCTTCCTCTAGGACTCCTATGAGGAAACAAGAGAGTCTTGCCTCCTCTCATCCCCATACTCAATATTCCCAGACTGCCTTTTAGTTTCATAAAGTGAAGCTATGTGGCAATATGAACAGATCACTGGTCTTAGAGCTAGAATACTTGGATTCAAATCTGGGCTTGGCCATTTCATTAACTATGAGACCATAAGTAAGTAGTTCACCTCACCTCTCCTTGTCTGTTTTGTTTTTTTTCAACTATAACAAGAAGAGAGTTAGATGAGATGACCTCATTGGTTCCTTGCCACCTTATGTAATTCAATTCTAAATTTCTCACCCTGGGAGGCATATTGTCTTAGAAACTTACTAGCTATGTGACCTTGGGCAAGTCACACTCTGGGCTTCAATTTCCCCATCCATGAAATAAGAGGCTGGATTGGAAGGCTTCTAAGATCCCTTTTAGCTCTAAAGCTTTGATCCTATGACCACGTCAGAGCTTGAATGGCCCTTAGATATCTTCTAATCCAACTCCATTTTTTCCCCACAGATGAGGACTCTATAGACCAGAAAAGGTAAATAGTTTATCCAAGGTCATACAGGACTAAGGATTTTTTTTAAAGTAAATGTGAAATAGGCATTCAGCACCACATCTTAGCCCAAATTAGTGCTATTAAACTGAAATGGGGCCAAGTATGACCTTGAAGTCAGAATGAATTAGATTCAAGTCTCCCTATCCCCCTAGCCCTCCAACCCCAGGTATACTGACTATGTGGCCCTGGTACATAATTTAGTTCCTCAGTGCCCTAGACACTTAAAATTGCAGATCAAGTGCTAGTCTGTATTAGTGTCTACCTCAGTTTCCTCATCTGTAAAGTGGAGATAATAATAGCACCCACCGCCCAGGGTTGTTGTGAGAATCAAAGCAGATAATAATAATTATAAAACACTTAACACACTACGTGACATGTGCTAGGCACTTAATAAATGCTTATTTAAGAAAAAAAGATTAAATAAATGGCAGCATGTGAATACAACTGATAATCGCTGTGCCATAAGAAACAGAGAATACGAAGGATTCAGAGAAGCATGGGATGACTTATAAGAACTGATGCTAAGCGAAGCATGCAGAAGGAGAAAAGCAATGTAAACAATGACAACAGCCCTAGAGACAGGGGGAAAAACCAACGTTCACAATAAAAATAGAAACATTGCTTTGTAACTATAGTTATTGAGCTTGGCCTCAAATATAAGGTGGAATGATATATCTCCCTCCCATTCTTTCAAGAACAGAAGGACAGCTACAGAATGCTGCATGCGTTATCAGGTGTTGTTGGTATGGTGGTTAGATTTATTTGACTGGTTGGGTCTTTTTTTCTTGTTTTTAGGTTTTGGTGTAAGAGATGACTCTCATGTTGGAGGAAGACAGGAATATATTTGGAAATATATGTTGGGGGTGGTGGGGCAGGGGACAGCAAGGTGGTACAGTGGATAGAGTATCAGGCCTTGAGATAGAAGAACTCATCTTTCTGAGTCCAAATCTGGCCTCAGACATTTACTAGCTGTGTGACCCTGGGCAAGTCACTTAATCCTGTTTGCCTCAGTTTCCTCATCTGTAAAATGGGCTGGAGAAACCAGCAAACCACTCCAGTATCTTTGCCAAGAAAACCCCAAATGGGGTCTCAAAGAGTCAGATTCGACTGAACAGTAAGCAGAATTAAATATATATGTACATCGTATACATATCTAGATGGCAAAAAGAGATAAAAATAAGGATCCTCTTTTAATAAAAAGAAAAAATAAAGTTCTAAAACAGGAAGTGAGAAATCCCTTTTTTGAGGTTGGTCTGGGGTTAATCTCTGAGTATTATCCTCCTTCCTACCCGAGGTATATATTTAAAATCCCAGGTTCTTCAAAGAAATCTTTCCCAATCCCTCTTAATTCTTAATTAATAATCTCTCTTAATTAATTAACTATCCCTTAATTAATCCCTCTATTGATAATATATTAGCATGTGGGTACATAGCCATCTCCCCCATTAGACTGTAAGTTCCTTGAAGGCAGTGACTGCCTTTTACCTTTCTTTGTATCCGCAGTGCTGAACACAATGCCTGGCACGTAGCAGATACTTAAAAAGTATTTATTGACTGACAGATATCTCCTTATAAGAGATTTGGGGTTTGCTAAGGACAAACTTTGTCTTCATAACCTATCTTGGCTTAGCCTCTCCTGAACTTGTCCTTATGCCCATGTTTCAGCAGGGAAATGAGAAACACGAGCCACGGATTCATTTTCTAAGCTTCCATTAGGATGTTCAGTGGAGAACAGGCCAGAGGGGCTGTACCTTCATCTTGGCTTTGACATTTGGAGTGCCCACTACAGCTGACCTTAAGTCAATCCTCCATTTGCCAAATTTACAAACACGACTTGACCCCCAGCAACATATCCACCCAATCCCATCAGAACGCCTGTCCCTGGTAACGCCCTGGGTTATGGGATGATTGTATATGGTCCTCCAACCTTTTCTTCTTCTCATGGGTCATTTGGATGAATTATTTCTGCTCAGCGAGCCAGTAATTGTGTGTTGCGTACAAGTGGTGAAGTTGTTATGCAGATGTGGAATCCAGCTGCCTGATGTGGTCCTCTGATGTCTCCAACCCTTTTCATAGATGTTTTCCATTTAATAAATTCCAAATTCTATTTTTTGCTGAGCACTTTGTTTTTTAAGCCCCATGTGATTTTTGAGGGAAGTTCAATGAGGGCCTTGCTGTTTCCCGTGTATTCTTTTCCTAAAAGTAGTCTTATGGAGGAAACTTGAAAGGCTTCCTGGGGCATTTTTATTTAGATTTGTTTTAAAAGCACACACAAAAACTGACCAGAAGACCCTTAGATTTGTCTGTAGTCTGAGAAAAAAAGTTATTCCAAGTGGCTTTAAAGTTTTCATAAACATTTAGAAGAATAAATCTTGAGTAGGGACAGGTATGAAAAAAGTCCCAGGAACTCTGGGGAGAATGGGGCGACATAAAACAAGAGGGCTATTTTTGGATTCAGAATTTCAAATCCAAGCTTGGTCCCTCACTATCTGCATGGGCAAATCACTCGACTAACCTCTCTAGACATCAATTCCCTCATCTATAAAATGGGTGGGTGGGCAAATAGCCTCTGGGGTCACTCACATTCTAAATCTAGGATCTTATGACCTCTGAAGCTCCTTCTGGCTGTAAATTATGATGGCTCAAGAAGACTGAGGTTCAAATCTCATTTTTGAACATGTGTGTAACCATAGGCAAAACCACTTCTCTGCTCAGAGAGCCTCGGTTCCTCCTGATTTGCAAAATGAGAGTGACAATAACTATAGGACTTCCCTTACAGGGTCATTGTGAGGCTTAAATGAGAAAATGCATAGAAAATGCTTTGAAAATGCAAAGTTTTCATTGTTATTAATATCGATTCATAACAAAATTAAAAACAATAGTAATAATGAAATTAAAAACATAATTAATATTAATAACAAGGCGAATCTAAGTATTTTCATAGCCAATCTACTGCCCTGTCCTCTACACCCACATCCTAGTATTCAGGCTTAGCCTTCTCTAATTCTAGGTCTGCTATGTACTAACTGTGTGACCTTGGGTAAGTTATTTAATGTCCCCAGGCTTCTCTTTCCTCATCTCTGAGGATGAAGGACCGCTGTTGTTGTTTTTGTTTGTGGTTCATTCTCAAAGAGGACCATGACATCAGGGAGGTGATGCCATGGCACGCAAGTGAATTGGATTTAAGTGAGGGAGGGCTGTGCAAAGTCACCAGCCTCACTTTCTCCTCGGGAGCCCTCTGGGTCCAGTGGCCAGATATTCGTCTGTACGACTGGAGATGGCCCCTGTGTGAAGGGAAGTCTAGGGGAGAAGGAAGTCCTTCCTAAACCCCAGAACTTATGAGTTGGAAACCCATCAGAGAAGAGCTCGATACAACAATCACAAGGATGGTCACTCAAATTTCTACAGACTTTAATGATTAGAAACTTCCTTCCTTGCTGTAACACATCAGAATCAAATGGAGATATGATCATCACTATTTTACAAATGAGGAAGCTGAAGCTCAGAGATATCCAAGGGTTTGCCCCTGGTGACACAGCTATCAAACCAGGGTTAGCTACTGTTATTGATCAGCCACTTCAGTCATGTCCGACTCTTTGTAACTCCTTTGGGTTTGGCTTGTTGAAGATAGTGGGGTGGTTTACCATGTCCTTCTTCAGCTCATCTGACACATGAATAAACTGAGACAAGCACAGTTAAGTGATTTGCCCAAAGTCACACGACTAACGTCTGAGGTCAGATTTGAACTCAGATCTTCCTGACTCCAGACCCAGAAGCCTATCCCATGTACCACCTTATTGCCCTTGCACCCTCTACCTTCTACCCCTCTACCATGTACACAGGAAGTAATTTCAAAGGGGAGGCACTAACAATGTGAGTATGGATGATTGGCAAAGATCTTTCTACAGAAGGTAGGACTGGAGATAGACTTGGAACATGTACATGTGAGCTCCTTGACAACAGGGACTGTCTTGCTTTTCATTGTGTCCCAGGTGCTTCCACACAGTGCCTGGCACACTTAATAAATGCTTGTTGACCAACTCACTGACTGTAGCACCTTGCTGCCATGTCACTGATATAGGATGGGGGAAGGGCCAAGGGTCCACTTCAGGTCTGCCATATCTAGGAGCGTGTTGGAGCCAGCTCTAACCGGCTCAGGAGAATGACTTCAATTTTCAGCAGGAGCTTTTACACCTTGGAAATCAGCAAACATTACAAATCCGTTCTTGGCTTATTATTTTGTTAATTGCCTGGACTGGCAGGAATGGAGAAGATGTTACTAATGCAAATTAAACCTAAAAGTGTATCCTGCCCATGTCTGGAAGGGGAGAAGCCGGTTTTTAAACATTTACCAGCATACCCCTGGCCACATCACCAAAACATCGGAACACCAACTCCGGGTCAGCCTGTGGTTCGAAGCAGGTCCCAGGGCTCCCACATGGCTAAAAGTTAAGCTCTTTGTCTACACCAGGGGACAGTCCTTATTACAATACATTTCAAATTTTCCTTGTTATTTCATTGGGTTGTCCCTGTTGCATACGTTCTGCTGCCTGTTACTTGAAGACTCTTGTAAGACAAAGCAAGGTTTGAGGTTCTTTTATAACATACGAGCTGGTGGTTGTTTTTTTTTTTTCTTCTTGCTTTTCTTTCCTTTTCACCAGCCTCAGTCTATTTATTTGCTTATTTTTTGTTTGTTTATTTATTTATATATAAATTTGTTTGTTTGGTTTTACCACATCCCACTTTGCTTTTTTTATTATTTTTTCCCACTACATTTTACCTAGAATATGTAGGGCATCTCATCAGTTTCCTCGAACACCATCTTGATGTGATTGGCCAGTTTGGTTCAATGAATAGCCTCATTATAGATTTCCATGAGCCTGCGGACATAATGTGCTACCCCTCCTTGGCTATTTCCACCAAACTGAGACTAATTACCGGCAGTGGGGTCTGATAGAACCATTCAAACAGTCACTGAGATCCTATGGCTAAGAATGGATACAATTCATGTGGAAGGGGGAGCTGAAGCACCAAGGAAGACAGTGAACTCTCAGACATTCCTTAAATAGGAATGCAGCAAATTGTTCACAAAGGGTCTCCTGATTGTGAGCTGTGCTGTGGAGAGAGCCATTCAATTAGCTGGAGCTGCGGTGGGTCCAAAGGGTCTCTTTCCAACATGGCTGATGCAAGCACCGTGTAGCTTGTTAAACCTAGGTCAGCTGGTATTACAAAGGGGTCACTTGTTCCAGGCTCCCCACCAGGAAGGTAATTTACTTACTCTATTTTGTGTGTATTTGTGTATGAAATGCATTTGTTCCACACTTTATCCAGCAACATTCACAGATCGGTGCAGCTGAAGGAAACAAATAAACAACAGCAGCAAAATGTTTAAAAAAAAAGAGGCTATTGGGTCTCATTGACATGTATCCCATTTTAGGTAAAACAATCTCAGGAAATAGGAACCAAAGGCAGGAATTCCTAAGTAACCTTCCAGGTGATGGAGGAAGTTAGAGAAAGAGAATGAAGGAGAGGAAAGAAGAAATGAAGAGAAAGAGAAGAAGGAGGATAAAAAGGACATTCTCTTAGCCCTTGATGTCAAACATATCACTCATTCATTCAAAAAGCATTGATTAAACACCCACTGCATGACCGGTTAATGGTTGTTATCCTTTTTTCTCAAAGAGAACCAGAATGACATCACTATGTCAGAGTCAAGTTACAGCACATCCAGCTGTGGCTGATGAGACCAATATGAGCTCTGAGTGCTCTACCACAGGTCACAGGTTGGGCACAAATAGTCCATATGAGCGTTGAAGTGGATTCTCTAAATTTACGCATCTTGCTTTTTATTTGAGCTACTTCAATTCTGCTTTGCTCAGAGAGCACAGAGCCTTCTCTGATGAGGACACGCCATGCTGGGCAGTCCTGTGACAGTGTCTTCCATGTCGCACAATCACAGGTACTATGCTAAGCATGAGAGCTAAAAAGACAAAAATGAAACAGTTCCTGCCTTCAAGAAGTTTACATTCAGGGTGGGGGCGGGGAAGCAGCACATACACAGATATGTTAAAAAATGCAAAATAATTCCAGGGTCGGGAAGCATGGACAACTGGTGGAGCCAGGAAAAGCCTGTGCTGGAAGATGCTGAGCTCAGCCTTGGATGAGTCATGGGCTTCTAACAGGTCAAGGTGAAGAGGGATAGTTTTCTAGATCCGGGGGAAGGATTATGCAAAAGTATGGAGGTAGGAGGTAAAATGTCTTTCTCAGGGAATAAGTTGGCTAGTTTGGTTGCATCTAGAGTGTAGGGGTAGTGATGGGGAATAAGCCCAGAATATGAAGGTTAGAGCCAGACTGTGAAGGACATTAAATGCCCAATAGGATGATTTCTGGCTTCTTAAAAGATGATTGAACAAAGAAGGAAAAGAAGGAAATGGAGGAAGGTGTAAGGCCTTAGTTAGGTGGCACTGTGGATTGAGTGCTAGGCTTGGAGTCAGGAAGGCCTCAGCAACTGGGTGACCTTGGGCAAATGACTTGACCTTTGTCAGCCTCAGCTCCCTCATCTGTAAAATGGGGGTGATGATATGGGAATAATGATAGTACCCAGGGTTGTCAGGAGGATAAATATTAAAAAGTTAAAATATTGATGAATTAATATAATATAGTAACATAATACATTGATATTAATAATTAATAAATAACTATCAATAAATATGGATGTTGTTGAATAAATACTGTTGAATACTTAATGTTGATTTTCCCTTCCCTTCTTTCCTTCCTCCATTGCTTCCTTCCTTCTTTCCTTCTTTCTTTCCTTCCTTCCTTCCTTTCTTCTTTCCTTCCTCCATTGCTTCCTTCCTTCCTCCATTGTTTCCTTCCTTCCTTCATTGCTTCCTTCCTTCTTTCCTTCTTTCTTTCCTTCCTTCCTTCCTTTCTTCCTTCTCTCTCCATTGCTTCCTTCCTTCCTTCCATCCTTCCTTCCTTCCTTCCATCCATCTTCCCTCCCTCCCTCCCTCTAACCCAGATAATAGCCAGAAGGTAATTTCACAGTCCCTTCTCTGAGTATCATCCTCTTTATTCCAATCAAATCATCGTGCATGGTCTACACGATGATGGAAAAACAATGTAATCCAATGTCAAGAGTATAAGAATCAGAGTAAGAGGGTTTGGGTTCAAATTCTGACCCTGCCACTAACTTCCTGTGTGACCTTAAAACACGTTACTTGGCTTCTATGGGCCTCAGTTCCCTCATCTATAAAATAAGGGAGTTGGGCCTGGAGGCCTCTGAGGCCCCTTCCTGCTCCATATCTAGGACCTCGGTTTGAATTCTGGTTCTGCTGTAAAACTTTGGGCAATTCCCTTCACTTGCATGAGTCTCAGCTTCTCCCACTATACAATGAGATTAGACTACATGAACTCCGAGATGAACTCTGAGGTTGCTTCCAGCTCTATATCCCGTGATCCTACCATCTCTTTGAGGTTGTTCAGGTTATGTGCTCTGTGGTGTCAAACTCAGAAATGAATTCCTGAGGGCTTTAGATTTACTAAAAAACACATATTAACGTAATCTATGTTGGCCTAGTGGATGGAGCACTGGGCTTGGAATTAGGAAGGACTGGTCTTCCTGAGTTCAAATCCAGCTTCAGACACCTCCTTGTTGTGTGATTCCGAGCAAGTCACTTAACCCTGTTTGCCTCAGTTTCTTCGACAGCAAACCAGTCCAATACTTTGCCAAGAAAACCACAAACAGGGTCACGAAGAGTCAGACATGACTGAAACAACTGAACAACAACATGTATTTTTATTTATTTTGCTAAACATTTCCCAATTACATTTTAATCTGACTTGGGGTCCACAGACCAGAATTTGACCCTTCTGCCCTAGGAAAAAAAGTGAAACCATTTATTTATCTATCTGGAAAGAAATTAGTAAATTTCTGATAAGGTAGCAGCTAGCTTAGGGGGCCACGAGGTGGAAAGTGATTCCCTGAACCAAGGATTAGCGTTGCTTTGGGTAGGGCTGGTGCCTTGATGTCCAGCTCTCTCTGCAAAGATTACAGAGACATTAGGCAGCATTCTGCAGCAATTTAGGCGAGATAAGTAAGACCTTTCAGAGGGGAGACACAACCAAATGGGGAGAAGGGAGATGTGGTGAGGGGGAGAGGGGAACATTTGCCATGCAGCTGGTAGGATTTGTTATCGTGTGGGAAAGCTATCCATGTACGAGTGAATTAAAGAGGATATAGATATAAGAGTTTAAGAAGTCTGCTTGATCCAAGAAAACAGGAGTGAGGTAATCTTTTTTACAGAGTGACTGGCATCTGTAATCTAAGGACACCAAGCAGATTTGTACAAAAGTGGATAAAGCCATCTGCCATGCTGTTGTCTTATGTAGTTTATTATAGTTTATTTCTCTTTAAACTCCCTTCTCTCCTGCAATACTCATTTTGGAATATCACCACATTGGGACTACTCGTTGTTGAAGTTCGTTAATTTTTTTAAGCCCTCCACTTGCTTTCATCTTCTGGAAGTTTGATTATCAAATCAATATTTTTATTTGAAGTTTTTAACTCCTTCTCCTGTAATACATTAAATTCCAGAGAAGATAAGAGATTTACCCAAGGTCACACAGGAAATGAGGAGCAAAGCTGGGGTTTATAGAGACACAGATTCAAAGCCAGAAGAGATGTCAGATGTCATCTATTCCCAACACCCTGATTTCCCAGATGAGGAAACTGAGGCCCAGAAAAATACAGTGACTTGTCCTGGGCCACATCTCCCATGGCTGTTGTGAAGATAAGTGAGATATTTTTAAAAGCATTTAGCAAACATTAAAGTGTTCTATCAATGCTGTCTATCATCACTATCCACTATGCCAGCTTCTAACCTACTTGAGGGGTGGGGAATGGGAAATGTAATATGTACATCAATATATAGAATATAATCGAAGTACATACAAAGGGAAGACTAACAATTCAGAGAGTCTGGAATGGTCTCATGTAAGGGGTGGCACTTGAGTAAAGCCTTGAAGAAAGCTAGGGATTCCAGGAGTTGGAGCTGAGGATAGAGGGCATTCCAGTCCTATACAAAGACATGGTATCTGGAGATAGAATACTCATTCTTCCCGTAAAGGGGAATTTTACCTATTCCAATGCCCAAAGGGCCTAATATAGCATCCCTAGTATCCACAGTATTTTATAAAGACCTTCTAAGAAGGGAGAAGCAAGTTTTTTTTTTGAGGGAGGAAGGAAGGGCAGTTGGGGTTAAATGACTTGCCCAAGGTCACACAGCTAGTAAGTGTGTCAAGTGTCCGAGGCTGGATTTGAACTCAGGTCCTCCTGACTCCAGGGCTGGTGCTCTACTCACTGTGCCACCTAGCTGCCCCTAGAAGCAAGTTTTGATGTAAATTTTTTTTAGGGGAAAGGAATGGTAGATTCTCGAAGTATTGATATACAAATCCAGCACCCCATTACTGGGCAAAGCCAGATGGAGAATTTCACCATGCATTCTCTGGCTGCTGGAGAACAAATGGTCACATAGCCACCAAAAATAGAAATTGCATCATTGAAGCAAAAATTCTTTGGATTTGGTCAGGGAAAATCTCATTTGGTGGATCAAAATCACTAGCTTAGACTAAATGATAATAAGGAGGTTAGATCAGATTATTTGTAATGTCCTCCATGGCAGAATTAAAAAAAAGAAAAAAAAAGACTGCCTGGTCTCATTCAATGTCTCTGTAATGTTACCTGCCCTTCGGCATCTTATCTCCAAAGCGTAACTATCAAAGGAAAATTAAGGGAACTCAAATAATGACAAGAAAAAAGGCTGGAGGCAAGGGAATAATAGCTCACGTTGACCGTGGCACTGAACTGCTTAACTTCTTGAGTTGGAAGGTACAGTCCTACAGCGGAAAGGGAAATGGATCTAGAGTTTGAAGCCCTCAGTTCAAATCCTACCTCTGGCACTACCTGTGTGATCTCAGGCAAGTCCCAGCACTTCCCTGGGCCTTGGTTTCCTCATCTGTAAAATGAGATCATAGATGTAGAATTGGAAGAGAGTCTAGATGCCATCTAACCCCCTCGCCCAAAGAGGCTGTATTAGATGGCCTCTGGAGTTCCATCCAGCTCCAGGACTACCATCCTTAGGGACAAAGAGGAACTAGTAATAAGAACTTGATGACATTTGAGGAAACTGAGGAACAAGGGATATTGTTGGGCAATGAGCACTTACTATGTGCCAGGCATTATGCCAAGGGGTGGGAATACAAGGAAACGTAGTAAGATTGGGAGTGGGAAAAAGTTATAATATGCCAAGAGTCACCCAGCTAACCCACATCCAAACCCAGTCTCCCATGTCCAAGGTCACCATTCTGCCATATTGATTTCATTGGCAATGAAAATTCATGAAAACATCCCCCATGAAAACAGAATCGCCAGGATTCTAACAAACTCCTGGACTAACACAGCTACGGAAATAGATGATGACCTGAGATCTGGGAGTGGTTACCCCTCCCCTCCACCCCCAAAGTCAGCCCAGTGTTTGCTCATTGCTCTGAGAAGCAACAGCTGTTAGGTGAGAGAACCCTTTCCTGAACATGCTTTCACTGGGGTGATAAGAAGTAAAAAGATTTCTGTGGGCATGACTATTTTAGGTTGTCAGGTTCTGCATGTTGCTATGAGATCTCAGATTAGTGGTTAGGTGGGGACAGGATGTCTTTCAACAGCTGATCAACAAAGCTTGAAAAGTTATGTCTGTTTCTCAGAAACTGTGTCGGTGTGTGAAGAGAGTGTAAAAGAACTCTATTTTTCTTCTAGGTCATCTGAACAGGGGTTAGTTAGATCCTTCATTCTGTACCTATTATTTTTAAACATCCCCGTATTAAAATATGACAGTGTCTCCTTCTGTGCTCTCTGGAGCGTTACTGATTCAAGTGATGTTCATCCCAGTACACTCATCATTTTTTAATTATAGTAAAACATCATTTTCATCTAAGTGCCATTCAGCGTTAATGAGTAACCACAGAGCAATAATGTGTCAAAAGCAGGGGAGGCCATTTAATAAACTAAGGTGCTGAGGGGAGGTGGGACATGAGAGTAGAAGGAAGCAGGGCACTGGTAGTGGTAGCTGCTATCCCAAGGAGCGTGTGAATTTGGAGCTTCTCATCTGAGTTAGCATCCAATAACCTGTGGATGCAAATGTCAGATCATCATTCCCCAGAAACTCAACTGGGCAAACATTTCATTTTTCCCATTTCTACCTGACCCGCCCAAAGTAAGGGCCCCCTAAAAAGCGTCTATCGGAAGACTGGCTTCTTCCTTTCTCACCTCTCAAGTTCTTAAAATCGATCAAAACTGATTTCTTCCATGTTCTCTTTTATTTCTGGCTCTTGTTGATTTTTCTTAGTCCTTGTATTTCTTGATCTGCATTTGCAAACAGAGGATCTGTTTTCAAATCCCAGTTCTGTGACCTTGAGTAAATCACTGAACTCTGTACCTCAGTTTCTTCACCTGTAAAATGAGGCATGTTGAAAGGAATCTTAGAAGTCATTATATGTAACCATATCATTTTGAAGATGAGAAAATAGACTCAAAGAATTTAAGTGATTTGCCCAGAGCTGATGAGGTTTTGGGATGCTAGGACCCCAAGAATGCCAAGGCAGAGTTGCCTGGAATGAATTCACACACTCAAGCTTTCTGTTAAGTGGCAAAGAGTTTATTGTAACTGTGTATTAGCCAAAGCAGACAAGGGTCCTTATGGGAGCCTGGAAGAAACTGAGGGTGGTACTGGAGTTTGTATGGAAAAGGGGCATGAGAAAGAAATGCCAGAGATACTAATTATGTAATCTAAGGGTCCAGGTATCTTTGGGAGCCATGGATGCGAAAGTGTAGAGAGTATGCCAGACATTGAGGGAGTTGTCAGAGGCATGGACCTTGGGGGTCTGGTGGGAGGAAGAGTCCTTGGGCCAACCAGTGACAAAAATCCTTGGACCAGGGACCCCTCTGTCTGCTCTGATAAGAGAATGTGTTCTGTAACAAGAGAAAATTTTCTCACAGGACAGGGGATTACTCAGAAATTGGAAGGCTTCCAGAGACATCATCTTAGGTCTGGGGTCCAAGCACCCCATCAGGGCCATATGACAAGTAAGTTTTAGGAGTCATGATTCAAACTTAGACTTTCCCGATCTCCTTTCAGCTCTATGGTCTTATGAGTATCTCTTCCTGGATACTCTCTTCTCCTTAGGTTTTTATGGCATTAATCTTATCTGGTTCGCTTCCTAGTTGTCTGACTGATCTTCCTCATTCCCTTTTCAAGATCAATCAATCAAACAAACATTTATTAAGACTTGTTACAAAGCCAGAAATTGTGATAAGTGCTAGGGATACGAAGAAAATTAAAAAAAAAAAGACCTTGCCCTCAAGGAGCTTATATTCTAATAGGGGAAGATCATAAACACACATTGGCATATGTGAGGTACCTAACCATATTGACCAGTTGTCTTGCTGATTCTATGTCCACAATATCTCTCACATCTGTTCCTTCCCTGGCTTTATCATTCTAATTCAGGCCTTCATCACCTGTTGCCTGGACTTTTGAAACAGCCTCCCCATTAGGTCTCCTTGCCTCTAGCCTTTCCCCTCTCCTATCCTCACAGCTTCCATTGATATTTCTGAAGCAAAGGTTTGACCATGTCTCCCTTTTGCTCAAAACACTTTAGTGACCCACAGTGCCTCTAAAATAAAATACAAACTTTTCTGCATTTAAATATTTTTACTATCAGACTCCAACATAGCTTTCCAAGTTGGTTTTATATCCTAACAGATCAAACTCTACATTTCTGCCAGACTGATCTATCTGCTGTGCCCCTATATAACATTCCATTTCTCACCTCTGGACGTTTGGACAGGCTGTACCCTATGCCTGGAATGCCCTCTTTCCTCACCACTTCCTCTTGAAATCTCTTATATCTCTTCAAGGTTTACATCAAATGTCAACCACTTGTCACCACCACAAAAAGCATTTTCTCCTCCTCCCACCCCTAGTTCTTAGTGTTTCTCCCCCCACTTTATATTTTGGTCTTTGTAAACCTAGGGGCTAGCTCAGTGCCCAGTACATTAGTTTATTAATTAACTTTTAAAAAATTAATTAGTTAATGAATGTTTATTTACTTGAATGGAATGGAATTCCCATCCATGTTTACCATTCACTTTACTCGTGCCCAGAAAGATGGAGATATATCCTGTAGACAAAGTCTTCTGCTACAGAAGACTTTATGGGGTGGTAGTGATAGAAGGGCTGGGGCTTCCGGAGAGATACATTAAAGAAAAGAAATCTTCCTCCTCATCCTCTTTCTTCTCCTTTTTCTTACTTCACCAGGTCAACAAGTCATGTCCAGTCCAGTCAACTCGAGTCATCAAGTATTTCTTAAGCTACAATATGTTGGGCACTGTGCTAAGCACCACCACCATGACCTCTACTATTATCAGTATTACAGCTACTCCTCCTCTCTGGGCCTCAGTTGTCCCATTTGTAGGATGAGGGGGTTGGAACAGTTGGCCTCTAAGATCTCCTCTAGGTACAAATTTGTGAAACCACGAATAATAATACTAATATCTTTGTTTCTTGAAGTCACCATCTATATATACCTCAGTTTCTTCATCTCTAAAATGGGCAGTGGGGCAGAGCAGGGATAGTAAGAAATGATTACATGTTCTTTAAGATGCCTTCCACTCTAGATCATATTATATCTACTCTACCTACCTCAGAGGGTTATTATATGGCTCCTAAGCTCTTAATATATGAATTAATGGGTTTAATTAGATGTGTGACTTGGTCAAGTCACTTAACTTCTCTCATGCTCACTTTCCTCATGTGTAAAAGGGAAATGATAATAACACCTATTTCTTGGGGTTGTTGTAAGGATCAAATAAAACAGTATTTTCAAAGCTAACTTTAAATGCTAGCTATCCCAAGTAGTATGAGCGTGAAGATGAAAATCCTCTACAAACATTGAGCATTAAGGGCTCTGGGGGTAGCTTGGTGGCACAGGGAATAGCGCGCCACAGTCAGGAAGACCAGAGTTCAAATCCGGCCTCAGACACCAGCTGTATGACTCTGGGCAACTCACTTAACCCTGTTTGCCTCAGTTTCCTCATCCGTAATAGAAGCTGGAGAAGGAAATGTCAAATCACTCCAATATCTTTGCCAAGAAAACCCCAAATGGGTTCATGAAAAGTTGGCCTTGACTGAAAAATGACTGAACAACTGAGGCCTATATGCTCATAGATATACATATATGTGTATACATATATATATATATATATATACACACACACACATCTGTACATAATATGTATATATGTATATATACACACACACATAAATCTAAGGACATATTATATATACATATATGTATATACATACATATAATGATATGATTTATATATTTTCTTCTCTCTAGGGAGGCTTCATGCTTATTAATTCCATACCTTGTCTATTATCCTTCACCCTCCTCTCCCTACCTCTGATGCACTCTCCCATGAAACACATATCCACCCCCAACTCACCACCCACCAGGAAGAACAGGCTGGAGGAAGTCAGGCATAGAGACAATAGCAAGCGCCCCATGCCTAGGGTGGGTTGGTTTTGTTTTGTTTTGGTTTTTTTTTTTTTGAGTTGTTGTTCCCAAAATGGGGGTGGGGAAAATCTTAGCAAATATCCCTAGCATTAATAGTTTCCTGCATGTAGACATGAGAGCCAGAGTCAGAGACTAAAAATAAAGACCCCAATTCTCCTTTATTGTGCACTTGTCCCTCTTGGGTAATGAGACACTGAGTTGGGGGGTGGGGGTGGCAGGATACATTTAGTGTCTGCCTTAGCTTGAGGAGCCATTTGGCTTGAAATAAGTAACTGGCCTCCCTATGATTCATTTCAAAGAAACAATAACGAGTGGGCTTTTGTGCAGGGGGAAGGTGATGTTGACCTGACACCCACAGGGGGTTGAGGGGGAGGGCAAGATTCTGAGTTGCTGGCTTTTTTCCACTAGTAGAAATGCACTAGTATTGATCCATTCTCTCTCCCTCTGGCTCCAATCCTTGTTCCATATTGTTTAGAAAAATACCTATGGTTTGTTGTTGTGGTCATTCAGTAATTTTTCAGTCGTGTTCAATTCTACATAACCCCATTTAGGGTTTTCTTGGCAAAGATACTGAAGTGGTTTGCTGTTTCCTTCTCTAGATCATTTTATAGATGAGATGAGCAGAATTAACTGACTTGCCCAGAGTCACATACGCAGTTAGTGTCTGAGGCCAGATTTGAACTTAGGAAGATGAATCTTCCTGACTCCAGGCTTAGCACCCTATCCTCTACACCACCTAGCTGCCCTCAATCCTCCATCATAAGAAAGGCAAAAAGAATAAGCAAAATCATAGGATATAATGTCTTTATCTGACAACATAAACAACATTCTTCCCTCCATTCTTCCCATCCACCTTCTACCTACCCATTTGTCTCTCTGTCTTGAGGAATAACTCTAAAAGGCACCAGTACCATTGGCCTCTGAATTATCGCAAATAATCAGCATTTACTGAGTCTAATAAGCCCAGGAAGGTATAGCCTGAGGGATCATAGGTGGGAGGGGGCTGAGGTTTTTTGAAGGGGAGCTCAAGGTCTCTACACTGGAAAGAATGAGAAGGGGCAGAGGGGTTTTGTTCCTCCCAAAGACCTAAGTCCCTCCCCTAGAATAAGGTCAGATGAGTGAAAACAGATGGCTCAACCGTTTGTTGCATTTATTGTGAAAATGAGAGATTATTGCTATTTTCCAAAGGCCCATCCTAGTTTCATTTTCAAGAAGATGGATTTTGACTAAAAGTTACCAAGAATACACCTGAAGCCAGAAAGGAAGCAAATGACATGTCCAGGAATTTTAAGTAGAAATGAGGTCATAGGAAACTACTTCTTTCTCACAGTCCTTTTCATTTTTCCTGGTCACCCAGACAGGAAAATTCTACCTTTTAGCAGTCCACTGACTGTGTGCACCTGGGTTGTTTCCATGTGAATTTCAGCAAGAGAAGTCAATCCAAACAATCCTTCATCCCTGGAAACAGAGGCCAAGAGGGTCTACAGATCCAGTCCTGCAAACAGAGGCTGAGAGGGTCTATAGGGGTGGGGGGGAGGGGGGCTATTTGCCTCCACCCCTGGAAGCTCAGCAAGTCTCATCGATCCCACAGCAAGTTTTTTTTTTTTTAATTGAGGTGACACCCTTGAGAAAAGCTTCTAAGCCATTTGAAAAACACACCCACCAGTAGAGATTATAGCACTCTTGGACTCCAAGAGTGTCTCACTTCTAACTCTGTTCTTCATTAAGAATTCAGTCTACATTAAGGCATAGCAAACAATTTATATACATAAGAAGTGCAGTACAATGAATAGAGTTGAATTGTCGTTGGTTCTTCATTCTCAAGGAGGACCATGACCTCAGGAAGATGATGCCATGATAGATATGCAAGTGAATTGGATTTAAGTGAGGGAAAGCCCTGCAAAGTCACTGGCCTCGCTCTCTGCTCCAGAGCCATCTAGGTCCAGTGGCCAGATATAGATCAGGACAACTGGAGATGGTCCCCTAATGGGATATTAGATATGGGTGAATGAATGAATGAAAAAGCATGTATTAAGCATTGAGGATACAGATGGGAAGGGAGGAGGGAAGGGAAGGGAAGGGGAAGGGAGGAGAGGGAAGGAGGGAAGGGAAGGAGGGGAGGGAAAAAGAAAAGAGAGAAAGAGAGTGTGTGTGTCTCTGTTTTCAAGGTCACACTCTAACTGAAGGAGAAAACTCATGGAACAACATCAGGGTGAGTGGCAAAGCTCAGAGGATCTATTCATCATATCAAGAGGGCAGATGATAGAGCCAGGAGTCTGGAGGGTGTAGAGGCAGGGAAGACAGTAAGGCCTGGTGGCTCTCCATCTCACTGAGTTGGTGACTCTGATCTCATCCAAGTCATGTGGGTGGACAAAAAACCTAGGCAGGATCCTGGACCCAGGGGTGAAGGGAAGGCCAGGGGAGAAAGTCCTGCTGAAAGTAGGGGGTCTTCTCACCATCTAGCCATAGCAGGTGGATTCTGGGTGTCCAAGGAGTGACACTATCCCGTTACCTCACTGGGCGCCTGTTTCTTTATCTGTGAAATAAGGGGTTGAATTAAATGGTCTCTGAATCCTGCTGAGCTTTAGACTTGTGACCCCATGACTCCATGAACGAGTTCTATGGGTGAATCTGGGAAGACTTTGGCTCCAATTCCCCACTCTGACACTACCCATGTGACCTGGGATAAGACAAGAACCTTTCTGCCTCAGTCTCCTCACCTGTAAAATAATGTTAATGATACCCAAAGTATCTCCCTCACAGACCTAGAGTGACGCTCAAATATGATAATGTACCTACTTCAAATTTAACTGGGCTGGTGCCCTGGATACTTAAGAACCCCATATAAATGCCAGTTATTATTGTCATCTGATGTCCTTGGAATGGAATGAACTCATGAATCTGTGGGACACAGCAGCACTAACTTACATGGAAGGGAACCAGACTTGTATGTAATGTGTTACAGCAATGTAACTTCGGTCTTTGTAACCAGCAATTTTCCAATGAGTGGAAAACATAATACTCATAAATCTATGTATGCACATATACATATACACATACACTCACATAATTATATACTATATGATTACTATACTATTATATCATATTATGTAACATTAATATGTTATATACATATATGTTCAATATGCTTATCCAACTATATGCATTTTGTGTACAAGGTACATATGTGGGCATGTTTATATATATATATATATATGTATATACACACACACACACACACATATATGCACATGTGTGTATGTAGCAGAATATGGATTTAAATCCATATACACACATATATATACATATATACATAAGTGTGTGAGTATATATATACATATATAGAATATGGATTCAAATACATACATATTCAACTATATAAAATATATATTCAAATCCATGTATATATGTGTATATATGGATTTGAATCCATATTCTGATATATACTCACACGTATGTATGTATATACACAAACATGTGTATATACATATATACACAAACATACCTGCATGTGTATATATGTATAAATCCATATTCTGCTACTCACTATTTATATGTGACCTTGGGCTAATCACTTCATTTCTTTGCATTTCATTTTTCTCAACTGTCAAGTGAGGATATGGATTAGATCAGTATGTCAAAATCAGCTAGAAATGGGGATCATTTAACCATACCATAAGTATCCCTAGAGGTCACATTTTGACTTAGTTTCAAAATGTAATATTATTTAAGCTTTGTTATATTTTTATTTATCTTGTTACATGTTTCCTAATTACATTTTCATCTTTCGGGGTATCATGGGCCACATACAGCAGACAATGACACCTCTGGATTAGATGACCTCTAAAATCCCATCTGTCACTCAATCCTTTGATGTTACAATTTGCCCAACTGATCCTCAAAGCATTCTTGGAGACCTGCCCTCCTCCGACACAGATATCATGCTTCATTTTGAAATTGAGTTATTTGTGAACCTGCCTTATCTCCCTCACTAGATAGGAAGCTCCTTGTGGGCAAGGTTCTATGCACAGGCAGGGTGTTAAACTGTGTGTTTGCCTCTTCAATATTACCTCAGCTAAGTTTGGAGAAATATGTCTCCTGGGAGCTGGTTTTGTTTTGTTTTGTTTGGCCAACACAAAGACTATTCACCAAGGTGCAGGGGATCGTGATCTGAATTGATGAAGGGAGTACCCATACTGAGGAAATATCAGACCCATGAATATTGGAGTAATAGGTGATAACATGGCAAATGTGCAAGCCAGGGCGCAACTCGATCTCTAGTAGGAAACCTCTACCTCAAGAGGCTAACATGTCAAATTCACCAGTAAAGACCCAATCACTAAATGGAACAATGCCCTTACACTTCAGGTGGTATTTCTCTTCAGAGTGATCATTAGCCAGGTCTGTCTTCAGGCTAAAATCTCAGACAATAGGTGGCTAATGTATAACACTGAGCCACTTGTAAATATTAACTACAGCATAATGTACTGGAAAGAGTTCTCTACCTAGGTTAGAACACCAGCCCCAACCATTATGAGCTCCATGACCCCAGGGTAGTTTCTTAACCTCTCTGCCTGAAGTTTACTCATACCGAAAATGGGGGTGATAATAATTGCATTTCCTTCCTCACATGATTATGGTGAGAATGGCTTATAAATGTTGTTTACAAAGTTTTAACATTCATAAAGCCATATATATGTATATATGTATGTATGCATGTATATGTATGCATATGAATATGTATACGTGTATGTATGTGTATATATGTGTGTGTATACATGTATATATATATTCTTATGATTATTATCAATGACAATAAGAGGAATCACGGTGTATGGATAACCAATCAGCTTTGCCACCAAGAAGAACTGGGTTCAAGTCCAACTGACAGATCCTGGTTTTGTGACCCTGGGCAAAGTACCTAACTTCTCAGTGTCTATAAGTTGCAGAGAAAGTGTCAAATCTGCATTGATAGAGAAAATTTCTTTATCCTAAATCAAAGAAATCATAGACCAAGTCAAGTCAAAAAGCATTTATTAACCACCTAATATGTGCCAAGTGGGGCAGCTAGGTGGCACAGTGCATAGAGCAATGGGCCTGGAGTCAAGAAGACTCATCTTTCTGAGTTCAAATGTGGCCTCAGACACTGACTAGCTGTGTGACCCTGGGCAAGTCACTTAACCCTGTTTGCCTTACTTTCTTCATTTGTAAAATGAGCTGTAGAAGGAAATAACAAACCACTACAGTATCTGCCAAGAAAACTTTAAATGGCGTCACAAAGAGGTAGAAAAGATGGAACAAAAAAAAATACATGTGTGTATACACATAAATATTGATATGTATTTGTATATGCATGTACATTTGTACATATACATGCTCATGCATATATAATATATATACATATGCATGTGCATTTGTATATACACATGGTGATAATCTATATCCCATATTACATACCCCCAAGTGAATATGTCTTTATATGTGATTATAGATATCTATGTACATAGAAATAGTGTTTATGTATATATATATATATATGGAAAATGAGAGGGGGAGAGAGAGAAAGAGAGAGAGAGAGAGAGAATGAGAGAGAGAGAGAGAGAGAGAGAGAGAGAGAGAGAGAGAGAGAGACAGACAGACAGAAAGGGAGAAAGGGAAAAAAGGGAAGAAGGGAGGGAGGGAGAGGAAAAGAGGGAGGGGTAGAGTTGCATAATGGATAGAGAACCAGTCTCAAAGCCAAGAAAACCTGGGTTCAAATTCTGCCTATAACACATACTAACTATTTGGTTTTAGGAAAGTCAATCTCTTATTCCTCTAAGCAACTTTCTAAGACTATACATTTCAGAGAAGGTGCCAACCTGTATTGGTAGAGGGAATTTCCTCACCTGGGAGTTCCCTCTATCAGTGCAATCACAGGTCTAGATCCTATCCCATATACAGACTGTCCCAAAAGTCTTAGTGCAGTTTTAAACTATTAAAGCTTGAAATTGCAACAAGACTTTTGAAACACCCTGTGTGTTGCTGTGTATGTGTGCATATACATAGACATCTACACATATAAGTATATTTATATGTACATGTATGTATGTAATTGACCATTTATACATGTGTATATACATGTGTGTATTATCTATATCTATTTATCTTCTTCAAAATAGAAAATTATGACATAAATAATCCATGTCTTTATTTGTCCATTTCCCATTTTCCCAGATTAAAGGGTTGTTTAAATGTTCTAGGCTGTAGCTCATCACTTTTCTTCATTTCCATCTTTCTAATCTGAAATTCATTTAACCTTTGCTCTCACCAGTTGATCATCTGATTGCAACCAGACAGTTGATTTCCGAATGTCTATTATGTTGGTCATCAGACCTTTCTTTTCTATTGCAATGTATTCAGCTTCATTTACTTTGATGTTGTCTATTGCTCACCAAGTCCAGCTTCTTCAAAGTATCCAGGATGTACTTCTTTAAGGCATTATATGCATAGCCTATGAGTTATTTGCCTTGTTTACTTCTTGATCCTGAAGTTTTCTTTCAAAATATTTTTTCTGGCTTCCCTGGATCCAATTTTGCATCAAAACTGCTGCATATCATATCAAATGTGCTCCCCTAATTTGGAGGATCTTCTGCAGGTCTTCATGGACCTTCCCTATTTCTTTATTTTCTGCAGAAGATATTGATGCAAAAGGAAAGGAAATCAGCATTTGTTAAACACTTGCCATGTGCTAGACACTGTGCTAAGCAGTAAACAATTATTATTTCATATGATCTCCACAACTGTGGGGGATGGGTACTATTAGTATGCTCATTTTATGAATGAGAAAACTGAGGCAAATAGAGGTTAAGTGACTTCCTCAGGGTCATGCAGCTAGTGTCTAAGGGTGGATTTGAACTCAGGTCTTCCTGACTTCAGTCTTAGTGCTCTGTTCACTTTGCCACCAGCTGCCTCAGAGTCTATAACTATACCCTGCCATGTAAAAAAATATTCATCAGCTGGTGGACAGTCTAGCTAACTATGTTGACTGGTACTCAGGCTGAGCTCACAATCTGTGGCCAAGTCCATACTTGCAGCCTTCTGTTTGACAGAAACTGTTGGTGATTGTATTCTACTGTCATTGGCTGAAAACCCAAGGTCACCATCACACCGTGATGAACCACTGGAGTAGGACTTTGGTTGTTCTCAAACGGAGACAATTCAATTTATTTCAAATAAACACTATTACAGAATATCTAATTCTTTATTAACCCCAACAGGCAAAGGAAAGGAATAATTTTTGGCCATTGTGTACTTTGCAATTTATTTGAGGATATCATACTCATACACTAGTCAATTAGAGAACATAAGACAGAATAAAATGTCATGACCAAATGTTTCGTGCAAAAGCATGAAGTTTTCTGGGAGGTCGAGACAGGAAGAAATTGTTATGGCCTGGACTGGTTGGGGAAGGTTTCATGGAGGAAGTGGAATTGAGGAGAATTTTGAAAGCTAGGTATGACTCAGGTAGAGGAAAGTTGCTATGGTAAAAAAGGGAAATGATTGTAATATAGGGGCTGGAAAGGACCTTGGAAGTCAGCTAGGGTAACCTCATTTATAGACAAAGAAACAGAATCATTGAGGGGCAAGTGATGTACCCACTTGTATACCAGAACTGGAGTTAGAAAAAAATTCAACTGGAGGGTCTACTTATAAAACTGAAAAAAAGACTGAGCTTCTTTGTGCTATCATAGAATGATGGATTTAGAGATTGAGGAAACTTCAGGGGATATGTAATCCTTTCCTTTTACACATGAGGAAACTTAATCCCCAGTAAGTGAGTTGTGGTAAAGTGATTTGAAATGACCAAAGTCATACAGGCAGTAAGTCAGAGAGGCAGGATTCTTTCCTAAAACCTCTTATTTCAAATCTAATATCTTTTCCTTTGTATAACACTGTTTCCATATTATTTTTGGCTAGAGGGAGACTGGGTCTCTCTAACCTGTCCAACCTGGAAGCACAGCAGTCACTGACAGGTCAGATCCTATGCTAATTGGCATTGAGGCTTTGACCTGCTCCATTTTTAATTTTCCCTCCTTAGGCAGCTTGGTTTTCCACTCCTCTCCCCACCCTTCCTCATGCCAGGGGCTTACTATCTTGATTACAGACTCATTGTGGATGCCTGATTGGCATCCTACTACAGCTCAGAATTCCCAAGCTCAAGAAATCCATTAGCTTCAATATCCCAGGAGCAGGTATTAGAGGTTCTGGCATACACTATGCCCAAACTCCCTATTCATTTATAATATACAGTTATTTGGGATGCAGGAAAGTAGGGTCCCAACATAAAAGTTAGATCTTTGCATTTTGGATTCTCCAACTAAAGCCTTTGTACAATACTGGTTCTCAGCAAGATATTGGCTTAAAAATACTGCTCTGTAAAGATAAAGCAAGAAGTCAACTGGTGCATTTGAGCAAGGGCATTTATTTCCGAATTGGAAATCAATTCTGCACTGTGAAATACTGATCAAAACTTAAATTTCAACATGTTTAATCTGTTTCTCCAAAATATATTGGATGTCATTGCCTATGCCAAAGCATCCTCAGTGGGGAAGGAAGATTCAATATGGTGCTGGATCTGATATCAGAGGAAACGAATTTGAATTCTGACTGCCATTTACTAGCCGTGTGACCCTGAGCAAACTGTATAACTTTCCTGGGACTCAGTTTCCTTCTCTGTGAAATGGGGGGGAGGATTGGACTAGATGGCCCCTAAGGCTCCTTTCAGCTCTAGAATTATGATCCCACAAACCTATTAGGCACCATGTTGGCCCAGATTTCTGTACTAGCAGTCTTGAATATCCTCTGTAGTTCTATGCCAACAAATATAGGGTTTTACTGTTTGAAGCCTAATAATGAATCTAGAACAACTTATCTTATAACAGCATGTCTTTCTTTTTCCTTTTCTTTTCCCTTCTTCCCTTCCCTTTCCCTTCTCTTCCCCCTTTCCTTTCCCCTTACATTCCCCTCTTTTTCCCTTCCCTCTTCCCCTTCTTTTTCCCTCCGTGTCCCCTTCTCTTCCTCTCTCTTTTAAAGAAACTCTAAGGATGATATTCTAACACAAAAAAGATATTTCTAAATGTTAAAATTCCTCCAGAACTTGGCATAAGATGAGGAGTTTGAGGACAGCCAGAAACCCAATGACTATTTATTCAATTTCAATGATACTTACCTTTCTTCCTCCCCCTAACTCCAGCTAGATTCAAATCTTGGATTGGCCAACCCTACTTAAACTTTAGAATGGAAGATGCAAAGTGGTTTTGATTTTTTTTCGGTTGCCATCGAAAATTCCAAGGTCCTTGGGTAAAAGGAAAAAGGCCAATCTCAATTACTGGCCACATTCTAATATGTGTAATAAGGTTTACTGAGCTAATATTTCCCCCAGGATTCCAGATGAATCTGTTACTTTTTTGCTTTGGATCATTAGATCACTGTCCCATTTCCAGAGATTACTATGTAGGATATAGCTATGTTCTTCAAGAATGTAAGATCATATCTGAAGCAGAAAATAAGTGAATTTGGATACCATAAAGCCTTCTCTTATGAAGGTTAATAATTCTTTCATTTGCTTTCACCATGATGTCTTGATGTCTTTCATTTCTATTAGTAAATGGCATTGTGAATGAATTTCCACTTCCATTTCATAAGAGGGACCGAGGCTTGATTCACACTGTCTTTCACTAATACTTGTAACCAAGAATAAGGCCATCATCCCCCATAGGGGAACTAAGTCTTGTCTTACCTTTGCTTTGTACTTTCCTCAGTATTAAGTACAGTTCTCCACACACAGTAGGTATCTAATAAATGTTTGTTGCATTGAATCAAACCCAAATTTATTAATTTTCTAACACATAGCTTGGTATGGACATTAAAACTTTAGGCTTTTACAAGTACCTTTTATATGAGTTTTATTTTATTTTTGGATCAAATCCTTGTTAGAAAATATCCTTGACCACTGCTGATGGACAAACACCTTGCAACTTATAATCTTAATGAGATGCCTAGGGCATTGAGAAGATACGTGATCTGCCCAAGACCATACGGCCAACATATGTCAAAGGTGGGACTTGAACCCAGATTTTCCTGACTCCAAAGTTGTCTGACTTTCCACCATAATACCATATTGACTTGTCCCTTGTACTTATTATTAAAAAGAAGTCCTTACGCAACTTTAATTAAGTTTTCAATGTGGATGAGAGGTAGTAGCATCACAGTCTGAGAGACCTGTGTTTGGGTTCCAGTATATATTGGAGGTGGGCAAATCATTTAACCTTTTGGTATCCCTGGGTACTCTCCAATATTATAAGTTGCAAAACAGTTGTTGATCTGTGTCATGGAAACGAAATAACAAAATAATGAAATAACAGATCTAGTCTCCCCACCCCCCAACCCCTCACCCCCCACCTTCCCTCCAAAAAATAAATTAGGGCATAAAATTGAGCAAAGTAAATTGGAAACAACAGGGCACAAAACGTCTTGACCCTGCCCTGTTGGTTAGGTTTTTAGTAAGAGCACATGTTCTTCCTCCACCTCCCTGTGAAACAATAAATCTGATTTGCAAACTTTTTAACAACATTATGCCATTGCAAACTTATTTCCTAAGTGGTTTCAGAGACTTGCCCCAGAGTTCCTCCCTAAAATCTTGTGCAAGCATGAATAGTTTGAACAAGTCTTCATTAAAAACTCTCCAAAGGTAGGCATGTGAAGAAGACCACCAGAGGCAGAGAGACTTCCCAGACCCCAGACAGACTGGAGAAAATAATAAAGCTCTCTGCTACAAGAGAGAAAAAGCTGTGATCCCACCAATGATTGCTTCAACTGAAGTGAATGGAAATATCTCTGACCCCTCCATCACACCTCTCATTTCTCATCATGGAAAGAAGTGGCAAATTATAATAAGAATTTTACTTGTCAAGTTGCCCTGCTACAAAAGGAGCCTATCGGGGGCCTGCAAGCATTTTCTCTCAGATAGCTCCAGGAGGTGACATTCTGAGAAGGAAAGAACTGTTAACAGTGAATCTCAACAATTCAGCCAACTTGTGATCCTTCCCTCCTGGTGGGAGGAAAGGAAAGGTATAAGCTTGAGTTGGAAAAATTACCTTCAGTGGGAATGGCACCAAAATATGTGAATGCACAAATAAGACCCTTGGCTTAAGTGCATTATAGGATCCTACTTCTAGGTCTGGAAGGAACCTCGGAGTTCATTTACTCTAGTTCCCTTATCTAATGAAGTCATGTCAATTAAGCACCTATAGTGCATCCATCATTTTACTGCTGAGGAGACAGAGGCCCAGAGAGATTAGGCACAGGATATGAACTCAGATCCTTCGATCCCAAGTCCAGCACCATTTGTCACTTTATCATGTTACCTCCAAAACGCTGTTGTTGTTCAATTGTGTCCAGCTCTTCGTGAACCCCTTTGGGGTTGGCAGAGATGCTGGAGTGGTTTGCCGTTTCCTTCTCGAGTTTATTTTACAGATAAGGAGCTGAGGCAAACAGAGTTAAGTGACTTGGGCAGGGTCACACAGCTAGTAAGTGTCTGAGGTTGGAGTTGACCTCAGAAAGATGAGTCTTTCTTACTCTAGGCTCAGTGCTTGATCAACTACCTCAAAATGATAGACATTTGTATAACAACCAAGTTAATGTATGTAAAAATGCTTTGTAAACAATTTTAAAATACGTTTGTGGTCCAGGACTGAGCCAGGCTGGTCTGGTGGTTTTGGATCAAGATTGGAACGATCTCATAGTCCCGGGGTGGCAATCACTGTAATACTTCCCAATCCACCTGGAACATATTAAAGGCTCCTGAATCCCCAATAACTAGGACACTGTTTCCTTAAACTACTTTCTATTTTCTTCATCACCATCATCATCATCATGAAAATAGTAACTAGCATTTATATAATGCCTATCATGAACTAGACATTGTGCTAAAAATTAAAATATAACTGGGAAATGTTTAACAAAATAAATAGAATAGAATATAGATAATATGTCATTTTTAAGGGAACTTAGGTGATGCAGTGGATAGAGTGCTAAGCTTGGAAACAGGAAGACTCACCTTCATGATTTTAAATCCCAGCCTCAGATCCTTAGTAGGTATATTAACCCTGTTTGCCTCAGTTTCTTTATCTGTCAAATGGGCAAGAGAAGTAAATAGCAGACCCCTCCAGGATCTTTGCCAAGAAAACCCCAAATGGAGTTACAAAGAGTTGGACACAACTGAAAAATGACTGAATTACAACAATAAAATTTTTAAGTCAATATACACCCACAGGGAATCCTTCTGTTCAGTTCGGTGGTCTCCATTTCTACTTGAATTTGATATCACTGGTGCAGACCACCCAGTACTTAAAAACATCATGGAAGTCAGACTCACCAAGGATATTCCTCTGCTTCATACAGAATCCCATTTTCCTAAAAGGATGTGTTGGGTCAAATGGGAGTGGTTACTTGCCTGGCTGTGGGATATCCCTTTGATTTGAGGAGTACTGATTTCTCTTGGGCTGGGCCAATCAGAAATCGTGTCAACAGCCTGAATCTTAGTACTCTGGACCAATCAAATATCAGGATATCTTCTCTATCCTTTAAAGAAAGATGGCCCCAGTCTGTAGAGCAGTGACCTACCTAGTTCCGCCCCTACCACAGGATGGCTAGGAGGCACCACAGTACACAAAGTGCTGGGCCTGGACTCAGGAAAACTCATCTTCATGAGTTCAAATCTGGCCTTAGACACTTGCTAGCCTTGTGACTCTGAGCAAGTCACTTAGCCCTGTTTGCCTCAGTTTCCTCATCTGTCAAATGAGTTGGAGAAAGAAATGGCAAACCACTCCAAGATCTTTGCCAAGAAAACCCCAAATGGAGTCACAGAAAGTCAGACACAACTGAAAAATGATTGAACAATAATGAAAGCTCCTACCACAACTGCTATCTAAATGTTAGCTATTATTATCAGCAAAATTTCTTGTGGGATTCCTGCCCTAATATAATTCTGAAAATATACTCACCATTTTGCTTCACTGGTTCCACAGAAAACCACAGTCAGTGTTGACTCCTGCAGGGGAAAATTGGGAAGTAGATACTTTAACTTTCATGTCTTTCTACTTCCACTTTTGTGGCCTCCTCCTCCCTTTCAGTCCCTTGCTTCTCTACCAGACCCTCTGTGGCCTCCTTCTGCCCCCTAGATGGATGGCATCACAGCCTGGTCTACTAGGACTAACTTTAAAGGATCTGAGTTTGAATGCTTCCTCTGAAGGTTACCATCTAGGTGACCTTGGACAACTCACAACCTCTCTTGGCCATAGATTCCTCAAATCTAAGATGAGGAGGTTGGATTAGATGGCTTTTGACCTCTTTCCCAGCCATAGATCTATGATTCTATGATCCCCTTATTAGTGCCACAAGCTCTGGATTTTTTCCAGCTCTTTCCCTCTGATATTGCGATCCTTCCGTCATCTGCCCCATTTCTCCATAGTCCTACTCCCTCGTGATGTGACCATAGGTTGTGTGGGGATGACATCAACTTACACCAACTTATTAAAAGCTATGTCAGTATCTCTCAGATAAGAGGATACACGTCCAAATACATGTTCCTTTAAGAACTTATTTGGTGAATAGTAAAACCTGATCTGTCTATTGCTGCTGGACCCAGATGGCTCTGGAGGAGAAAGTGAGGCTGGTGACTTTGCACAGCCTTCCTCACTTAAATCCAATTCACTTGCAACTCATGGCATCACCTCCCTGATGTCATGGTTCTCTTTAAGAGTGAAGGACAAAAAACAACAACAAAATTAATATTTCTATAGCTCTCTAAGCTTTATGAAAGCACTTTACATCCATTCTCTCATTTTAACCACACAACAATCTTACAAAGAAGGTACTAGATGCATGTGATTTCTAAACAGCTAACATCCTCCCTTCCCAAACTACCCTCTATGTATAGAATTATTATAATGATAGTATCATCAATAATGATAATAATAATGAAAATAGTTACTAGTATTTATAGAACACCAGGCACTGTGCTAAGTGCTTTACAAATTTTATCTCCTTGATCCTTACAACAATGTAGTTCTACAGTAATTGTTTGTTGTTGAGTCATTTGAGATGTGTCTGAATCTTCATGACCCCATTTGGGGTTTTCTTGGTAAAGACACTGAAATGGTTTACCATTTCCTTCTCCAGCTCATTTTACAGGTGAGGAAACTGAAACAAACATGATTAAGTGACTTGCCCAAGGTCACACAGCTAGGAAGCATCTGATGCATTTGAACTCATGAGGATGAGTCTTCCTGATTCCAAGTCCAGTGCTCTATGCACAATGATGCCACCTAGCTGCCCCTTTGCAAAATAATATGGGCTATATCACCACCATTTTTACATCTTAAGAAACTGAGGCAAGTGAGTTGCCTAGAGTCATACAGGTTAGTAAGTGACCGAGGCTAGATTTGAATGTGAGTCTTCCTGACTTTGGGACCAATACTTAATCCACTGTGCTAACTAGCTGCCCCCAATATATTCAATTTCTGTCTCTCTCTCTCTCCCTCTATACAGAAAGATCTAGACAGAGAAAAAAGACAGAGAGAAGGAGAGAGAGAGAGAGAGAGAGAGAGAGAGAGAGAGAGAGAGAGAGAGAGAGAGAGAGAGAACTAGGTATAGCTGGATATACTGATATGCCTATATGTCCATATATCAAAAGAGAGTGTCAATTTCCTTAACTATCATGCTTTGGATCTGACCTTTGTTCAGGGACCCTGCTTTCCTCCACTTCAAGAAGATGTCCATTATAAAAGGGGAGAACAAGTTTCTATTATCAAGAAAATCTATAGATGTGAATGTTTTAATGTTACTCATGAAATATGCAAGCACCATTTTTTCCCTTATGGTATATGCAATGTGCCCCTTACACACTAGGCATTCCCTAGCTATTGATCAACTTACCAAAGGGGCTTTGCTTGCATGAAGGAATTACAGGAACCAATATTGCCCCTTAAGACTCCCTGAATCTTTGTCTAAACTTAGGGACATTCCTGAGGTTACACTGGGGACAATGGAGCCCCAGGATAAGACAGCAGAGGAGGGAAGGAAATATAATCCCAGAACAAAAGTCATCTACCCCAGCCTGATCATTTTACAAATGAGGAAACTGTGGATCCCATTTCGAATGATTTGCCCAAAGTCACATAAAACCTGTAGTTAGAGTTTTGTCTCAGACACCTACTGGCTGTGTAGTCCTAGATGAGTCACTTAATCTCAACTAGACTCAGTTTCCTTATGTGTAAAATGAGGATAATAATTGCACCTACCTCCTAGGGGTATTGTGAAGGTCATAAAGTACTTTGCAAACCTTAAAGCACTATACAATTGCTCACTATGATTACTACTAGGTCACACACATATGTATATATATTTAAACAAAAAGTAAATACAAAGGTGGATTCAAGACATGAAGGTTGCTTGGTCCTTAGCAACCCAAAAAGTCCCAGCCAAAGCAGAGTAGTCGATCTTCTGGGGAGGGGAGCAGTACCGCCAGACCAACCATAAAACCCCCTCGAATTTAAAACTGAAACCAGTTTCGATACTGCTTAAATAGAGCAAACAGTCAGGTTAACACAGGCCCTACCCCAGAGCAGGAACTCTGTAAATATTTGTCAACGAGAATTCAAAAAGAAGTTTCCAAAGAGAGAAAGAGATATTGAAATGTCAAGAGGCTGGATGAATTCAAAATTGAAACCATACAGACTTAACCAAACATCAATGTCACATTTTAGAACAATAGATTTCAAATTCCGTTTGAGACAGAGGGGCCCAAAGAAGGTGGTTGAGATCTCTCCCCTGTTTCCAGGACAACGTACCTATTCATTACCTTTGTGCTGGTAGCTCCTCTTATAGTTAATAGAGATGTGACCTCAAGTAAGTCAATTAACCTCTCTGGGACTCAGTTTCTTTATCTGTAAAATGAGAGGGTTGGGCTAGATGGTCTCTGTAGCCCCTTCGAGCACTACAGCTACCTGTATATGCCTATCCTGTATGACTACTGTCTGTGGCCTCCTATAAGTTGGTTTCTGGGGTTCCACCCAACCTACTGGGTGCCTTGCTTCATTTTTCTTGACATCTTGAGGACACCAATGGACCACACATGTTTTCCACCAGTTGTCTATCCTTCACTCCAGTCACATGGCAGGCCCAATATTGTATTTATTTGCTTTTTGCCTACACGTTTCTTGGATTATACCTTTTACCCTGCTTCTTCTTCAGCATTCCCTATTTATGATACGTTGCAGTGTATATGATGGGTGGGGGAGTAGAATATGACCCAGTTGCTGTTATACTTCTCATCATCATTGACATCATCACCATCATCTTCAGGCAGGTCCATAAAGGGAAGTCCAATTGGAAGACTAACTGAACAGGGTTACTATAAGCCAATATATCTTTCAGAACTCCTTAGCAGTTGTGAAAATCCTACTAATAATGGAACTCAAGAGTGATGGTTCCTGATGGAGTAACCAGAGGTGGGTAGTGCCCATTTGCAAAAGTTTTCTCTTCATTGACTTTCAACTTCCTCTTGGGTCTATTTAGTCTTTCATCTTCAGCTCCATGTGACAGGGGTTTATTTTCATTTAATCTGTTCTCTCTTCCTGGTTCTTGGTTTTCAGTCATGTGGTATAGCTAGAGCAGTAGCTATTTATTGTTTATTTAGGATTCGAAGATGATTTGAGAAGCGTTTCTCTATTTTGAGCTCTGAACTTGGGCTAAGTTTGACTTTTGTATTCAATTTCCATCTTTTCCTAGGAATGTGGATGTTTCCTTCAAATGTCAAGATGGCCTTAAAGTAGCTAAAAAGAGAAGCCAATATTCCTTTTCTATCTCCTCCAACTGCAGTCCCCAACTTCTACCTGATATTCAGTCTAGGGGAAATAGGTAATTGGGGTTTCAAGGTCTGAGGAAGGCAGAAGTTTTTTTTTAAGATTGAGAAGGCCAGATGCTGGACCCTTAACAAACCCAATAACAGAAGAACCAAGAATAAAACTGGATTTAAGCAGCCTGAATGTTTTCCAATGGAAAGAACACCAGATTTAGGCCAGATTAAAAGATGTGGGTTCAAATCCTTCCTGTCACTTATAATTTGTATATCATTAGGTAAGTCACTTAGTCTCTTTGGGCCTCAGTTTCTTTACCTATTAAATGATAGGGTTAGACCAGGGGTGGGGAACCTGTGGTCTCGAGACCACCTATGGCCCTCTAAGTCCTCAAGTATGGCCCTTTGACTGAAGGCCACACTTGAGGTCTTAGAGGGCCACAAGTGGTCTCGAGGCCACAAGTTCTCCACCCCTGGTTAGACTAAATGATCTCTAATGTCCCTTCCAGGTTGGAATCTATGAGCCTATGAACCTCATAGAAAGGGCTGGATTAGATGACCTCTCAATTCCCTTCCAGTCACAAATCTATGAATCTATGAATCTTTCAGAGCCTCATCTATTAGTTTGAGGAGTTTTGCTAGATAATCTATAAGGTCTATGTGATTTGTAATTCTATGGGAAAGGGAAGCAAGACTGGTTTGAAATTACAACATAAGAGGTTGCTATGTAAAGATATCTGACCCCAAGATCCCACTCAGCATCAGAGGCTCCCATTCTTCTGGCATGATGGAATCTTAGGTAGAATGCTATGCTTGCAAAGGGGACAAGCTATTGGAATAATTGCAGGTGAACATGTTGGGAAGAGTATGGAATATGGGTAGGAAGATAATACTATAATTGTATAGAAACCAGACAAGATTTGCTTCCCTCTGTATTTATAGATGTGGGGAAGGGAGAAAGAAATAGAAGTAACAGTAACAGAAGGAGAAAAAAGGAAGGACTGAGGAGACAGTGTTTTCTTGCAACACTGAGGGCCTTGGTTGGTCTTTTTTTCTTCTTTTTTTGGCATTAGCTAATCAAAAGGAGCATTTGACTTCCGCAGTTCGTTTAGCTGCATCTAACAGGATGCCTGGTTAAAAATAAAGTATGTGCTATACTATAACTTCTTCAGGGCATAAAAGTCTTTCACCTTCAAACCAACCAACAAAAACCAAAAATAAGGAATTTAGCATCAGGAAAACTGGTTAAAATTCCCATTTGTTTGTAGGTCACTTCTACTTTCTGTGGTCCAGTTTTCTCATCTGTAAAATGATAATGCCCTGGGTCTAGATAAGGTATCTTCATGGTATAAATTCTGTAATTACAAGACGAAGTGGAACATAATTAAGATTCTAGGTATTGTTCCCCGGCCTCCCCCCCCCCCAACCTACCGCTTTTTAAATGAATTAAATTACAGAATTAGAACTTTCTAGCACCATGTTTTGTCTTCCTTTTTTCCCCTTGTAATTGGGGTTTTAAACGTTTTTAGTATCATGGACCCATTTGGCAGTCTAGTAAAGCTCAGAACATTGTTTTTGAATCCATGAAATAAAATATATAAGATTAAAATTTTATTTTCAAGAACATTTATGATCTCTCCCTCCCACTGATTCCCCAAGTTGAGCCATAAAAACGAACAAAAAATGAAAACTGACTCCATCACAACAAACATGGGAAATTCAGAGAAATAAATCGCCATATTGGTCATGCTTGAAAATGCATCTCTCTGCCTTCTATAGCCGTCATCTCTCTAGCAGGAGGAGATGTTTTGTCTTCAATTTTCTGGACTCTGGCTTATTTCATTAACCAGAGTTCCAAAGTTTTTCACAGTTGTTTTCGTCTCCAATGTTTTCATAAAGTAAATTAGGATAGTTTTTTTTTCTTACTTAATTCTGCATTAGTACATAAAGGTCTTCCCAGTTACCTCAGAAAATCGGTCATTTTGTCATATCTTGCAGGCCAATAAAATTCCATTATATTCAAATACCATAATTTCTGTAGCTATTTATAATCTATATATTTATTTATATATTTTATATCTATTTATTTTATACTTATAATTTATTATATCATATTTATAATTTATAAATTAGCTATTCCTAACAAGAGCATAGCAGCTAGGTGGCACAATAAAATCAGGAAGACCTGAGTTCAAAACTACCCTCACATGTTTGCTAGCTGTATGACCCCGGACAAGACACTTAACTCTTTTTGCCTCAGTTTCCTCAGCTGAAAAACGAGCTGGAGAAGAAAATGACAAACCTCTCTGGGATCTTTGCCAAGAAAGATCCAAAGGGGATCATGAAGAGCTGGGCATGACTGAAACGACTGAACAACAATAAAAGGATGATCTTAAATTAGTCACTTAACCCTGTTTGCCTCAGTTTCTTCATCTGTAAGATGAGCTGGGGAAGGAGATGGCAAAGGACTCCAGTATCTCTGCCAAGAAAACTCCAAATGGGGTCACTAAGAGTTAGACCTGACTGAAATGACTGAAAGGATGCCTCCTTAGTTTCTAAATTTTGTCTACTATGAAGAGATGCTGTAACATTCGCGTACACATTGGTCCTTTTACTCCTTTGATCTCTTTGGGGGTTATAGATACTAGTTATGTGATCTTTCCTCAGTCTCCTTTGCTGGCTAGTTATTCATTTTATACCTCCTAACTGGGGGTATTTCCCAAAGCTCTTCCCTGGATCTTATTTTCTTCTCTTTTTATACTACTTCTCTTGAAAACCTCAGCAGCTCCCATAGGGTTAACTATCATCCCTAGATAATTATAGAGCTCTGCATTCAGCCCACTCACTCCCCTGAATTTAATTCTTGAATCTCCAATTACCTATTGGACATCCCAAAATAGATGTTTTGGAGACATCTTTAATTTAACAGATCTAAAACTAAATTTGTTACCTTTCCCCCTAAACCTTCCCCTCTTCCTTATTTGTGGCAAAGATGTTACAGTTCTTCTAGACTACTGTATTCATAAGCTGTGTCAGGGACAGTGCAGTCCCCTTCATTGGAGACTTTTAAATCTGGTCTGGTTGGCGATTTGTTGAGAATGCTGTAGACTTGATTCCTTTAAGGACTGACTGGACTACATCACTCTTGGTTTTCCTCCAGTTCTGTAAGGTTTTTTGATTCTCTGATTTCTGAAGACATTTCTCTAAAATCTGTACAATCAATAGGACATTCCTGGATCACTGCCTTAGTCATGGCAAAGGGGCTTGCATGGTTCAATGAAATTATGAGCTATGCTGTGCATAGATGAATAGGTCATAGTGAAGATTTCTGACAAAAGGTGATGCATTAGAGAAGAAAATGGCCAACCATGTCAGTATCTCTGCCAAGAAAACCCCGTGGACAATAAGCTTGAACAGATTTCAGGAGATAGTGGTGGACAGAAGGCCCTGGCATGCTATGGTCCATGGGGTCATGAAGAGTCGAACATGACTGGACGATTGAATAACAACGATTGTTCCAGAAGTTCATTGGCAAACCTGTTCCAGAAACTAACAAATAATTTCCCCATAGAAATGGCATTAGGATTGGTGGTGGTCAGGCAACACTCCATTAAACCTAGAATGTGCTATTCCCATTCCATCTAGCCACCAATTTATGATATTGCTTCAATGGAGGAAATGCCCTTTGAAGTATCAGTCTCAGGATTCCAGAAATATATCTCCCCTGATCCTGGCACCATGAGAAGGAATTTTCTCTCAACTTCCATGCGAATGGCAACTTAACATAACTGGGTCAGACTCAGTTTCCTCATTTGCAAGATGGGGGTAAGACAATATGTAGCACCTATCTACTATGGCTGTTATGAAGATCAAATTTTATGCACACACACACATCTATCTGTATATACATATGCACATACACATATGTTATGTATGTATATGCATATACATATACACATATGTTATGTATGTATATGCATATACATATACACATATGTTATGTATGTATATGTGTGGGTGTGTGTATATATATACATATATATGAGAGATCATTTGAAATTTTGAAATGGTTATATAAATGACAGTGGATTGATGATAGTAATGGATGTAAAAGAAAGTAATTCTATCAATTAAGAGAAAGTAACTATACTAATTATTCCACAGGTAATAGGGGTGAATGGAGGGGTGAAAAATCATTTATTAAGTGCTTACTTTGTACCAGACTCATACTAAAACTGAGGAAACAAATACAAAAAAATGAGATAGTCCCTGCCCTCAGGGAGTTTACATTCTAACTGTGGAAAGAAAACATATAAAATGGGGTAGCTGCTGGACAGATGGCAAAGCCTGGAGATATGAAGGATCACAGTGCCAGGGTAGATGGCAAGACTCAGGACTGGGGTGGGGGCGTCTGCAGGGTGACCATTATGAACTCTGTCTTTTGTTGCAATGAGAACTGTCAAAGGTATAAGCTGCCATCTTCCCCTTTGAATGAAAATGGATAACTGATGAAGAAGACAGAGGGGTGCAGAAGGTGAAAATTAAATACAGCCAGATCATGGTTTGAAAACTGTGCTCCCAAAGCAATAGAAAATGATTCACAGTTTCATCTATATTCCTCTTTTGTATTCTAGTGTGCCTATAGAGATGGTCTGGGGGCATTTAAGTTCAGAATAAAAAAAGAAAATTTAAAAAAGAGAATGAGGTTCTTAGCATGTTGCTCTACAGTAAGGTCTGTGTCCTCAATGCAATATTGAATCACCACAAAAATAAATATCTATATGCATTGGAAAACAAGATTTTCTGGTGTTAAAAACATGTCCTTTAAAAAATTGGACCTGCAATTTAATGAGTATAAGAAACTCTTGGTAAGGAAATTCTTCTACCAATATAGAGTGGCACCTTCTGTATTACTTAGAGTTTTAGTAAGTTGCCTGGGGTACTGAAAGGTTAGGTGTTTTACCAGGGGTCACAGAGCCAGTAAGTGTCAGAGAGTATCAACCCAGGCTCCCTGACTATGAGGGGAGACTCTCTAGACACCATGCCATGACACCTTTTACGTGCATTAACAAAAATGATATGATGTGTCTCTTGTGGCATCCATTATCCTCTACACCCACAGCCCAAGTTTGTGTTGTTCCCTAGGTGCCCACCTGTCTTACCTAACTTGGCTCCCAGCTCTGGGGATAAGAGGAAGGCAACTCCACCTATTATGTGCACAAGTCATTCCTAAGCGGGCTGTTTCCATCATCTGTAAAATAGAGATGATAACACCTACAGCACACACCTCACTGGCTTCTCTTAGGGGCCACATGAAATAACGGAGGCAAAACGTCTGTCCAACTCTAAAAAGTACAGGGGAGAGTGGCAGGCAGAGAGTTGTATTTAAGAGGCAAGGAAAACCAGGGTTCAAGTGTGGTGGCAGATGCTTCCTAGCTGTGTGATTCACTTAACCTCACTGAGATTCAACTTCTTCACGTGTAAAGTGATAATAATGGTAGCACCTACCTCAGTAAGCTAGAGGGGGCTCCTAAAGGAGATCATAGAAGGAAAGCATTTCACAAACCTTAAAAAGCACGCTTATCTTAGGAATTATATAGAAAATACTGTATAGCATATATTATACAGGGGCAGCTAGGTGGAGCAGTGCATAGAGCGCTGGTCTTGAAGCCAGGAAGATTCATCTTCCTGAATTCAAATCTCGACTCAGACTCTTACTAGCTGTGTCACCTTGGGCAAGTCACTTAACCCCATTTACCTCAGTTCCCTCATCTTTCAAATGAGCTGGAGAAGTAAATGACAAACTGCTCCAGCCCCTTTAATAAGAAATGGGGTCACAAAGAGTCAGACACCACTGAAATGACTAAATAATAGCAACAACATGTTATATATACTATTTATATATACCCTATAATAAAATATATTATATATACTATGTATATATATACATATATATACTATATATAATATACAATATATATAATATATACTCTGTATTACACAGTATATCATATACTATGCAGTATATAGTATATTACAACATATAGTATGTCAGACTATATTATAACGTAACATATATTGTAATAAACACATGTATACTATAACATGCATATTATATCATATTATTGTACCAAGATATAATGCTACATATTACAGTATGTAGCATTATATCATAATGAACTATATAATAAAAACGAACAATATTATAATGTATCATAGCATATACTCTACATACATGTATTATATATATATGTGTGTGTGTAAGTGTATATATATATATATATATATATATATATACACATATAAATGGACACACATATATTTGTGGTACTTGATTCTACAGCCATATAGTGCTTGTTTATATTATGAACTCTTCAAAACATCATTTGCTTGTTCCAGAACAAAAAAGAGATAAACAAGAAGTTATCTCTCCCTGGTGCCTTGTCACAGAGCTGTTTATCAGCAAGGGAAGAAAACCAGCAAAGGAAATCAACGCAGATGCTGCATCAAAACATGCTGAGGGTTTCAGCAACCTGTAGAAACTAGCTGTGCATTTGTCAATATTTGGTGAAAATTTTCCATTTTTTTCAGATGTGGAGATGAACATATTTTCTCCTAAATGCATGCATCCATGTCTTTGAAAGGGGAAACTTCTCTATGTTATTGTGAAGGAGTTTCAGAGATGCTTTTTCTGAGCTGAAGAAATTTTGATCATGTAGGATCTTGTAGCAACATCAAAACATTTAACAGCCCACAAATTTTTCCCATAGAAATGGTGTTATGATTGGTGGTTAGGTTGCCAGGCAACACTCCATTAAACCCAGAATGTAGATGAAGTAGGGTAGTAATGCTGTTCTTCCCATTTCACTTAATTACTATTTATAATATTCCTTCAATGGGAAAAGTTCCTTTTGGCAGTTCCATCCTTCCCCTAACTCAGGTGTTTTGAATCTGAGTCCATCATGTCTATAGATTTCAAGGCATCTGTGAACCTACATGGGAGAAAAATATATCTTTTTCCCCAATATAATTGCCTTCCTTTGTACTTCTCTGTATTTTATTTTATATTGAAAAATCTTATTCCGAGAAGGGATCTATAGACTTCACTCAACTGTCAAAGGGGCCCATGACATAGGAGGGTTAAAAATTTGTGCACAAGATAATATTTGTCCATTGCAAATTAACCCTGACCAAGAGGACAGAAGGCCAGCTGTGCAGTTAGGATAAATTTCATTCACAACTGCCTTTTGACACATACTGACTGTGTGAGCCTGGGCAAGTCACTTAACCTCTTAGTACTCCCAGGCAATATTCTAAGACTGTGTATTTCAGAAAAGGTACCAATCATGAAATTTCAAATCTGGCTAATAAACAAATGATCACTAAATGAATCGATAAATATTATTAAGCATTTAATGAATAAATAGGCCAATGAATAAATAAATAAATGAGTGAGTGAATAGATATGTAAACAAATAAATTAAATGAACAAAACCCCCCATAAATCTGTATTATTTATGCTTAGCCCTGCAGAGATTGTAGCAGGAAATAGCCCAAACTTTTATCCAAAAACTATGGCTAAATTCTGAAATGAGGTTGATAGATTTCCCATCAGACTGAACAGGAGATATATTCTACTCATCATGTTCTAGCCCTAAATTTTGTTGAGTCATTTTGCATTCATGTCTGACTCTTTGTGACCCCATTTGGGGTTTGCTTGGCAAAGATACTGGAGTGGTTTGCCATTACCATCTCCAGCTCATTTGAAAGATGAGGAAACTGAGGCAAACAGAGTTAAGTGACTTGCCCAGGGTCACACAGCTAGTAATTGCCTGAAGCCAGATTTGAACTCCAGGTACTGCACTCTGTACGCTGCACTACTTAGCTGCCTAGATCAATACAAAGCAGTTAAATCTCAGGTACCTTAGGAAGGAGGGACCCAGTGGTTGAGGGGATTAAGAAGGATTTCATGAAGGAGGTGTTGCTTGAAGGAAAGAAGGATTCTGTGAGGTAGAGTTGAAGAAGGAATGAATTAAAGGTATAAGAGACAATTGGTATTTGAATATATTTTATTTTCAAACACGTAAGAAAAATCGTAGCTTTGGATCTTATTAACATTACTAATTCTTTTTAGCAAACATTTTGTTGATGGAAAAACATAAGAAACTTTTGCTCCACCCCTGCTCAATGATGATTTCTAAATAAATGGAGCCCAGATCAATACGTTTTTGCTGTACTCAGGTTCTTTCTGAAAAAACAACAACATGTGACTGAAGTCAAATAATATGGTTTACAAAGAAGGCTGAAAATACAAAGGCGTTAGATATTTACCTACATTTAAAAAAATGCAAATCAAAGTCCTTCAATGAATATAGAAAGTTTCTGCAGAAGTAGTATATACCCAAGAGTAATTTGACATAGCAGAGAATAGAAACTTGATTTAGGAAGTGAGAGACTGACCTTGAATATTTTGAGTATAGAAAAGTTTTTAAGAAAAGCAACACATTTGTTCCCTTTGTTACGGCATGTTAAGTCATGGAACACTGCCGTATCCAAAGAATTGATTAAGACTCATCCAAAGGTCAGTGGAAAGGCATATGATGGGTGTGAGCAGGCTGAAAAACATTGAAGTGACATATAATGAAGCAAAAGAGGTGTAAGTGATGTTATCAAGAATACGAGTGTTTAAAAAAGAAGCTGGTCTGGTCTGTCAGGTGGTGAGAATGAGGGACAGCCAACAGACAACCCACAAACTACATCAATATGCCTGTATGGAAGTTGCTGTGGTACAGTGGGAAAAAAGTGCAGGCTAAAGTCAGGGAACCTAGATTCAAATCCTACTTCTTCCTCTTACTGCCTGTATGACTTGGGGTTGGGCAAGTCACTTAACCTCTCTTGGTCTCAGTTTCCTCATCTGTAAAAGGAGAAGGTTGGACTAAATGTTTTCTGAGTTATGCTCTAGTTCTGGATCTATGATTCTGTAATGCCATGAGCCTTTAAATAATAGGAGAAAGCAAGGAGGGCTCCCGACATGTTGGGTGGAGCCCCTCTAGAGAACTCATGGGAGACCGTGGTTGAAATTTGCCTAGGCTAAGAAAGCATGAATGAGCTGCCATTACTGTAGAGGAAAGGAAAGTCTACTATGATGATTTTAGAAAGTCATTTGAGTAATTATAAAAATTAAATATCAATATAGAAATGTGGAGAGATGAAATAAAAATTAATGCTGCATAAAACATTTCTAGTTCGACTAGGATGCAATGAAAATTCAGGGGCTTCCCCCACACACACACTTAAAGATAGCATGAAATATATTATAAAGTCGGCAGGTATCTTGGGCACTCTTTGGTTTACCTTTCTTAAATGGCTTCTATGATTAATAAGGCTAAATTTCTTTAGAAATTGGGATGATAACAAAAGTCCTTTTGCTCATAACTTTTATGCCAGGCAAAGAAGAAAGAGACAAAACAGCATGGAATGATGAAGTAGTACCTGCATCGGTGATGAAAATTCACTCCTGATGATTACTTTCATGAGTAATTTCTCTTGGATAATCCATGGCCCTAGTTTTATAGCCCTCCAGGGTGATATCTAATGTAAATGAAGCTACTAAAAGTGGATTATACTGGCAGGAAAATATTCAACCAATAACACAATAGGAACCGACCCAAAGCTTCCGGGAAAAATTCTGGAGAAAAAAATGTTCTATTTCTTGAAATTTATTTTAATGGTATGCAATAAACTTTTTTTTCCATTCCATTTCAATCAGAAAGCACTGAGAAAAGTCCAGAAGGTGAAAAGAAATGAATAAATTCATTTAGATGAGAGATAGGAACCAAATCAAGGAGTTCGGGTTTGAGTTACGATTATGTTGGGTATCTTGGGATTGTGATATTATTTCCAGCTATGTTTTGTAGTCAATGAAAGGAGAATAGAGATACCAAATGTTGCTAGAATTTGAACCTAAGGTCAGGAAATGTCATCTTTCAAAACTGAAGTCAGTAGTCAATAACAGAGTGAATGGGCCCAGTGGATAGAACATTGAACCTGAAGTCAAGAAGACATGAGTTCAAATCTAGCATCGGATGCTTACTAGCTGTGTGACCCTGGCCAAGTCCTTAACCTCAGTTTCTTCATCTGGTAAATGATGATAATAATAGTATTTACCTCCCAGTAAGTGAGGGTCATATGACAGAATATTTGTAATGTTTTGAAAATCTTAAAGTAACATATAAATGCTAGCTATTATTATCATTATATATTTATATGTTATTTCTCCCATTAGAATATAAGTTGCTTGAAAGCAAGGACTATTGGATTTTTGTCTTTTTACTTAAAAGTTTGTTGATTTATTATCGAATAGACAAGGCCAGATCCCTTCATTTAAGGCCTGACCATTAATCAATAACAAAATTGAACTGAATTCATCATCGTAGTTCACATTTATATAGCACTTTAAGTTTTTAAATCATTGACTAATTAATAACAGATCTCGTTGGGCCCAGAGACTAGGGATCAGAGTTCTGAATCAGGGTCACTTCTGGAGGAACTTGGCCTCTAAAATCAGGGGTCAAGCTCTTTTTGCTATCTCTATCTGTTTATGCTCCAAGAACCCTCCTGTGGGAAAAACATTTAAATTTTAAGTTTGGCTCAAGTCTAGAGTCTCCTCAAAAGGAATCAACAGGCTCCCTTATAGAAAGGTACTCTATAGTATAAAGATGGATCAGGTATAGGGCAGCTATTTATTTCTTCCACACAAAAGTAATGTTAAAATACAAGACTCATTGATAAAGACTCAAAACAAGAGAGTAAACCATGGCTCCTTGTTGCATTCTCCCAGGAGGTTGATATTTAAAACACTAAAAGGGGAAACACTTTATGGAATTGTTCAATGAGTCGTTTCTCCTTCACCTCAGTTTTTCATTGTCGGAACAACTTCTTCAAGGCTCATATCTTCTAGTAAGTCAGGGGATGGCTTGGGCTCATCCTCCCAGAAGGGAGTCATTTCAGGAAACTCCTCTCGCGGTCAGTCAGCAGAGAATTCTGGCAGCTCCCGCATTTGAAACTCATAAAGTTGCCATCGAGGATAGAAACATCCATTTCAGGTTGATTGTGTGGTCACCTGTACTTGGGAAAAAAGACATGAAGAAGAAGAGGCAGCTATAGCCTTGAGATTCAGTCTCAGGCTAACCTAAAAGCCATGTGCCACGTGTGAGTAGCCAGGGTTGGAAAGACAAAGAAGAAAATACTTCCCTACCTCTCATAGGAAGTCTGAGAGAGAACTGTCAAGTCCCAAGACACATATTCAGGAGAGCGGAAGAGGAGAGCAGGTCTGCTCTGTAGGTGACTCTGCTCAATGAACCATCCTCTTTGACATAGGCACACTCTAGTACTATCATGGGCCCAAGCAACCACTAGGCGGTCAGTTCAACCCCATACACACTCCATGACTGGTGCTGTAATGTAAGCCACATGAACATTCCCCCATGAGGCTGGAGTTTTACATATTATTTCCGCCATTATGAAGATGAAGAATCTGAATATCAAAGGGTATAAGTGACCTGATGGTATCAATGGCAGGATTTGAATAGAGTTCTTACTGGTTCAAAGTCCAATATATTATCCATTATCTCTGATCATTTCCTTGAAAGGATAAAAAACACCAACATTCTCTATCTTTCTTCCTTCTTTTCTCTCTCCCTACCTCTCTGTCTTTGTGTCTGTATCTCTTTCTGTCTCTTTCTCTCTATGTGGTTTTCTTTACTTCTGTCTCTTTCTTTCTTCCCCTCACTTCCTCTCTGTATTTCTGTGTCCTGTCTTTCTCTCTCTGTCTTTTTTGCATCTGTCTTTCTGTGTCTTGTCTATCTTGTCTGTCTTTCTGCCCATCTCTGTCTCTCCTCCTCTCCCTATTTCCCTTCCTTCCTGTTCTTCCTTCCTTTCTTTTTTTCCTTTTTTCTCTTCCTTTCTTCCTTCCTTCCTTCCTTCCTTTTTCTTTTTCTTCCTTCCTTCCTTCCTTTCTTTCCTTCTTCCTTTCTTTCTTTCTTTCTTTCTTTCTTTCTTTCTTTCTTTCTTTCTTTCTTTCTTTCTTTCTGTCCTTCTGTCTGTCTTTCTGTCTTTCTTTCTTTCCTTCCCTTTTGTTCTTCCTTTCTCTCTTTCTCTCTCTGTTCCTTCCTTTCTTTCTCTTTCTTTCTTTCTCAAATTCTTCCAAACTCCCTAAAATTATTGTCTTTGAACCAAAGAAACAACATCTGACCTCACCCACTGTGACCTTTACTGTCACTTATTAAGGTTGGATTCACACCCAGTTTGCCACATACCAGAAACTGCTGCTGGTTGGCCCTCTGTGTCTATTATCTCTCTTTACTCCTACACAGTTGGGGTGGTTTGCTAAAAGAAAATGTAAGGGATGTTTTATTGCCTTTGCCTTAGATGTGTGCATGACCTAAATCTGGATCCAAGTAGATGAGACAAGGAAAGCCCCAGACTCAACTTAGGTTTTATTTGATAGACACCTTGCTACAGTAGTATTTTTAGTGTCAAAATAACAGCAGCAGGGTTCTGCCACCAGGGTCTTGAAGAGAGGATTGAGATTAAAATAACAAACCCTCGAAGGGCTTTGCTGATATTTCACAATTGTTGGTTGGTGGTATTAATCATGACCACATATGGATGTAGCTAGAGAAAGAAAAGAAAAGAAGCAGAGTTGTTTGCCGTTTGTTATTTTTGTACCGTAACATTCAACTCAGTTCAACCCAACTCAACTCAACTCAATAAGGGGAAAGCAATGACTCTATAATCAGAAAAACCAGATTCAGATCCTGCTTCTGATGCTACTACCTGTGTGACCTTGCAGAAGTCACTTTAATTTTTCTGGTGCCCACTTCTCTCATCCATAAAATGAAAGGGCTGGGTTAAATAATCCAAAAGGCCTTGGCTCTGCATCTATGATCCATTGAGCTGGGTGTCCTATGCTAGATACTAGTGATATAAAGACAGGTATAACCCAGACTTTTCCCTCAAGGAATCAAATGGAAGGAAGGGCATAAATAACTGTGAGACAAGGAAGAGTGGAAAGAAGAGCAAAGGAGGAGGAGAGGGTTGAGTAAAGTGCTGTAACAAAATCTAAGGAGGGAGTAATCCCTTTCACTGGAAGGCATCAGGAGTTGGGGAGTGAAGAGCTCCTAGAAGTGGTAGCATCTGACCTGGAAGATGACAGGAAGAGATAGACTTAACCAGATGGAGATGAGCAGGGGAGACAGAATCCATCTCAAGGATGGGAAACCATGTGAGCAAAGACAAGGAAGGAGAAAAGAATAACCATTTATATGGCGCCAACCATGTGCCAGGCACATTTTAAAATATTCTCTCCTTTGATTCTTACAACACTCTGCAAGGTAAGTGCTATTATTATCCCCATTTTATAATGAGGGAAACTGAGGCAAACAGAGGTTAAATGATTTGCCCGAGGTCATATGTGAATGTTTGAGGTCACATTTGAACTCAGGTCTTCCTGATTCCATGCCCAGTGCTCTATCCATTGTGCCACCAACTGCCTCATGGGGCAGGCAATGGAAGGATGAGAATCAGAGATGGAGAGTAATCCATTTTACCTGTAACACAAAGTGAAGGAGCATATTACTATTAGGAGAAAGATGAATGTTAAGGCATCTAAATGCATGGGAAAACAATGACTTCATCTTAGCTAGGGGAGGGAGAGCACCCTGAGGACACTGATGCTCATTTGGAAAGAGTTTATAGGCAATGGATAGAGAACTGGGTATAGAGTCAGGATGGCCTGAGTTCATTAGTATACAAATGGGGATATTGAATAAATGTGCTTGAGATGAAAAAAAAAAAGAGAAATAGACAAAAAAAGAAGAAAATAACACCTGTAAAACTGTAAAACTTCAAAAGTAAAGAAATCAACTTTGACAGAATACCAAGGAGAAAGAAGAAGTACAATACTGGAGGAAAGAAGAGTCCAAGCAAGAGGATGGTTGCAATAATTGGTTGAGAGATGACATGATTGTGGCCCATTATACAGATGGCAAGGCTGAGATTGTATTGGGAATCAGGATGGGCTCTTAGCACTTATTCAACCAAGTGCCCTTGAAGAGTTTGGCCTTTGTTTCCTTGATTAAATTAGGAGTCTTTGATGACCTCCTTGCCTCAAGGGAAAGTCTAGTTTACCTGGGTTTGAGTGACATGTTTGTGACACCAGAGGCTTTTAGACCACGTGGGTTTAAGTTGCACTTTTGTGACGATTTTAGGTCACATGAGTGAGTCGCATGTGTGACTCACCTTTGACCCTGAACAAGGTATATAAAACCAGGGGTTGGCTTCTTTTTTTTTCAGAGCTCTCAGCCACAGCAGGAGTGGCGCGTGACTCTGAGCCAGCCTTGTCGAGCTCCTGGCTGAACTCAGATATTGATGATTCCTTGGTAACTATGAATTGTATTTGGTCTATTCATAAATGTTTGTAATTTGTTTGTATTTGCTCTGAAGTTCAGGGCGCTGGCTTTTCCCCCTGAGCTGACTGAATGATATTTGTATGTTGGATTAAAGTAAGATTTTTAACCCCTTAATGTTGCTTTCCTTAGTAAAGCAGATCAAAAGAACCTGGGCTTACAGCGTTCTGTGTGCTAGTTGTTGTTGGTTTTACACAGACACAGCAGCTGCTAGTCAAATTGTTGAAACAGAGATAAAAAGAAATTAATAATTTAACATAATAATATAATAACAATTTATATTTATATAGCATTTTAAGGTTTGCAAAATGATTTTTATCATTATCTTGTGAGTTTGGAAGCACTAATATATATTGTATTTTGGACCAGACCTGTGATTTCACTAGGATAAGGAACTCCCAGTAAAGAAATCTCTCCACTAATTGACAATAGCAATAATGATATGATTTATATTTTAAAGGATTGCATGAGACATTAAAAGGTTAAGAAACTTGCCTAGGATCATACAACTAGTATGTGTGTGTGTGTGTGTGTGTGTGTGTGTGTGTGTGTAAGAAGTGACCCTTTAACCCACATATACCTGACTGAGGCTGACTCTCTATCCACTATGCCATGATGTCCATAAGTACAAATATTATTGTCCCCATTTTCCTGATAAGGAAACTGAGACTCAGAGAGATGAAGTAAATGATCCACCATCACATGGCTATTCAGGTATGAGGCATGACTCCACACTAGTGTCCCCAGCCTAGATGTCTATCCCCCTACCCAAGGCTGCCGAATTAACCAAAATCCTGGAATGACACAGGAACATCATAGTAGAATTCAGAACTCTGAAGCCCACGTCTTGTCTCTTTCTTGATGGTGACTGTGTGTATGGCAGGTATGCCAAAGATCTTGAGTTTCTTGCAGGAAAGATAAAAAATATAAAATTAATTATAAATGAAATTTCAAAAGGATGGTCCCTATCATTCAAATAAAGGGGATACACAAAAGTAATAGTTCCTTGTCTTTTCCCCTTTTTAAACTGCTTTTGGAAGAGAGATGAAGAAGAAGAAGAAGAAGAAGAAGAAGAAGAAGAAGAAGAAGAAGAAGAAGAAGAAGAAGAAGGAGGAGGAGGAGGAGGAGGAGGAGGAGGAGGAGGAGGAGGAGGAGGAGGAGGAGGAGGAGGAGGAGGAGGAGGAGGAGGAGAAATAATCTAGGCAAGAATTCCCCATTTGCAGATTATTGCAGGGATTACTAAATGGGCAAATGTTTCCTTGGTTCAGTAGGGTATTTCCTAAATGCTCATGGTAGAAAGAATTTACCTATCTTGATTTTCTTGAAACATGTGGTTCTACCTAGGAGTTTCCCCAGAGGAAATAGAAAGTATCATTTTTTAATGAATTTTTTAAAAGAAAGACAGCCCAACTTCCCTAAAAAGATACTTTTCTGGGTTTATTGGGGGGAAAATGCATAACTTTGTCATGTTCAGTTACCTCCATATTCCCTATGTCTAGCACTAAGTAGGCGCTTAATCAATGCTTATGAATTTTTGATCTCCTTAGTGAAAAGATGTCAAAGGTGAAAGGTGTCCTTGAAAAGATCCCTTTGAAGAGATGGCAAAGGTCAAAAGTGTCCTTGAAGTGATACTTCTGAAGAGATGTCAAGGGTGACTGATCGATGTCAATTCATATGAAAGGTGATATATTTAGATTTGAAAGGGATTTTTAAAGGTCATCCACTCCAAGCCCCTCATTTTATAGATGAGGGTGCTAGGTTACATGATATGTGTCAAAGGCAAGATTTGAACCCAAATCCTCTAATTCCAAAGGCAGTACTCTTTGGATCTTAGGGGAACTTGTCAAAATTGTCCATTAAAGGCTGCTATTGGTGACAATAATAATGATAATAACAATAACTAACCTGCATATTGTACTTTAAGGTTTGGCAAAACATATTATTTCATCCGGTCCTCACAACAACCCTATGAGACAGGTGCTATTATACCCATTTTACAGAGACCTACTTTAGTCCAAGTCAGTTATCAGAATCCTGTGCATTCAAGAGGGGGAAACATGAAGTAGGGCTGAGATTAAATGACTTACCTGGGGTCACACAAGCTACTTTTAGTGAGGAAAGGAGAGGCACCATGGATAGCCTAGCCTTCCAGAGTGGGCACCATGAAGGTCAATTTGACCATACTTTTGAGTCTCTGAACAACTCTGTTCTGCTCAGTGAGAGATGCCATCTGGATCCAGGACTGTTGACTTCCCCCCCTGCCTAGACTAGAGTTTGCTTTGCTCAGAAGGAAGCAAGCATGCCTTGCAAAGTAACTGGTCTCTCAGAGCTTTGGGCCAACTCTTGTCCCAACTGGGAGGTCTGTGGAGATCCCATCTGCTTTTGGGTATACAGTACAGGAAGGAGCTTCACCATCCTGAGATGCTGGCCATCTGGGCAACAGATGATAGCTATGATGGGGTAAAAAAGCCATCGTGAGACAGCGATCAGAAAAATACCAGGGCAAAAGAGGGATAATTCCCTCGAAGGGAGGAAGATGGGCTCCAGATTGAAGGATCGAGCAAGAATAAACCACAAATGCCAGACTGTTTCTTTTAACAGCATGTTTTTTTGAAAGCACCAAAATCTAAGGAGTTGAGGTAAGGGAAAACTGGGTATGTGGCAGAGCCGGAATGTCAGTACTGGACTGGGAGGCAAAAAAATAGGGTTTAGGAAGGTGGTGATTTTGTGACTCTCCCTATCACCTCCAGTGCTTTTTAGTCTTTTATGGAGGTTGCCAGCAACCAAAGCATTTCTGGCCTTGACCCCAAGCTGAAGTATTACTGTAACCCTGAGGCAGAAGCTCTTCCCTACCTCATGATGCCAGTAATGCAAGGGATTCAGATAATCCCTCTTTTTTATTGCCCTTCCTCTACTTTCCCTGTCATGCCCTTCCCTACCCCCATCTTCAGATTCAGACTACAGGTCTGTAGTAGCAGCCTGGTATGAAGAGTCTTTTCACTAGTCAAGGAGATACTCCTGATGTTGATGCTACTGCCTTCTTCCAGGTCATAATCTCATCCATGTCATGGATCCCCATCCAGATCTGCCCTCCATGGAATTTCTCCTGGCCCTGGACTTTTCCTGTTCCCCTCCATCAAACTCATCCAAGAGGCAATATTTAGTTCATTGGAAAGAATGCTAGATTTGGAGTCAGAGGTTCAAATCTCACCTATCTACTTGCTACCTATGTAACCTTGGAAAGTCTCTTCCGCTTTCTGGGACCAATTTCATCATCTTTAAAATAAGGAGGTAGGATTTGAAGGCTTTTCAGGTTCCTCCTAGATCTGAATCTATGTTATCATATTCCTCCTGGTCTCTCACATTCCCTCAGGACTCTTCTCTGCTGGCTACTAATGTGTTGAAATTATCCATGCTAACACAATAAAGGGTTAATACTATCCTTTCCTGAGTAAGTCAACTGAATCTTCATTTCATTTCATTTTTTCTAATTGATAATTTTCCAATTCATAATTTCCAGTTAGCAAAAAACTATTTTTTTCTCTTCTACTTAATCCCATTGAAAAAGAAAGAAATAAACAAAACCATATAACAAATATGCATTGTCAAGCAATTCCCTCAAAACATTTCCCACAATTCAGTTGAATGTTAACAAGAGAGTTCTAGAGATAACTCCTTATTCCAGAGATTCCAAAAAGCAGCATGGCATAGTAGATAGATTATTGGGCTGGAAGATAAGATCTGGGTTCAGATCCCATCTCTAATAGATGTCAACTGTGTGACTCTGGGCAAGTCATTTAACGTCCCTATAACTCTGTTTGATCATCTGTGAAAATGAGAGGGGTGGAATTGTTGGCTTCTGAGACCCCTTTGAGTTAACAAATTTATGCTTCTATGATCTATAAGACCTAGGTTCAAGACACTGGCTAGCAATGTGACCTGAGACCCTAGAAAAGTAATTTAACTTTTTGGTGCTCAGTTTCTCCTTCCCTAAGATGGGGGCAATGGTACCTCGAAGCCTTGTTATGAAAATTCTCTGAAATAATTTATGTGCAGTAGTTTATGTTTATACTTTATGTTGACAATGATGATGATGACAATGGTGATGATGATGGTGATGATGATGACGGTGGTGGTGGTGATAGTGATGGTGATGATGGTGATGGTGATGATGATGACGGTGGTGGTGGTGATAGTGATGGTGATGATGGTGATGGTGATGATGATGACGGTGGTGGTGGTGATAGTGATGGTGATGATGGTGATGGTGATGATGATGACGGTGGTGGTGGTGATAGTGATGGTGATGATGATGATGGTGATGATGATGACGGTGGTGATGATGGTGATGATTGCAGGCCAATAAAGGAGACAGTGTGATTGAAAAAGATCTTTAAATTCTTCTCAAACAATGCTGCCAAGATGGTAGCATTTATGGCAGCCCTGAGAATGTAGAATGAGCTCCACATCAGAGATGGCGGTCAGAGGACTACTTGGGGCTTTTGTTGACTTTGCCTACTTCACCCCACCCTCTCTGGCAGAGCCAACGCTTACTTGCCTGGTAAGAAATTCCTTTGCTAATTTATTGTTTGGAATCTCCACTCTTGGAGTCAAGCAAGCCCATACATCATTTCCCTAACAGTCCAATACAATCCTGCTTTCAGATTCCAGTTCACACCAATCTCTGTGAGCAGCGTGTTTTCCCACTTCTTTTCCATTTCCCTAAGTCCTGCCCTTACTCTGAAATGTTCTTCTCGACCTTGTGTGGGTGGTTATAATTTATTTTCCTAGTTCCTCTGGCTTAGCTAGTCAACTTTCCTCAACTGCTTGAGTCATAGCATCATAAACTTAGAATTTGAAGTGTCCTTAAAGCCTATCCATTTCAATATCCTCAATTTACAAACAAAAAAACTGAGTCTGGGAAAAAGTAAGTGACTTAGCCAGAGCCACAAGAAGCAAAGAATCAGTCTTTGAACTCAGGGCATAGGATCATAGGATCATAAATCAAGAAGTAGAAGGTATATCAGAGACACAATCCTTTCATAAGATCATAGGTTTAGAGCTAGAAGGATCATTAGGAATCATCCGGGACAATCCCCCCTTTTACAGATGAGGAAACTGAGTCCCAGAGAAATCAAATAATCTGCTCATGGTTAAATAGCTAATAGGTGTCCAAGGTGGAACTTGAACCCAGGACTTCCTAAATCCAAGTCTATCACTCTAGGGACTATATCATGCTGGCTTTCTCTTGTTTTGCAGTTGAAGAAACTAGGCTCCAGGTAGGAGGTACAGCCAGGATTAAAACCCTAGACCTCCAATTCTGTACATTGTCCACCACACTGCTGCTTCTCTGATTCCAAATCCAGCCCTATGGGATCTCTCCTCCCTCTGAAATACTAGAGGATTTATTGCTTCAAAACATCACCGGGCCAGCTCTTCTTCTACGTTCATGTTTGTCCTGCAGTCCTCCTCTGATTGTAGACCTCAAAAGGAGAGGATCTGAGTCATTTTCCTATGTATTCCAAGCACCTAATGGAAATAAGCCTACAAATAGTGGCCTCTTGGGATCCTTGGCTTCCTTTAGGTTTCAGCTAAGGTACCTCTTCCTCCAGGAAGCCTTTCCTGATGTCCTCAAGTGTTGGTACTCTCTCCCTTATCAAAATATCTTGTATTTGCTTATATGTGTATATGTTGTGTCTCCCAAAAGAATGTAAGTTCCTTGAGGGAGGTGTGTGTACATATATGTGTGTGTGTGTATAGTCCATCTAGGTGTCACCAGTACCTAGCACTGGGTCTTGCAAAGAGTAAATGTTTGATAAATATTTGCTAAATTGTTGGATTCAGTCTCTCCTATGTTTGTTCATATTTCAGGGACTCTGAACTCAGAGCACAGGGATATATTTGGTCACCTTGTGAATGCTTGGAATCAGATGGACTAGCACACACTGCATGGTAGGGTCATTGCCAGCCCTATTACTCTGAAAACAGAGACCTCTGGTTCTCACTCCCACAGAACTCCAGGATGGGTGTTTGCCTGCTTTGGAAACTCTGACAGATCTTATTTTTTTATTATCCCTCTCAGGCCTCCTGAAAAGAGGCCATTCTTTTCTTTTCTTTCTTTTTTTTTTATGAAACTCTCTTGTTTTCCAGGAAGAGACTGGCTGCCCAAATGACCTCTCCACTGCCCAGGAACCAAGTCCACAAATGGAAAGTCCAGCATCGAAATAGTAAATATGCTTGGGGGAATCACTTCCAAAATTGCACATTCTCTTGGGGAAACTATGGGCGACATTAATGTAGCTTCCCCTAAAGATGGCCTGGTAGATTCGTCTTTCTTGTTCAATCAGCTGAGAACCTCCCTTTGTCAGGAATCTATTTATCTTGAGATCAATCAAGTTGTGGCAAATATTTTTAGTCTATGATTCTGGCACCAACTAATCTAAACAAGAAGAAATCTTTCAGAGAAATGCTTTGAGGGACATAACTTCTGGAGAAAGCAAATAGTTATTCTGTCTCTGACATTTAAGAACCTGGTTTCCCCCTAAGACAAAGTCATTACTGGAAGTTTACTGTTGGGCTCTTTGGACAAAGGACTTACTTCCTCCTCTGCCTCCTTCCTATTTTTTGTTTTGTTTAAGTGTTTGACTCCAGTTCTTTCTTACATTCACTATTTGTCTTGAGCATGCTATGCCCATTATAGGATCATATCTACTTCTTCACATCATCTTTGGAAAGTTCTGAACTATTGAAAATGCAGAAACTAGTCATCAATCTCCACCCAAACTATCTGGCAGTCAATGGTGAGCTGGTAAATGTTTAACAACAGGCTTTCTGGGAGGAAAATATATGCAGGGCACACTTTTAAGTGATTTGTATTACTGATATTTTCTCCATCACTTTCTTAAGTCTACACAATCAACAAGTGATAAACCAATCTCTGATAAGTGGAGTTTGGTGATTTCCTAGGTATAAATGGGGTTTGGTGATTTTCCTATGTATAAATGCTCACACTGGAAATTTAACAATCAGCTCTCAGGAGCTGGTATAAGCTGACTCCAGCATTTCCCGCCTGTGGCTCACCCCATTACGGATTATCATGATGAAATCCAGGACAAAACTCAACATACTTCCAAAGAGAGAATCATCAATGCTTGTTGTCTATGCTTCCTTTCCACCTACAGAGGTGGGAGTCATCAACTCTATTCCTTCAGGTGAGATGGAAGACCAGCAGGCATTATCATCTTCTCTGTCCTCATGCCCTTTAGATCCTCAGCACTGATATAGTCCAAAGACCTCCAAGTCTTTCCATCCGCCTCTCTGCTCAATTCTTTGGACTTCTGGGGGCGGGGGTTCCATTTACTCCACAGTTGAACTTATTTTAGGGTCTTATCTCCCCCAAGTAGAATATAAGCTCCTTGAAAGCAGGGGCTAACTTTGACTATTTGTATCCTCAGTGCTTGGCACATAGCAAGTGCTCATAGCATCCTGGCTCAGAGGCCATCTCTTTATTCAACACATCACAGCTGATGTCCCTAACAGGATGCACTTTAGTTCTTCTTGGAAACAACCCATTGCTTCATGGATGACTTTCTTATAACATTAACTGGAGTACAAAGCAGAGTCTGGCATCCAGGGTGCTGTCTTTTCATTCTGGTGGTTTATAAGCTGTTTAAAAGCATTTTGTGTCCTACCCAGTGCTAAGCACAGTGCTAGGCACATAGCAGGCACAATAAACATTCATCCGATTACTGAAATGAGAAGCAAGATCCTCTTAGAATTGGGTGGCCACTCATACATATTTTATTTCACCTAGTTTTATTCATTGCAGAGCACAGCCTCTTGGCTTCTGTCAATCTACTCCTGGGATTGGTCCAAAGGATCAATCATCTATGCCACACTCTACTGGGTTCATCTGTTGGCAAACTGTTATAGACTCCAATTCCTGAATTTATGGTGTCTTTCTCTTCTGATATTTATAAGGTCACAAGTTTAAAGTTATCCCTAAAATTCCTTCACTTAATAGGAGAGAAAAATAGACAAGGTAGGGATGGAAGCAACTGCAACATGAAAGTCCATGTGTCCAGAGGTCACATGTCAACACAGGTAGAGAAAGCCTTAGTCCTCTCTCCCCATACCTATAGTGTGTCTTCCCTCAATTGCCACCAGGAAAGAGAGAGTTATAATATGATAAATATAATATACAATGTAATATAGAAATATAATGAAAATATGAATATAATAACATAATTTGTTTAGCCATCCCCCAATTGGTGCACACCCTTAGTTTCCAGTTCCTTGCTATATCAAACAATGTCGCTATAAATATTTTTGTACATTTGTGTCCTTTCCTCCTTTCTTTGATCTCTTCTAGGTATACATCCATTAGTTATATTGCTGGGTCAAAGGGTATTCATGGTTAAGTGACTTTTTGGATATAGTTCCAAATTGCTTTCCAGATCATCATTTGGACCAATTACTGGCTCCACCAACAGTAAAATAGTGTTTTCCCACAATCCCTCTAACAACTGTCATCCCCCCACCCCTTTTTAAGCATCTTAGATGTGTATTAGGAAGAATCTCAGAGTTGTTTTTGTTTTAATTTTCTTACTATTAGTGATCTGCAGCATACTTTTACATTGTTGTTGACTGCTTGTTTTTCTTTTGAAAACTGCCTATCTATATTCTTTTGATGATTTGTGTATTGAAGAAATGTCTCTTTTTCTTATAGATAGGGTATCCCAAAGGTCTTGGTGCAGTTTCATCCTGTATTTGTATCAACTTCCCCACTTCCTTTTCTGATCACATATTTACTAGATGCCATCTCTTGTACCATTTCTTACATGCAGGTCAAGCCCTCACTGTCTTCCTTCTAAATGGCATCACAGTCATATTTGACAGCTCCTACTCATTGCCCTTTATTGCAACCAAGCCTAAGCTGTGTTTGAATGAGGATGAAACAGTCATCAAGATCTTAACCCCAAACATCAGACTTTGCGTCACCTGTACTCAACCCAGGACCAGACTTCCTGTAACTCTGACATCCTCTCCACTGTTATCTCATATTGCTCCTTCCTTTCATAGTCAAACTCCTAGAAAAAAGCCATCTACACTCATTGCCTCTATGTCCTCACCTCCCTTTTATTTCTTGACCCTTGGCTTTTGACCCCTATCCCTACTCAAATGAAACTATTCTTTCTAAAGTTTCCAACAGTCTCTTAATTTCCAAATCTAGTGGTTTTTCTTTGTGCTCATTCTTCTTGAGCTCTCTGGATCTTCCTACACTGTTGACTTCCTCTATCTCATGGCTATTATCTCATCCCCTGACTGTCAAGACATTACTCTCTCATAGTTCACTTCCTACTTGTCTGACCACTCCTTCTCAAGTTCTTTCAGTGGACAATCTTCCATGTAACCAGCTCCTAAGCATGGATAGAGCTTTGTCCTGGGCCCTATTACTTTCTCTATAGATCCTCTCCCTTGGCTAAGACATCAGTTTTCACATCTGATTGAGTCTGCTTCTACAGCATCTCTTTTATCTATCACCATATCTCTACACACATAGCCAATGCCCTAGTTCATATCCTCATCACCTCATGCCTGATCTATTGCAATAGATGCTTTTCTCCACATCTTTCTTAGCACCTTTATCTCTTAGAAGCCCAAATTTCTGATAAAAGTCAATTCAAATGCTGCCTCCTAAATGAAACATTTCCTCATTCCCCTAGCTATTCCCCTAGCCTAGCCTGCAAAAACTTTGTATTTGATTTGTCAGGCAGCTAGATGACACCTTGAATGGAGTGCTGGAAGTGGGATCAGGAAAACCTGAGTTCAAGTCCTATCTCTTTTATTTAGTGGCCATGTGATCCTTGGAAAATCACTCAATCCTATACTCTTAAGTTTCCTTACCTGGAGAAACTGATAATAAGAAGTCTGACTCTTCACATGGCTATTCTGAAGATCAAATGAAATGGAATGTGTAAAGTTATACAAACTTTAGAGCACTAGAAAAAATGATAGCTATTATTATGTACCTAATATATAAATGAGGCAGCTAGGTGGTACAGTGGATAGAACACTGGCCCTGGAGTCAGGAGGACCTGAGTTCAAATGTGACCTTAGATACTTACTAGCTGTGTGAACCTGTGTGACCCTGGGCAAGTGTGAGTGCCAGCAACAAGAAATTTTTGTTGTTTTTCTTTTGGAGTTAAGTTTCCCAGGTTTATGCTAAATTGTAAACATCAGAAGGATTAATCTCCTTTGAACCCCAGTAGTCCACAGCTGTAACACTTTAGGTGCTGAGGTGGTAGGCTTTCATGCCTTTGGGCAGTCAGGTTCCCAGTTTCAGCTCTAGGCACATGGACTCTCTGCACTGAGCCAATCAGATGCCAAGTAAAATTGTATATAAGCTGGAAGATTGCTATTGCCTTGGGGCTCAGTCCCGGGAAGAATTCTTCACCTGAGAGCTCTTGATGTCCTAGGAGACCACTCTGGGTAGCCATTGTTAAAGGGCTATTAACATGAACCCAGAAGAAGAAAATGAGCATTGAGGGTTGAGTGTGGAGAAGAAGAAAAACAAGTGTGAGGAGGAAACTGAACATTGAGCATCGGGAGAGCTGGCAGAGGCAGCAGAGGCAGCAGCAGCAACAGCAGCAGCAGCAAGAACTCACTAAGCAGAGGGAGCTTGCATAGCTATGGGGTTTGGTGAGACTGGGATGGTTGTCTATTATTTCCCAGTTATTGTGTTTGTTTTGGTAGCTAAAGCTCCTACAGAGATAACAAAAGAGCCAGGGGGGAAGTTTCTTTTGAGGCAGAGTTTAAGCAGAGTAGCCCCGCCCCAAATTGTGTCTGGGAGATGAGACATGGAGCAAGAGCTGAGAGTTGTCTGCATCAGGATCCAGGTGGGAGCTGGGAGTGGTAAGGCCCACAGGCCTGCAGCTACAGGGCTTGGAATTAAGCCCCTGGTCAAGATGAAAACTTTGTCTCCCAGCCACCCCTCAGGACTTGGAAACAAGGCTGCATTAGTGTTGGGATTTGGACTCTTTGGGTCATTTGAGCATGTGTGCACCTGGAAGTGCCAGGTGGGAGCCTGCAACGGCAGCATGGAAGAAAGCAGCATGGAAGAAAGGATACACCCTGAAGAGGACTTTATTTGGACACTCTGTTTGGATTGAAGAGATTGTAAACTACTGTGACCTAGGGGTGGATGTGTTGTGCTAGGGAAGATCCTGGCTTGGGATTCCTTATAAACAAGTATTTTGGTATAATATGTTATATATTGAATGATATGTTTTGTTTAAGGCCATGTGGCCACCCTGATAAGTTGTTATGTTGCTATAAATGTTATGTTTTAGTTTCTTGAATAAGGTTTAGTTTTGAGTAAATATACTGTGTGATTCAACCCTAATAATAAATATAATATAATAAATATATATTCACATCATACACATATGTATATATATATATACATTCATACATATACATACATATACACACATATATATTCACAGCAGCAACCCTCAAGTGTGCTGTGTTGATTGGGATTACAGCAAGTCACTTCACTCTGTTTGCCTCAGTTTCTACATTTATAAAATTAATTGTAGAAGGAAATGGCAAACCACTCTAGTATCTTTCCCAAGAAAACCCTAAAATATGGTTAGAGAGATTCGGTCATGACAAAGACGACTCAAAAACAACCATATATAAATGCATATAATACGTGTCTGTATATAGAGGCAGACAGAGACAAATATATGTTGTTTTCCCAGATAGAATGCAAAGTACTTGAGGGCAGGGAATCGTGAGAATAATCTTTGACCACTCTTTCTCCCTCACCAATATAGATAGCCAATGTTGATAACCAAATTGATAGTCAATCGATTGCCCATTTTACATCCCCAAAATCTTTTCTTTCTGTCTCGTTCTCCCCACTCATGCGATCCCTAGCTCAGGTCCTCATCTCATCTTATTGGAACTACTGCAATAGACTCCTTGTTGTTGTTGTTGTTGTTTGTCCTTCATTCTCAAAGAGGACCATGATTATTAGGAAGATAATGCCATGACTTGCAAGTAAATTGGATTTAAGTGAGGGAGGGCTGTGCAAAGTCACCAGCCTCACTTTCTCCTCCAGAGCCATCTGGGTCCAGTGGCCAGATACGGATCAGGATGACTGAAGATGGCCCTGGATGAAGTGGGAGAACTTGGCCTTTTTCCTAGTCATATTCCCAGTGTTCATTCTTGTCCTCCTCCAATCCATCCTCTAAACTCCTACTAAGTTGATATTCCTAAAACATAGGTCTAACAGTTCCACTCAGCAGTTCAAGAATCTTCTTATTGTTCCTGGAATAATGCACGAACTTTTTTTTTACATTTAAACCCCTTAAAAATCTGGTTCCAGTCTAATTTCCCAAATTCATTTTACATTATTCCCCCTCACCCACTCTAGATTCCAGCTAAACTGGCCTAATTGTGGCTCTTGATTCAGAGCTGTCCTGATCTATATCTTGCCACTGGACACAGATGACTTCAGAGGAGAAATTGAGACTGGTGACTTTGCACAGCCCACCCTCACTTAACTCTCAATTCACTTGTAATTCATGACATCACTTCCCTGATGTCACGGTCCTCTTCCAGAAGAGAAGGACAAACAACAACATTAACAACTTCCCTTAGTGAGGGACTATACCTTTGGTATAGTGACACTTCCCAGATTCCAGCTGGGTTTTATGCAAATGAATGGCTGAAACATTTTGTGACTCTGGGCAAATTCAATGTTTTACTTGACTTTTCATATACAAGTGAGCTATTCAAGCCACCTATCTAAGGTGTAGGATGGGTCTTTTGCATCTGAAAGGACTTCTTCACTTTTCTAAGCTCTCTCAGCTCCTTAGGACCTTGATCTTGGTTAAAATCTAAATGGGTCACACTCTTAAAAATAGAAGACTTGAGGTGATTAGAATCTTTGTATTTTAGAAGTGAAAGAGTCCTTGGGGTTCAACCATTCCAAACTCCACAGTTTACAGGTGAGGAACTTGAAGCAAGAGAGGTGAAATGGTTTGCCCCAGAAAACCCAAGCTAGTGAGCAAGATCATAGGATCACAGACTTAGAGGTGGAAGGACCTTCAAAGTCCCTTGATTCAAACCTCTCCTCATTTTACAAAGATAAGTGTTAATAGAACATAGATCTCCTGACTACAGGTAGAATGACCTTCCCTTTATCTCTCAATTGGACCAAGGACAAGCCATTGCCCAACTTTGTGTTGTTGTTGTTGTGTTTGTCCTTCATTTTCAAAGAGTCTCCCATTGCATCCTGGGTCATCTCCAGTCATCCTGATGAATATCTGGTCACTGGACCCAGATGGCTCTGGAGGAGAAAATGAGGCTGGTGACCTTGCACAGCCCTCGCTCACTCAAATCAAAGTCAACTGCAAGTCATATCATCATTTCCCTGATGCCATGGTCCTCTTCAAGAACAAAGGACAAATACAACAACCAGACACCTCCAATCTCATTATTTATTAAAGGCTCTTCTGTGCTCATTAGCAGAAGACACAGGCTTAGTGGGAAAGGATATGTTTCTTCACACATTGCAGAGCCAGGGATAATATAACACCAATATTACAGAGAAAGGTCAGACAATAACAGGTGATGACAGAACACTCATGAAACACATTGGAAATCCTGGCTTTAGGTCTGAGGACTGGGGAAATTCTGGGTGGAAATCCAAGACCAAATGCTTTTGCTGACAGTGCAGTAGAGTGGATGCCTGGTTGTGTTGCAGAGATGACTCTGGAAAGATCCAAAATGACAAGGTCAGAGTTGGGAGAGCTTGGTTCAAATGTGAAAGAATTCACATAGACCTTCTCTGTAACTAAGGGGAGCTTTATTGATGCAAAAGCACGCGAACCTGAGATTTAGCAAGGAGCTAAATAAAAGGCACTGATGTAGGGAAAGAACCAGACTTATATAGATGAAAAACTATACAGCCTGTAGGGTGATTTTAGGGTTTCATACGGGGGTTGGAGATTTAGAGATAGGATAAGTCTTACAAGACAAGGACACCCATTGAGGACAAGGAACGACATAAGATAAAGGAGACGGAAATTTCATGACCCCAGGTGGGGGGAGACAAGGAATTTTATGGTCCAGGGTAAAGGGAAGTTTGGTAGTATTTCAAGATAAGGGGAGGAGACTTTAGGGCACCAGGGAGAGAGCAACTCATCCCTTAGGGCACCTCTGTATCAGGAGACTTTAGGGCATCTCCCAGTTAGAGGATAAAAAAGGAAGAGGGCAACTCAACCCTTAGGACACCTTTGTATCCGTATTGCAAGAATAGGAGACTTGAGCAGAACTCAGTGTAACAGTTCCAAGCAATGGTTCCATGGAGCCATTGGAACTCATAGGGGAAATACAATTTATCAATCTTAATAGGCACTTTACAGAGTACATACAGTCCTTGTATTGAATATGACCCCTTGCCCACCTGCCAGCATGTATTTGCCCTCTTACCCACCCACCCATCTGCATGTCTGTCTTTCATTGGTCTGAGCTTGGGTACCTTGTGTCAGTCCTGTCCCTGCCACATGTTCTCCAACTTCTCATCCCTGATCCCCACTTATCCATGTGATGGCCGCTCCCTCCATAGCTCAGTCTCCTTCCTGTCTCCCTCCCTTCTACAGGTCCATCAATTTGCATTGTAAAAATTGCTTTAAGTATGGGCTGGAATCACTGCCTAGCTATTATAAATTGGATAGCACTTCTAGGCACTTGGTCTACATAGACTACTGAAGGACACCGAGGATGAAGACAGAAGTTTGAATCTTCTCTCACTCACTGTTATGTGTCCCTAAGCAAGTCACTTAACTTCTCAAAATTTCAGTTTTCTTTTCTGTAAAATGGGGACAATAATAGAATCTACCTTACAGGGTTGTTGAGAGGATCAAATGAGATAATTTATGTCAAGTAATTTTCTAAACTTAAAGATGTATAGAAATGTTCCTGATGATGATGAAGACGATTTAAAAAATTTAATTCAATAAACATTTATTAAGCACCTACTGTGTGCCAGGTACACCGATGATGATGATGATGATGGTGGTGGTAGTGGTGGTAGTAGTGATGATGGTGATGATGATGGTGATGATGGTGATGATGATGATGATGGTGGTGGTGGTAGTGGTAGTAGTGGTGGTGATGGTGATGATGCTGATGCTGATGATGCTGATGGTGATGGTGGTGGTGGTGGTGATGGTGATGATGCTGATGCTGATGATGCTGATGGTGGTGGTGGTGGTGGTGGTGGTGGTGGTAGTGGTGGTGATGGTGATGATGCTGCTGCTGATGATGATGATGGTGGTGGTGGTGGTGGTGGTAGTGGTGGTGATGGTGATGATGCTGATGCTGATGATGATGATGGTGGTGGTGGTGGTGGTGGTGGTGGTGGTAGTGGTGGTGATGGTGATGATGCTGATGATGATCATCATGATGATGATGGTGGTGGTGGTGGTGATGATGATGATGGCGATGTTGAGATGACATGAATTTTTCCAAAGGTAACTTTTGCTCAAAAAGATTGATATCATCATAAGACAGTGTAGTGCAGAGGAATGAGTGATAGATTTAGAGCCAGCGGAGGTCTACGCTTATATCTCATCTCTTACATTTAAAGTAAACTTATGCATAAGAGGGAGCCAAGTGGTACAATGCCTAGAGCACTAGACTTGAAGTCAAGAAGACCCAAGTTCAAATCCTACCTCAGACACTTATTAGATGTGTGACTCTGGACAAGTCACTTAACCTCTGCCTCAGTTTCTACATCTGAAAAAACAGGGATAATAATAGTATTTACCTCCCAGGATTTTTGTGAGGATAAAATGAGTTAAAATTTGTAAGACTTTACAAACCATAAGCCACGGCAACCTTGGAACCAGTATTGGAGGTAGGGTGGTGCTGCCGGCTAAACTGGCATGGCTCCAACTCCCAGGTCCTATGTGGATTGCCTTTGGCACCTGAAACTGAGACAAACAACACAGAACAGAAACAAATACCCCCAAACCCATTTTTCAGAGCTCGGATAAAAGAGAATCAAGTCCTTCCCTTTCACTGGTTCAGTTCATGGAGTCCACCTTGGGCACTAGGAATCAGCAGTAAGAGTGTAGCCAAAAGATAGTAGAAAAGGGGCAGCTAGGTGGTACAGTAGAGAGAGCACAAGGCCTGGAGTCCAGAGGACCTGAGTTCAAATCTAACCTCAGATACTTACTAGCTGTGTGACCCTGGGCAAGTCACTTAATCCCAATTGCTTCCCCTGCCCCCCACATGCCCAGAGAAGCCAAAGCCTGGGTTACACTAAGATTCCCAAAATACTTTTTGTACATGTGATCCTCACATCAACCTTGTTAGATTGGAATTGAAAGACTTGTTATCTCTATTTTCCAGAAGAAAATTTGAGACACAGAGAGGAAGAATGACTTACCCAGGGTCCCATGGATAAACATCAAAGAGAGGATTCAAACCTAGGTCTCTCCTGACTTCATGTCTAACACTTTTCTCACTACCCTATACTTCATTGAAACCTTTTATTGCTTAGAACAGCATTTTTATTTTTTTTATTTTTTATTTTTTTTAAAATTTAAATTTATTTAACATATTTAGTTTTCAGCATTGATTTTCATAAGAGTTTGAATTACAAATTTTCTCCCCATTTCTACCCTCCCCCCCACTCCAATATGGCATATATTCTGGTTGCCCTGTTCCCCAGTCAGCCCTCCCTTCTATCACCCCCCTCCCCTCTCATCCCCTTTTCCCTTCCTTTCTTGTAGGGCAAGATAAACTTCTACGTCCCATTGCCTGCATATTTTATTTTCTAGTTGCATGCAAAAACTTTTTTTTTTGTTTTTGAACATCTGTTTTTAAAACTTTGAGTTCCAAATTCTCTCCCCTCTTCCCTTCTCACTCACCCTCCCTAAGAAGTCAAGCAATTCAACATAGGCCACGTGTGTATCATTATGTATAACCCTTCCACAATACTCATGTTGTGAAAGACTAACTATATTTTGCTCCTTCCCAACCCATCCTGCTTTATTGAATTTTCTCCCTTGACCCTGTCCCCTTTTGAAAGTGTTTGTTTTTGATTACCTCCACCCCCATCTGCCTTCCCCTCCATCACCCCCCCTTTTATTTTTTTATCTTCCTCCTTCTTCTTTCCTGTGGGGTAAGATACCCAATTGAGTATGAGGCCAAATCTGATGAGAGCAAGGTTCACTCATTCCCCCCTCACCTGCCCTCTCCCCTCCTCCCACAGGACTGCTTACTCTTGCCATCTTTATGCGAGATAATCCACCCCATTCTATCTCTCCCTATCTCCCTCTCTCAGTATGTTGCTCTCTCATCCCTTAATTTGATTTTATTTCTTTTAGATATCTTCCCTTCATCTTCAACTCACCCTGTGTCTGCTCTCTCTCTTACATATATATATATATATATATATACACATACATACATACATATATACATATGTATACACATATACATATACATACACATAGATATATACATACACATAGATATATACATACATACACATTCACTTATATATATACGTAAACATATATATATACATATATATGCATATTCCCTTCAGCTACCCTAATACTGAGGTCTCATGAATCATACACATCATATTTCCATGTAGCAATGTAAACAAAACAGTTCAACTTTAGTAAGTCCCTTGCAATTTCTGTTTCTTGATTACCTTTTCATGCTTCTCTTGATTCTTGTGTTTGAAAGTCAAATTTTTTATTCAGTTCTGGTCTTTTCACTGAGAAAGCTTGAAAGTCCTCTATTTTATTGAAAATCCATATTTTGCTTTGGAGCATGATACTCAGTTTTGCTGGGTAGGTGATTCTAGGTTTTAATCCTCGCTCCATTGACCTCCGGAATATCGCATTCCAAGCCCTTTGATCTCTTAATGTAGAAGCTGCCAGATCTTGGGTTATTCTGATTGGGTTTCCACAATACTCAAATTGTTTCTTTCTGGCTACTTGCAGTATTTTCTCCTTGATCTGGGAGCTCTGGGATTTGGCGACAATATTCCTAGGAGATTTCTTTTGGGGATCTATTTGAGGAGGCAATCGATGGATTCTTTCAATTTCTATTTTGCCCTGTGGCTCTTGAATATCAGGGCAGTTCTCTTTGATTATTTCTTGAAAGATGATATCTAGGCTCTTTTTTTGATCATGGCTTTCAGGTAGTCCAATAATTTTTAAATTATCTCTCCTGGATCTATTTTCCAGGTCAGTGGTTTTTCCAAGGAGATATTTCACATTGTCTTCCATTTTTTCATTCCTTTGGTTCTGTTTTATAATATCTTGATTTCTCATAAAGTCACTAGCTTCCACTTGCTCCAATCTAATTTTTAAAGTAGTGTTTTCTTCAGCAGTCTTTCAGACCTCCTTTTCCATTTGGCTAATTCTGCCTTTCAAGGCATTCTTTTCCTCATTGGCTTTTTGGAGCTCTTTTGCCATTTGAGTTAGTCTGTTTTTTAAGGTGTTGTTTTCTTCAGTGTATTTTTCAGTATTTTTTTGGGTCTCCTTTAGCAAGTCATTGACCTGTTTTTCATGGTTTTCTCGCATCCTTCTCATTTCTCTTCCCAATTTTTCCTCTACTTCTCTAACTTGCTTTTCCAAATCCTTTTTGAGCTCTTCCATGGCCTGGGACCAGTTCATGTTTTTCTTGGAGGCTTTTGTTGTAGGCTCTATGACTTTGTTGTCTTCTTTAGGCTGTATGTTTTGGACTTCTTTGTCACCAAAGAAAGAATCCAAAGTCTGAGACTGAATCTGGGTGTGTTTTCGCTGCCTGGCCATATTCCCAACCAACTAACTTGACCCTTGAGTTTTTCAGTGGGGTATGACTGCTTGTGGACTAACAAGTTCTATGTTCCACGTTTGGGGGGGAGGTGCCAGCTCTGTCACACCAGCACTACTCCTTCCCCAAGAACTCCCAACCTGGATTGGGCTTAGATCTTCAGCAGGCTGTGCACTCCTGCTCTGATCCACCACTTAATTCCTCCCACCAGGTGGGCCTAGGGCCAGAAGCAGCAGCAGCTTTAGCTGCCCCACCTCTGCTGCCCCTGTGGCTGGAAGCCGAACCGAGAACTCCTTCCACTCTCGCAGCTTTTCCCACTAACCTTCTCCGCAGTCTTTGGTGTTTGTGGGTTAAGGAGTCAGGTAACTGCCACAGCTCACTGATTCAGGGCGCTAGGGCCCCCTCAGCCCGGCTTCTGGTCTGGTTGGTCCATGCCACTCAGGCTGGGTTCTGCTCCACTCCATTCCCAGGTCCAAGCTCCCAACTCCCAGCTCCGTGTGGGATAGACCTCACCCAGAGACCATCCAGGCTGTCCTAGGCTGGAGCCCTGCTTCCCTCTGCTGTTTTGTGGGTTCTGAAGTTCTAGAATTGGTTCAGAGCCATTTTTTATAGGTTTTTGGAGGGACTCAGTACGGAGCTTATGCTAGTCCCTGCTTTCCAGCTGCCATCTTGGCTCCGCCTCCTCCAGAACAGCATTTTTAGCAAGTAACTAGATGCTTTTAAAGATCTGCTCAGGTGCAACTCACTACCTGTTCAGAGAGTTCATTCCACTTTGGGGTAAGTCCAATTCTTAGGAAGATAAGTCTTACGCAGAATCAAAATCTCTATCTCTGTCTCTGTCTCCCTCCCTCCCTCTCTCTCTGTCTCTCTATCTCTGTCTCTGTCTCTCTCTCTCCCTCCCTCCCTCTTGTACACTCATTGTTCTTTGTTCTCCCCTCTGGGACCAAGCAGAATAAACCTGGTCCCCTGGGAAAAGCGTTAACATGCCCCCACGTAGGATGGCCACCTTGACTGATGATGACAGTTGCTTCAACTATGGAAACCACTTCACTACCACACTTAGAAAAAAAATCCAAGTGTTCATTCAAGATGAGGCAAACATGGAATCTGAAACTGATCTTGGGAGTCTAGCTCTGGAAAACTCCCTTTTTTATTTGGAGAAAACAGAAAGGATTTCAAAGATGATGAACTAATTAAATATTTTATAGGATAACACTAGCTCCTCTTTGAGAAACTCATTATTATAATTGTTTTCATCATTCACACAAGCCATTCCTTCATGCCTGGAATATACTCCCACCACCTCCCCATCTCTGCCTCTCAAAATCCCCCTCCTTTCGAGTGATCCCCAAGTTGTTGGTCCTTCCTCCTTCCTCAAATTGCCTTGCATTTAATTGCCTATCAATATACGGTATTAGCCAGTAGAATATTTGAAGGCAGGGATGAATTTATTCTTGTCTTTGTATCTTCCATGCCTAACATAGTACCTTTCATGTATTCTGTGTTCCAATTAAATAGGCTTTCTTGCTTTTCCTCACACCTGACATTTGATCTCCAGACTCAATAATTTGGAACTGGCTGGCCCTCTCTCTCTCTGCACCTCTACTTCATAGAATCCCAAGTTTCCCAGAAAATTCAGCTCTTATTGCCTGCTGTGTAAGGCTTTTCCTGATTCTTCCTACCTACTAGGTCCTCTTCCAAGACATTATCAAGCATTTGGTAATCTGAGCAGATGGGCTAAACTAGGTTGAGGGTAATGGATGGTGAGCTAGGGGGAATGTCTACAACCCCAAGTATGTGAAGACTTACACCAGTGGAATGGGTAGATGAGAACAATTTGTTCTGAAGGCCATGAAGGCAGCTAAAGCAGGGACTGGGAGTGCTTAGAGCTTGGTCAGATGTGGAAGATGCCAAGGTCATCCACTGCATTCCCTCTGGCCATTGCCAGTTGTCTTGATATCTGTCTTGCCCCTGGACTTCAATGACTCAGGAAGAAAGTAAGGCTGAGGACTTTGAGCAGCTCTGCCTCACTTTAATCTAATTCACCCTCAAGTCAAGATAACACCCCATCATGTCACTGGTGCTCTTTGAAAACCAAAGACAAATAACAACAACCAAGACATTTGTATGTATTTTGTCTAGATCGCACAATCAATCAGCAAGTATTTATTAAGCACCTACTATGTGCTAGCCACTGTGCTAAGGGCTAGGGTTATAAATGAATTAGATGATTCCTAGATCACCTTGATTTAGATCAAGGGCATGCATTCTAACCAGGGGGAAAAACAAATGCATATATAGGTACATACAGAATAAACATAAAAATAATAAACGCAAATTAGTTGAATGCAAGGTGGTTTGGGAAGGGGGGGCAACAGCATGCATGGATCAGGAAAGGCTTCATGTAGAAAAGGAATTTTTAACCTGGGGCCATAAACTTATAAGAACAATAACCAAATGATTGTATTTCAGTTTCCTTTGTAAGCATGTGATTTAATTTAATGTATTGAAAACCAGGGACAGCTAGATGGTACAGTGGATAGAGTGCTGGGCCTGGAATCAGGAAGACTCATCTTCCTGAGCTCAAATCCAGCCTCAAACATTTGCTAGCTATGTGACCCTGGGCAAGTCACTGAACCCTGTTTACTTCAGTTTCGTTATCTGTCAAATGAGCTGGAGAAGGTAATGGTACACCACTCTAGTATGTCTGCCAAGAAAACTCCAAATGGGATTATAAAGAGTCAGACATAATTAAAAAAAAATGACCAACAACGATGAAAACCATGGTTCTGAAAAGGGATCCATAGACTTCATCAGATTTCCCGGGGAGGCAGGGGAGAGAAGGAGACAAAAAAGGTAAAGAAGAACAGATGTAGAAGAAGATTCTTGAACTGTGGAGAGGTATTTTATGAGATGGAAGTGAGGAGTGGGTTTGTCCCAGGCATGCTATCTCCCTCTATAGAATTTAAAGGCTTTGTGGTTCAGGAGCCTAGCATAACTCTTGGCACATGGTAGGCACTTAAATAATTCTTGCGGATTGATTAACTTTAGGACTTAAACCCAGGTTAATCTTAGTGCTTTCCCTCTGTTGATATTGTAAATGTAAATAGCAATTGTTTCTGTTTTGGCCAGAAACTGTGAGGGTCTTCCCCTCCCTCCACTTTTTTTTTTTTTTGACTAGATAAAAGAGGCCATTCTTTGTTTCATTTCTTACCTAACCTTAATCATTGAATGAGTATTGCCTCAGTCAAACCGAGACCTGGGAAAGACTTTAGCTTATAAAAAACCCCATGGTCTCCCATTGCAAGGGGCCATCTCCAGTTCTCCTGATCTATATCTTGCCACTAGACCCAGAATACAGAGCAGAGGATGAGGCTGGTGACTTTGCACAGCCCTCCCTCACTTAAATCCAATTCACTTGCACCTTCCTGATGCCATGGTCCTCTTCAAGAACGAAGGACAAACAACAACACTTCTCTGATTTATACTGTATACATCATGTTTGTATGTGGTTATTTTTTTTAACCATATTGTCTCCCCCATTAGACTGTGGAGGTCCTCAAGGGGAAGGATTGTGTTTTGCCTTTGTTTTTATAATCCTGGCCCTTAGCAAAATACCCAGCATACAGAGGGTGCTTAATAAATGGTAGTTGACTATGTGATTGCAAATCCAGCCTTTTTTTCCATTCTACCACTCTTTTTCTGCTCTCTAGACCTCAGTTTTCTCATCTCCAACATGGAGACTGCACTATTTGGACCACCTACCTCATCGATATAATGTACAGGTTAGACTGGATAAGCCCTAATGTCCTTTACAACCTGGATATTCCGAGACTTTGGTACCCCTAAGACATTAAGAGCCTTTTGGCAGAAGGTCATGGTCTGCCTTGGTGGACACAGTTAAGGACCCTGGTGAAACTATGGAGTCTATAAAATATGAAAAGATATTTAGAATGTGGTGTAATAGAAAGGGCACTGGATCTGGAGCTAGAACACCTGAAATAGAATCCTCCTCTGTCTTCACTGATGACATACCAGCTGGTTGGGCCAACACAAATAACGTCTTTGGGCCTCAGTTTCTCCATTTGTAAAATTCAGGGGTTAGACTAGAAGATTTTCAATGTCCTTTCCAGCTCTAAGTTCTATAATCTGAGGAACCAAAGTTGCTGTTCTTCTCTGGGCCTCTTTGTAACAGGGTTAGACTAAATGATTCCTAAGCTTCTTTCCAGCTCTAATTCCTATGGTCATTGTGCAGAAAGCATTTTTAGAAACCTTTAAGATGCTATTTTTAAAGAATAGGCTGTTAGGATGTTAGCACATCAAAGTGGTATTTTCCTGAACCTGGCAAAGTGATAAGTTTTGCTTGCATTTATGTTTTCTTTCCAAATACTAATTATTTTGAAAGGATTTTTGATTTGTGAAAAGGTCCTAGAACAGGGTAGGCATAGATGTTTTTTAATAGCAGTAATGCCTTACATAACTATTTAAAGTTTTCAGAGCCACTATCATCAACTTTCTCTCCCTAGGTTCTCACAATAACCCTGGAACAAGAGGTTCACAGATCTCAAGATGGAAGGGAATTCAGGGGCCATCTAGTCCACCCCACTCATTTCACAGATAGGGAAACTGAGTCCCAGAAAGAGGGAAGTGTATAGGGGGTCATAGGATCACAGACTAAGAGTTGGAAGCTACAGGCCATCTATTTCACAAATGGAGAAACTGAGGCCCAGATAGGGGAAGTGACTTGGCCAATGTCAGACAAGCAATGAGTGGCAAGGCAAGAATTACCACTTTCTGATCTTTATGATATATTCATTCACTTGTCAATCATGGAATGCCTACTTTAAGGTATTTGTAATGGCTACATGCCCTTCCAGGAGAAGTAATGGCTTCCCAACTTCTCTCCTCAGTGCGAGGTAGAATGGAACAACAGAGAGCATGTTGGCTCTGGAGTCAGAGGACCATGCCTCTGATGCTTACAACTTGTAAAACTTTGGGCAAGTCACTAGAAGTCCCTCTGGGACTCAGGTTCTTCATGTGTAAAATGAAGGGGCTGAACTTAGGATCCCAAGTTACTTAACTTCCCTGACTCAGTTTCTTCATCTGTAAAAAGAGGGACTCTGAGGTACCCTACTGCTCTAGATCTATGGGTCTATGTATGACCTCGGGTAAGCCACTGCCTTCTCTGGGACCTAGTTTCTTCATCTGTAAAATGAGAAGTTTGGACAACACGGCCTCAAAGACCCTTCCAATACTAGATCTAGGATCCTATGTGTGACCTTGGATGAATCACTTCCCTTCCCATGGCCCTCAGTTTCCCTGCCTGTGAAATGAAGGGGTTGGATTAGATGGCCTCTGAGCTCCCTTCCAACTCTTAATCTATGATCCTATGACCCTTCCTTGGACTTCTGAGATCTCTCGTAGGTTTAGACTTAGGATCCATGAATACTGAGGCCCTTCTCTGTGAAAGACCCAGATCTAGAAATGGGTCACTCTTCCTCCCATCCATGATCCTATGATCTCTTTCATGAGACTTATTTTTCTTCTGTTTCTTGGTTTCTCTCATATATCTGTTCCAGTTTCTTGTTGTTCAATTGTTTCAGTTGTGTCTGATTCTTTGTGACCTCATTTTGGGGTTTTCTTGGCAAGTATAGTAGTTTGCCGTTTCCTTCTCCAGCTCATTTTACAGATGAGGAAACTGAGACAAACCAGGTTAAGTAACTTGCCCAAGGTCACACAGCTAAAGCCAGATTTGAACTCTTGAGAATAAGCCTTCCAGAATTTAAGCCCAGTGCTCTATCCACTGCCCAACCTGATTGCCCTATTCCAGTTTAGGATTAGACAAAACAGGGTTTTGCTTAATCCTATAGACACAAGAGGAAGCCCAGTCCAGGAATAGGAACAATAAACAGACAGGGGTCTATTTTCATCCCTGCCCATCAGCTGACTCTGTGTGGGTGTGTGTGTGTGGGTGTGTGTGTGGGTGTGTATTTCTGTGTGTGCTCCTAAAATCCTGACAATGGCATAAGCAGAAGGACCCTGCTGGCAACCCATATCAGACAGAAAAAAATCACCTTGCCCATGGAGACTTGAAGCATTAGCATTCAGTGACAGTCATTTTTGTTCATTCTCTAATCCAAAGAATTTCCCGTGATGTAATATGGGAAAGGGCAGGGGAACAGGAGAAATCATAGCATCATAGATCGAGAGCTCAAAAACCACATAGTCCAGCCCCTTCTTTTTACAGACTAAGAAACTGAGACTCAGGAAAAATTAATTGATTCAGGATCATAGATTAAGAGCTGGAAGGGACCTCAGAGATTGTCTAGTCTCAGGGTCCCTTTATTGTTGGTATAAGAAACAGGAGAAGGAACCAAATCCTCTGACTCAAGTTCCAATGGTCTTTCCACCATATTACCCTGCTTCCTACTGAAGGAAAAAAAGGTTGGGAAGCTATTACAGTAATCTACTGAAAGCGTTTGTGGCAGTTAGAAATGTCTTCAATGATTTGATGGATTTATGGTTTTACTGAGAGTCAGTATATGGCACAGAGGATACAAAAGTCAGAGTCAGGAGGACGAAGGCTCAAATCCACAGCTGACCCAGGGCTTCCAGACACTGCCCTATTAGACTCTGAGCTCCATATTTTATCTTCAACTAAAGCTAATGAGTCTGGTCCTTCTAGGGGCTGCTGGATATATATATCTCCACTTCAGGGTCCCATAGGGGACATAGCATTCTTTTCTAATGTTATTGGCTTAAGTCTCAATGCTAGTATATTCTCCCCAAAATTAATTGTCATTGATTAGCATTGTAGGTTTCACTTAATTGATTACTAATCAATTCATTTTTACAAAGAGGCTATTAGCTGAAATGATATGGCAAAAATAGAAATACAAACACCTCCAACCTCCAACATCAGAGGCACAGTCTGTACCACACTGCCTAGGTCCCTGGGGACAGGGGTCTCAAATTGAAAGTAGTCCCTACAAAGCATTTACTCCCTCCCCATCAATTTCACTTCTCAGTGTGGCAAAGCTGATGGACAAGGGGTTTTATTTTTTAGGATTTGGCATCTTATTTGCCCATAATTATGAAGATTAAATGGGATAATGTATGCAAGTGATTTGTAAGCCATAACACACTGTGTGTTGTTTTCAGGTCTGAACACTTCAGTTTAGAAAAGATTTTGATAAGCTGGGGAGTTTCCAAAGGATGGTGACAAGCCCTGAATTCATCCTGTAGGAGGATTATTTGATGGAACCGGGGATGTTTAACCTGGAGAAGAGAAGACTGAAGGGGTAGGGATGAGGGTGGGGAACATGATAACTGTATTTAAGCATTTGAAGGCCTGTCATAGAGAAGCGCAGGAGGTGTAAGGAACCTAATTTAGTTTGATATTAGGAAAAACTTCCTATGAAAGATATCTCAAACTGGAATAGACTGCCTAGAGATGTCAGTGGGTTCTCCTTCACCTGCATCCTTCAGTCAAAAGATAGATGACCACCTGTCAGGGGCGTTGTAACTGTAATCATTTACTAATTTTTCTCTTCAATAGGAAAAATCATAGTATGGTAGAAAAATAGAAGCACTGGCTGGCTCTAGAGGTAGAGGAACTGGTTTCTAATCCTGCCTTTGATGCTTACTAGCTGGGTGACCTTAGCAAGTGATTTACACATTTGGGCTTCAGTTTTCTCACCTATAAAATGAAATGGTAAAATTAGATGTCTCTGAAGCTCCTTCTAGCTGTAGACTTGTGATGAATGAATACTGAAGATGTCCTCTGTGGAAAACCTCAAGCTAGAAAGAGGTTTCTGTGCCTCCCCATTCATGCCATGATCTCTTTCCTGAGGTGCATTTTTCTTTAGATAGATTCTTTTTGTTCTCACATGGGGGTTATATGAGATGGCCACCAACATCCCTTATAACCCTGAAATTACGTGACTGCTACTGTCAGGCATTATATTACAGATGAGAAGAATGAGGCTCAGATGCATAAATGATTTACCCCACGCATAAGTATCACAGCTGTACTCCAACCCAACTCCACATTCAATGCCATTTCCACTAAAGCATTCTTTCTAATGGTCAAACTGGCATATAAATATGGGTTTCCTGATTCCCAGGCTACGACTGATGCATACGAGGGGTCAAATAAATATTGGTTGATCTTGTTCTCTTTGATCTGTGTTATAAAAAGATGTCTGCGTATTGGTTGTACAATATATAAGGTGGTCCTCCATGTCTAGAATGTACTCCCTACCTTTTCTTCATCTCTTATAATTTTTATACCTCTCCTTTTGGGAACAGGGGGCAGACTAACCCTGGGATTTTATTGAATATAGGAATCTCTGAATGAGGAAACTTCCACTGCCAAAGAAGATCAGCACTTCTTCTATATTCTTAGAGTCACTCAGAGGTTAATTTACTTGGCCAGGGTCCCTACCTTTTTTCAAAGCATAGTTAAGGTGTCACCTGCTATATCCAGGGTCAGCAAACTATGGCTTGTTGGCCAAATTTGGACCATCTTCTGTTTTTGTAAAAGGTTGAAAACTAAGAATGGTTTTTAACTTTGCAAAATGGCTGGATTTGGCCTGAAGGCCATACCTTGCTCACTTTTATTCTATACAGTTTTTTCCCAGTCTTGCTAGGTATTAGGGCTTTCTCCCTTTGTGTGTAATAGAAGATAAATCTATTGAGGTCAGGGACTACTTTCTTTATATCTCTGTATCTCTAGCACCGCAAAGCATTGTGCCCATTTGGTGCCTAATAAATATCCCTCTCCTTCTTCCTCTCTCTCTCCCCTCCTTTATCCATTCACTCACTGTCTCTCTCTCTCTCTCTCTCTCTCTTTCTGTGTATGTGTGTGTATGTATGTGTGTGTGTGTGTCTTTCTCTCTGTGTCTCTCTCTCCCTCTCTCTGTCTTTGTGTCTCTGTCTTTGTGTGTGTGTGTCTCTCTCTGCCCCTCTGTCTCTGTATCTCTCTGTCTCTGTCTCTCTCTCTCTCTCTGTCCTTCTCTGTCTCTCTCTCTGTCTCTCTCTCTGTCTCTCTTTGTCTCTGTGTCTCTGTCTCTGTCTCTCCGTATCTCTCTCTCTCTCTCTCTCTCTCTCTCTCACTCTCCTCCCACTCCCCAGACCCTACAGAGAGACTATTACCCTTTTGTCTTTGTATTACATCTGGTAAATAGTAGGCTGTTAATTAATAATGCTTATTGATTGCTCATTTGATGGAATTGAATTGAATATAGACATAGGACTTAAATATACTAATGTTTTTACTGAAAGATGGCAGGGCTAGATGGAAGCATTAAAGTGCCCAGTTTGCTAAAGGTCTTTTCTGCCCTGGCTCTGGACAGAGACTGGCCATTGAGGATGAAAATACTAATGACAATCAGGTTCAAATCTCTGCCATTAGACCGTGTGTAGCCTAATATGATGCTTCAATGAAAAGGACCATAGAAGACTGGTAGAATCAAGTGGGTCCAGAAGCCACCAAGTAATGGCAAACAAGAGTACTGAATCTATAGTCAGGATAGTCTGGGTACAAATCTTGGCTCTATTCCTTACTAGTTTTGCCGCAATGGGCAAGTTACTGTTTCTGGGCCTCATTTTTCTCATCTGTAAAGTGAGGGGGTTGGGCTACATGACCAGTAACTGCCTTTCCATATCTAAATCCAATCAGCTCTCAATTACTGGAAAAGTATCCAGAGGGAATTGAGTTTGGCTGGATTCCTTCTTGCCTAGGGTCTATTTCCTTCATGGTGGTTCTTCCCAGATTAATGCTGGCCCTAACTTTAGCAGTTTCTATCTCTGCTCCTGTCCTAGGATAATGTTGCCCTATAAACATACCCTATCTCACTAAAGATCTGCAAGACATTTTTTTTCCTGCTTTATATACAAACACAGGCCATTCATGTTGATCAGACTTATTGGTGAAAGCCTCAGAGCTCAAATAAGTACAGAGTATTTCAATTTGTTGAAATGTCCCTGAATCAGGAAAGCTTGCTAGCACTCTTAGTTTGAAACACTAGGAAACCTCTGTTTCTTTCTCTAGAGGAGTGATTTAAAATTTCTACAAATCTGTATTCAAGAAACCGAGAGTATGAGTTAGGAAGGAGTATCAAACTGAGGTCATCTAGTCTAACTTGAAGTATGACTCCTTACTGTACTGTCCCTAACAACGTACCGTATTTCCCCATGTATAAGACGCACCTTAATTTTGGGGCCCGAAATTTGAAAAAAAGAATGTATTACATAAAGTTATTGAACTCAAGTTTTATTCATCATAAAATTCATACAACTCATCATCACTGTCAAAACTCCCATCCATTAACTTGTCCTCATCTGTGTTTGATGACGAATCACTATCTTCATGTATTGCTTTGTCCTCAGTTCCATCTATGGCATTTGAAATGCCACACTTCTTAAATGACTTGACAACGATCTCAATCTTGATATTATCCCAGGATCTTTTCACCCAAGCACAAACTTCTCCTAGAGTTGGTTTCTTCACTCTTGCCTCTCATGGCCTTCTTCTGCCGTGGCGTTTTCAGCAGGGTTTCATTTTCCGGTAGCCAATCTCAGACTGTTTTCTCAGTTGGAAGAGGACCAAACTTACATTCAGCAGCACAATTTCCATTCACTTCTGCACACTGGATCACTTTTAACTTGAATTCAGCACTGTACAAAAATCTTTTCTGAGCCATTTCTGGGCAGAAGGTGGCAAAACATAACCTAATATACCGGTAACAAATACAAAACAATGAGCACAAAGACAACAAGAGGGAAAAAGTGGGAAATGTAAGTAAAAAAATCTACAACCACTGTATAAGACGCACCCAGTTTTTAGACCCCAAATTTTTCAAAAAAGGGTGCATCTTATACATGGGGAAATATGGTACACTATAAATATGTATACATATAAATATATGTATATATGTATGTATGTGTATGTACATGCATATACATATATGTGTATGTACGTGTGTGTGTATGTGTGTGTGTGTGTGTGTGTGTAGCAGGGTCTACTTAAGGACCTCTACTCTAGGGAATTCATTATTCCCCAAGGCAAGCTATTCTACTTTGGGGCAGATTTCATTACTACGAAGTTTTCCTTTATTCAAGCCTGAATTTGCTTCTCTATTACTCCCATTAATTTGGTTTTTCTTCTGTCCTCTAGGACCAAGCTGAGAAATTCTAATCAATGCACAAGTGCATGGATTCCCTTATCCACGGGACAATGCCTTCAATACTCGAAAGTGATGAACAAAGTTTCTCTACTCCAGGCTAGGCTAAACATCTCCAGTTCTTTCATGAGACTCTCACATGGCCTGGTTTTGATGCCACTCACCACACTGGTCACGTTCTTCGGATGCCTTCTAGGTTGTCAATGTCCTTCCTAAAAAATATGACAACCTGAAGTAGTCACAACAATCCAATCCAGATGTGGTCTAACTACAGGAAAGCAGAACCACTGGCTTCATTCGGGACACAACTTCTTTTATGTTGTCTTGGAATAACATTAACCATTTTTAGTTCCAATGTCACATTTGATTTGCATTTTTTTTAATTTAAAAAACCCCAGCTTTAAACAAAAATCCACTTAGGTAATTTAGTAAGCACCAAAAGTTTCAGAGGCTTTCAGAAAAGACCACATGTGCACAAGTGGAAAGAAACCAGCAGTTTCAACCCACTAACACCTCAAGTCTTTTTCATAGCAACTCAGGTTGGCCATATCTCTCCTACTGTGATATTCAGGCTATCAATCTCTTCTTTTTCGTTCTTGGCGTCCACTTCCCAGACAATCAATATATCATCAAATGATTTTGGAGTGTGGCTTTTCATGCACAAGCTGTCATGGCCTGATGCAGGGGGAGAAGTGTTGGCTTTAAATGAAAAGGACCTGGGTTCAAATCCCACCTTTGAGGCTTAGTACCTGTGCGACTTTGGACAAGTCACTCTGGGTCTCAGTTTCCTCACCTGTAAAATGAGGGGGTTGGAGTAGATGGCCTCTGAGGTCTCTTGCAGCTCTAAATCTATGAACCTAGAATTTCTAACATGATTTTTTCCACTGTTCTTTGGGGGAAGGGAAGGAAGCAAGCATTTATTAAGCACCTACTACATGCTATTCACTGTGCTAAATGCTTTACAAATATTACCTCATTTGATCCTCATAACAACACTGGGAGATAATCAATTAATAAACATTTATTAAGCATCTACTGTGTGCTAAGCACTGTGCTGAGCACTGGGGATACAAAAAGAGGCAAAGGACAGTTGTGTAGCCATGAAGATATGGGCTAATGTCGGCTATTATTTACAAAAGTCCATATGTTCCCTTACACTCTCATCAAGGATACCTTGGATGAGAGTATGGACCATTCTTATGAACATTTTATACTGATGAGAAATTAAATTTAGGTCATAGTCACTGATATCTTTTTAGTTACCTGTTTTTGGTAGAGGTACTCTTTCCCCCCATTCTTTTGGAATTGTACCCACTAAAATATCTTGACATTCAGTCACTGAACACATTGAAAATTGTGTCACCTCCAGCAGAGACTTATCCTGGAGAAATTTTGCTCAGGTTTAGTTTCTTCTCTTAAAACTGGTCTTTTCACGGACGATTACTACTTCTTTCCATAGCACACTGGGGTAAAAGGTGATAGATTTTTGAATGCAATAGATCTACTCTCTTTTTTGTGAAAATAAATCCATACTTAAAAATCAGCATTTTGCATCTGTTCTCTGATGGTCTCTCTGTTGGTCTTTCAGTCTGTTCCTCTATAATATCTTGCACACGAGCTTATAACTTAAACCAATATTACCCTTGGCTTCAATATCTCTTTGCTTGGTAGGGAAATCAAGTATTTGTTGACAGAGCAGATTTCAGAGCTCTTTCTTCCTCTTCTTCATTGTGGTGATAGTTTGATACTAGTTAAACTTTTTAAAAGAGAGGTCAATAGAACTAACATCTTTACTTTTGTCCAGTTTCATGCTATTGGGTTTTCTTTGGGTAGGGAGTTAGTTGATAGCTTGCTTTGATCAGATTTTGTTGGAGATGCTGCATTCCATGGTCTTATTATTTTGATCCTTTCATTTCATTTCATTTACTTTGTCCTTAGTTCTGACAGGCCACATATAGCCAACTGATTCTGAAATGACTCCCATATCAGTAACCTGTATGTTAACACTTAATCAACTTCATTTTAATGATGTCATTCACTTGGTGTTCAACATTTCTATCACTTTCTGATTCTTCTTAAAGAAAATATTCATGATGTACATACAGATGAATCTTCTGTGAAATCTAGAATTCTCAAACCTCTTTCTTTTCTTGACCTTGAATCAGATTTTCCAATATTGTTTTAGTTATTCTATCTGGTGCCTACTTCTGTTGATGACGATGATGATGATGATGGTGGTGATGGTGATGATGATGATGGCAATGATAAATATTTAAAGATTTGGAAAGCTAGGTGGCATAGTGGATAGAGTGCTGGGTCTAGAATCAGGAAGACCTAAGTTCAAATCCAGTCTCAGATACTTACTAGCTGTGTGACTCTGGGCAAGTCACTTCACTCTGTTTGCCTCAGTTTCCTCATCTATAAAATGAGCTGGAGAAGGAAATGACAAACCACTCAGTATCTTTGCCAAGAAAACCCAAATGGGGTCACAAAGGGTCAGACATGGCTAAAATGACTGAACAACAAAAAGTATTTTTACAAATATTATCTCATTTTATCTTCACAACAACCCTAGGAGATAGCTGATATTATTATTTCAAGTCTTCCTGATACTGGGTCCAGTTAGTGGTGTTCTGGCAAATGTGTAAAAAAATTGTACTCATGATAAACTATTCAACTTAATCTGAAGTATTAATACTTTCTCCATCATTTTCTTGCATCTAAACAATCAACAAAACAACAGGTCAAGCCCTAATTTGTAGCATTTGCTGATTTCCAAGGAATAAACGTTCACACTAAAAATTTAACAAATGATGCTCCCAAGCTGACATGAGCCTGTTCCAGCACACTCATGGCCAGCGTTCTATTTATTATGGCATGTATGTTCTTTGAAGTTGCCGAAGATCCAGATAATCCATTGACTTAGTTTGAAGGGTCTTGTCAAATTCTTCAAAAAATTTCTTTACTTACTCATCCTCTACAACAGATGTTAGTATATAAGCTACAGTTATCTTAAGAGCTTTTTAAAAAAAATACAATTATCCTAAGTACTTCAGAGGATCATGACCAAGCATTCCATGAAATGCTTTCTGGTTGGCTCTTTTATTTGCTATGCTTTTTTTTTTAATTCTCCGAGAAGGAGTCACAAGTCATCCTTCTGTTTACTTTCAATTCTCTTTGACCTTCTATCAACCCATTCAGTCCCCTTAGCATGGCTGCCCATTGCTATGTTGAATGGCAACAATTAAATTAATATTTTTAGATCTTCCAGGAACTATGTGATTCTTAGGACCCTCTTCTGTCTTTCATGTCATTTTCCCACAATTTCCATGGAAGTGGAGGAAGAGGGTCGTTTGTACTTTTGTTCCTCCTATGGCGAATCATTGCCAGAAAAAAACCCATCACTTCTTAACCTACTGGGTGATAAGCAATTCCATATTAATCTGGGCCAACTCTACCTTGCCATAGCCTTCAGAAGTCACCTCTGCCATCCAATTCCTTCCTTTAAAATCCTCCACAAAATTCCCAATATTTAATTGGAAATGCTATTTGGAGGTAACTCTTGCTTTTCAAAGGCTATTATGGTGAAGGAAAAACTCTGGCAGGCCCTACAAAGTCTTCCTTGAGATGCTTCCAGATTTGTAGGACAAGATATTGCAGTAGGGGTTTTGTGGTGGATTTTAAATATCAAAGAACATTTCTTGGAGGAAGTTGGATGGCAGATATGACCTTTGAAGAATGGAACGAAAGAAAGGAGGTGGCAAGGTAAATGTGAGGCTGGGAAATGTTACAATTATGAAAGAGCATGGAATAAAGCTACAATATACTTTCCATTTCACTTTCTTACAAAGTCACTTTTTTTAATTGGTGAGGAACTCAAATAGTTACTTTGGGATCAACAGATTTCACCGTCCTTATGTATACAAAGTTTCAAGACTATTGACAGAGAAGTATATGGGTTTCACCAGAGTCCTTATTGTGAGTTTCAATTCAATTAATTTTGCCAGTAAGCACTATGGTGCCTGCTTTACTTGGAGCACCCTCATAGGTGCTGGGGATGAAGACAAAGGCAAAATAGTTCTTGCCCTCAAGGAGTTTACATTCTTCTGGGGATTATAACATATAAGCAAGAAAGTAAATACAAAGTATAAGCAAAGGAATGCAAAGGAATCTTAGCAGAAGAGTGCCCAAAACTGAGGGAGGGTCAGGAAAAACCTAGTGGAAGAGATATCACATGAGCTGTTGAAAGAAACTAGAGATTCTGTGAAACGGATACGAGAAAAGAATTGCTGACATAGAGGCAAGAGCTCAGAGGTGGGAGATTAAATCAGTTGTGCAAGATGTTCTTGGCCTTGAGTAAGAAAAGAAGAATCCATGAAAAGTTGTTTTTCTTTTTTACTCTTTATTGGAATTCTTAGCAATTTCGCACCACTGTCATTACCCTAAACATCTTTGTTGACAACCCTTGACAGTAAGAGATCATTTGGCAAACGAGGATATTAGTTGGAAAGGTCAAACATAACAAAAGCCAAAGGATAAGTACATAAATATTTATAGGGAAAATTAATTTGTGTTTGATGGCCACGCAGGAGGAAGGAGGGCAAAGCTAACATTTTACAAGGGAAATTTAATCTCGGTCCAGATTCTAATGGCCATTAAGCTTGCCATAAGGAACTAATAAATGGTGCAGAAAACTCATTCTCCACATAATTTTCTTGTCTCTCGGTCTGAAGCTTTGTAAATGCAAAGCTTGGGACCTCAGAACAGCACTCCGGCCTATTCTTGTATCTGCAGCATGGCTCATTCTCAAAGATGAGTAGAATTTTTACAGAAGTTGTTAATGCAATGTCCCTTACTTATTTCAGTATCCTGATTCATGTGTACAGCAAACATCTGTCTACTATGAATACAGTGCTATAGCTGGACTGGGTTACCAAGTAGCTGCCAGTCCAAATTTTAGAGCTTTCAGCCCAATGAACTCTTTAAGCATCTACTATTTGTGCAGGAGAGTGAAATTCTCTATATTTCCGTTCTCCGGAGTATTTAGTCATGGCATAGCCATTTCCTTATACTGGACAGTAGAGCCATCCTGTAATAAACAAGTCCTCTGGGAATGAAGGTATATGTTAAATTTTTAAAAAAATCCATATGTCACATGATGCCAAGCTGCTTAACATGTACAGTGGACCGGACCAAAGATGGCCCCAGGAAAGAGCTTGTTTTTCTACCTACTCAGGTAACTAACCAGGGTGAAATTCACAAACAATTGAGAAGCCCCAGAAGGCTGTCAATGTCCCTATTCCCCACCCCTTCCATTCTTTTGCCCCTTTCCGCCCTGGTAGATATCTTCACCTCAAATCTGAGGGCCCAAGATTCTTCCTGGTCAGTCAATAAGCATTTACTAAATCTCTTGTTAGATATTGAGCAATTTGCTAAGCACTAGAGGTGCAAAGAGCCGCATAAAAAAGTCGCTGCCTTAAGAAACTTACATTCTAATGAGGGAGACAAGATGCAAACAGCTGTGCACATAGACGAACTATAGAAGGGAAGTAGGAGGTAATCTCAGTGGGAAGGCAGGGCCATTAAGGGAGATCTGGAAAGGCTTCTTTTCCCTCCCTTAATAGTATTTTATTTCATTTTTCCAATTACATGTAAAGATAGTTTTCAACATTCATTTTTGTAATATTTTGAGTTGCAAATTGTTCTCCCTTCTCCCCTCACCAAGACAGCAAGCAATCTGATATAGATTATACTAGAAAGGCTTCTTAAAGAGGATGAGATTTGAGCTGTGTCTTGAAGGAAGACAAGGAAGCCAGGAAGTGGAGAGGAAGAGAGAGAACATTCCAGGCACTGGGGACAGATAATGAAAGGTATATATTCAAGATGTGGAGTGTTGTATGTGACAAACAGCTCTTCTCTTCCTGATGTCCCCGCATTATATCAGAGATGAATCTGATGTTGGTCATCTAGTCCTTATGGCCTTGTCTGTCTGAGTAAAAAAAAATTAGTCAATCAATAAGGGTTTGAGAGTGCTGGGCCTAGAGTCAGGAAGACCTAAGTTCAAATCTAGCTTGTATTCTCTCACTACCTGTTTGACCCTGGGCAAGTCACACCACCTACCTCAGTTTCTTCAACTGTATAATGTACTTACATCTCAGGGTTGTGGCAGAGATCAAATGAGATAATATTTGGAAAGTGCTTCAAATAGTGCCTGGCACATAGTAGGATCTTAATAAATGCTACCTGGGGCTACTAAATGATTAAGTGATTTTCCTAGAGTTACACAGAAAGTACGCATCAGAAGCAGGTCTAGCTGGGAGCCAGACCAGCTCTCTATCCACTCTACCAAGCTGCCCATCAACATGTACAAACAGGGCATCCAGAATAAACGCAAGATTGATTATTGATAATTACAGCTAGTATTTATACAGAAGTTGAGGCAAAGTCTTTCAAGGTTTTATTTCTTGTATTACAAACACAGACACAGACACAGACACACACACACACACACACACACACACACAAACACCCTTGGATGTAAGTGCTGTTATCATCCTTATTTTTCAGATAAAGAAAAGGAGGTCCAGCAAGTTTAACTGATAGGATGCAAACACCTTGAGGGAAGGGACAATTTCATTTTTTTCTCCATATTTCCAGCTCCTAGCACAGTGCCTGGCACACAGTAGTAACATGAGTAATATAACATACATAAACACTTTTCAAACTATACAAATGTTATCACCATCATCATTATTTGTTGTTGCTGCTTTTCAGTCATGCCCAACTCTTCATGACCCTATTTGGGGTTGGCTTGGAAGAGATACTGGAGTGGTTTGCCATTTCCTTCTGCAGCTCATTTTACAGATAAGGAAACTGAAGCAAACAGGGTTAAGTGACTGGCCCAGGGTCACGCAGCTAGTAAGTGTCTGAGGCCGGATTTGCACTTAGCAATATGAGTTTCCTGATTTCAGGCCCAGTGCTTTATCCACTGCACGACCTAGGATTTGAATCCTGCCACTGATACTAACTGGGTGAAGGGGTTTTTTTTTCTTCTTAAATTGGCAATTCATGCCCAGCAAATAAAGATGGTCAACCTCTGTAAGACATTAGCAGGAGATCCTGTTCTCCAGCTGGAACTGAGGCAAAGAGTTCACTTAATTGTCATCGTCACCTCTGATAATTGCTAGACCAACACAGTGACTCACCAAGCAAGACATCTATGGCAACAACTGTCTGGGCCAGAGAGAATTCACTGAGAGTCCTTACTTGCTCCTGCTACTTCAGTCACCCTGCATGTATCTGAGTCACAGAGAAATGAGTAAGAAAGTGTAAGTGCCACAATTGTACTTCATCCCAGCACCAACTCACTCCAGGAAGGAAAGGAAACTTTGTGGGTGTTGGCCAAGTCAACTTTGCCTCTTTGGGCACGATTAAAATGAGGTAGGGAGATGAGATGACCCCCAAGAGTCAGGTCCAAAAACTCTCTTTTACTCTAAATTTATTCCGAGTTATTCCGCTCATGTTGTTACTTCCAGTATAAATAATCCTTACTCAGATGGATATGTGATTTCATGCTTCTTGTTAAATAACATATGCAAAGCTCTTCACAAACCTTAAAGGAACACAGCCTGGGGACTTTGATTTAAATAGTATAGGGAGTCCAAGCTTCTTCTACCAATGCATGTCAGTGTCTTGTCTGGAAGTAAAAGTCCTCAAAAGCTGACTAGAACACTGAGTCATTCTTTGACTTGCCTGGAGTCACATACCTAGGTTGGGTCAGTGAAAGGACTTGAATTCAAGTCTTGCTGATTCTTAATCCAGGGCTTTGTCCACTATACCATGCTGTCTCTGTTGTTTGCTCAATTTTTTTAATATGATTTCACTGACATAAAGGATTTCCAGTGATGAAAATCCCTCTACCGGGACAGATGGGATTTGCTTCAAAGAGTTGTCCCCAGCCCCAAATGGTTAGTGGCTTTCTGAGGATCATGTCAGAAGTTAGATTTGATAATTAATTTTTTAAAACAGTTAGATTTGAACTCAGGTTTTCTGGCCTCTACGGTTAGCTCTTTATCTTTGTACCTTTATGGTCATGGAAATCCTCACCGAAGACTTTTACACTATTTATGATGCACAAGTCATTGTTCTTTGGGTTATGTGTAATTATGAAACTGGGGCAGCTGGGTGGTACAGTGGTTAGAGTGCTGGGCCTGGAGTCAAGAAGACCTGAGTTGGAATCCAGCCTCAGATACTTACTAGCTATGTGACCCTGGGCAAGTCCCTTAATCCTGTTTGCTTCAGTTTCCTCATCCGTAAAATGAGCTGGAGAAGGAAATGGCAAACCACTCTAATATCTCTGCCAAGAAAACTCCAAATGGGGTCACAAAGAGTCAGACAAGACTGAAAAACAACTGAATAACAATTCATTATGAAACGATGGAGAGCAGGTTGTTCCATGATCAGCAACCCCATGGGATTGTCAGGACAATCCTGATGTTAAAATGTTAGGCTCTATTTCTGTTGCCAACGGATAGCACAGTGCCTTGCTCCCAGAGAATACCTAACAAATGTTGGATTGAATTGGATGTTCATTGAATTTATAATGAGAGCAACAGTATAATGTACTGATGTGTAAAAACATTAGTTAATGGACAATGATTGAAGGAAGTAAAAGAATCAATAGTTGAGCTGCATTAGCTAAAAGATGTACAATTCCTATAATAATAATATTAACTAGCATTTATACAGTGCTTCAAGATTTTCAAAATATTTTCAATATATTATCTCTTTCGATTCTCACAACAAACCTGTTATGTAGGTGCTGTTATTATCCCCACTTTACAAATTAGAAAACAGATTGTTAAATGGTTTGCTCAAGGTAAGACAGCTAATAAGTGAAAGAGGCATGATTCAAACTCTGGTCTTCCTGACTCTATGGGCAGTATTACAGCTTCTCTGCCACCTAGCTGCCAATTCTTGGTCCTCTGTCACCATTTCTTCTACTCTGCAAGCCTTGCTGTGGAAGGAAAAGGGGCTACTGACCTAAGACTGACCATGAGGAATCCAGGGTTCCCTCCACACTACTGAGGCAGCTTTGGAGGGAAGAGGAGGCTAGCATAAGATAACAACATGATTTGCTTTACATGTGAAGACCAGAGACACATCTTGTTTTATTGATCTGCAAAGCATGGCCTAGTGGGAAGTGGTCAGCTTGGAGACATTAACTCAGTGTTCTATTCCCATCACGGCCACTTTAGGGCTTTGGGAAAGTCATTTAACTTCTTCAATCTATTTCCTTGTGTTTAAAATAGGACCATTACTGTTGGTGGAATTGTGATCTGATCCATCCATTCTGGAGAGCAATTTCACACTATGCCCAAAGTGCAATCAAACATACCCTTTGATTCAGAAATACCACTGCTAGGTCTGTATCCAAAGAGATTTTTCTAAAAAAGGGAAAAGAACTTATTTGTGAAAAAATATTTATAACAGCTTTTCTAGTAGAGGCAAAAAATTACAAATTATGATGATGCCCATCAACTGGGGAACAGCTGAACAATTGTGACAAAACACCATTGTGCTATGAGAAATGAAGAGCATGATGCTTTCAGAAAAACCCGGGAAGATTCATATGAATTGTTGCAGGGTGACGTGAGAAGAACCAAGAGAATGCTGCACACAGTAACAGCAGCATTATACAATAATAAACCATGAACGACTTGGCTATTCTCAGCACTACAATGATCCAAGACAATTCCAAAGGACTGATGATGAAGCATACCATCCACATCCAGAGAAAGAACTCTAGGAGTCTAAATGCAGAATGAAGAATATTTTTTTCACTTTATTTTTCTTGTTGTTGTTCTGGTCTGTGTTTTCTTTCACAACATGACTCATATGAAAATATGTTTTGCATGACTGCACATGTATAACCTATATGTAATTGCTTACCTTCTCAAGGAGGGGGGAGGAGAGAGAAGAAGAGAATTTAGAACTCATAATGTTAAAAAAGAATGTTAAAAATTATTTTACATGTAATTGGAAGAAATTAAAATATAAAAATACAAATGAATATAAAAATAAAATAGGAGCATTGAATGAGATGTTCTTTGGTCCTATCCAATGCCACAATGATGAGGATAACTCATATTTATATAGTGCTTTAAGGTTTGCAAATTGCTTTACAAACACTATCTCATTTTATCCCCATGACAATCCTGGGAGGTAAGCTACTATTATTATCCCCACTCTACAGTGGAGAAAATTGTGGTAGACAGAGGTTTAATGACTCACCCAGAGTGTCACATCTAGTGAGTGTCTGAGGCTAAATTTCAGCTCAAGTTCACCTGATTCTAAGCCCAGCATTTTATCCACTATGTAATGTTTCTTTATATAAATTCTAACCTTTGGTCTCTGCAGCAATCGATGTGGTCTCTCCCACAGGACTGATTGTTCATTAGTACAGACGGTAATGGGGCAGCTAGATGGCTCAGTGGATAGAGCACTGGGCTTGGAACGAGGAAGACTAATCTTCGTAAGTTCAAATCTGGCCTTGGACATTTAGCCTTGTTACCCTGGGAAAGTCACTTAGCCCTGTTTGCTTCAGTTTCCCCATCTGTCAAATGAGCTGCAGAAAGAAATGGCAAACTGCTCCAGTATCTTTGCTAAGAAAACCCCAAAATGAGGTCACAAAAGGTTGAACATGACTGAAACAACTCAACAGCAACACAGGTGGTGAAGACGCTCAGGAAGAACAGATATTATCTGTACCCCAAAATTCAGGTCAGTCACGTAGAGAGAAAATCAAGACTTCAAAAGAGATAAGTCTTTGGTAAATTACCTTTTGCTAGCTGTGGAATGAGATAAACACATAAAAGATGCCCATTATAATCCCATCTATGATATGGGGCATGATCAGATTATAGGAAGATAGACCCAGACTGAAAAGGATCTCAGAAACCCATCTAGACTAACTCTCATTTTGGAATTAAAGAACTGAGGCTGAACGAAATGAAATGATTTATGCCAGGTCACTTAGCCTCATACGTGGAATTTGAACCCAGGTCCTCAGACTCCCTCTAAATTATAGGGAGTTGCTTGAAACACCAAGAGGAGGAGTGATTCGTCCACTGTCACACAAATGTCTCAGGCAAGGTTTACCTCTAAGAGTTCCTGCCTCTGAATCTGGCACCTCCATCCATTCTACTGCAATCTCACTATCTTTAAATGAGATTTCTTCTCTCCTTCCCTCCTGTTCTTTACTGAAGACAATAACAACTGAAATCCACACTACCTCAGGATTCCTCTCTCATCTAAATGAGATGGGTCTCTGAGGAGAGGGGTGGACCCCCCTCTCACTTCCCAGGCCCTCCCTTTGCACCAGGCAGTACCAGCAGTACGGTTTATCTTATTTAGATTAAGTGACTTAATCACTTTCATACTCATCTGTCAAAAGCCCGGCATTTTTGCAATGCCTTTCTGTCTTGGATTAGAAGAGTCTTTACAAATGTTCTCTTGGTGACCCTTGAAAGAGTTTTCTATGTAATAGGTAGTAGGTAATAGAAGTAACTTAATGTCAGCTCAGGGTATACAGATACACATACACATACACAAACATTTATATTTTATGTGTGGATAATATGCATACGTCCTGACTTTGTATACATATGCATAACACATACACACATGCACATATGAAACACACATATCTGCCCACATTTATATATTGCTCTAAGGTCTGCAAAGTGCTTTACAAATATTGTCTCATTTTATCCTCAAAACAACCCTGAGAGGTAGGTGCTATTATTATCCTCCTTTGACAAGTGAGGAAACTGAGGCTGCAGAGGTCACACAGTTAGCAAGTGTCTGAGATCATATTAGAAAGCACATCTTCATGAATCCAGGCACAGTTTTCCATCCAATGCACCACCTACCTGCACTAAAACCACACACATACATACACACATGTATATATGTATATGAATTAAAAATACGTGCATATCTACGTATATGGATATGTATAGCGGATATCTACAAATAGTGCCTGGCTATATAGCAGAGATTATATACTTACACAAATATATCATATATATATATATACACATATCCGAATTGTATGAGGGAGATATAGAAAGATAGATAAATATAGATAAGATATAGATGATGGATAGATATAGATATATAACAGATATTCATATCTATTATATGTGTAGGCAATAGATATAGAGGTATAGAATAAATATGGATATCTATATGATATAGGTATAAAATGGACATATATAATAGATATCTAGATATAATGATATACATGATAGATATCTCTCTATATAATGAATATATTAAGAATATATCTATCATTTTTATTCTGTATCCTCTTTAAATATATGTATTTGTCTTCCTGATGGAATGTTAAGTTTCTTGAGAACTGGGACTGTTACATTCTTTGTTTTTCTGTACTCAACAACTAGAGCAATAACCGGAACACAGTAGGCATTTAAATGATTTTTGAATGAATGAAAAAGCATTTATTAAACACTCACTAGAATTTACTGATTGAAGGCAGTGCCCATTTCCAATTCAACCAATGGAGAAAAAATGGATAGTATATATAATTCCCTGCAGTAATATATCAACACATTCTGTTCCATTCAACTCAATATAATAGACATTTATAAGAGTCTACTATGTGCCACGCACTATGCTAAGCATTGGAAGCTAACATTCAAATAGGCTAAGTATGATAATAAACTGTAAAAGAATTGGTTCTCATCCATTAAAAAAAAAGCTTAGCATATAAGTTCCACTTTTCCTTTTCTCCCTCTAAAACCTCACTCCAAGAATAATAGCTAGCCTGTCTTTATATAGTGCCTACTATGTGTTATTCACTGTGCTAAATGATTTTTAGAAATGTTATCTTATTTGATCCTCACAACGACTGCAGGAGATAGATACCACTATTATGTCCATTTTACAAGTGAGGAAACTAAGGCAGATAGAGGTTAAGTGACTTGCCCAGGATCACATAGGTTCAAGTGTTTGAAGCTGGATTTGAACTTAGCTCTTCTGTACTCTAGGCTCAGCATTCTTGCCCTTGAGCCATCTAAATGTTTCTAAAGGCAAAATTTTAGGGATGAGAAGCCAAGTTCTTTGAGAGATTTGTAGTAGTTCATCTCAAGACAAGGCATCAAGTGAGTAGTCAGGTAAAGAATAGATTTGAGTTTTGTGACCTTTAACCCAATGCAATAAATAATACTAATAAGAATTGTCATTACTATTATTATTATTATGTAGTTTTTTAAGGTCTGTAAAGCATTTTCAATGGATGACCCAAAGTTAGGCTCAAGGACTCCAAGGGTTCTGCCAAGTGCCTAAGGCAGAAACACTTGCTGTTTTATATATAAAGGAAAACAACCCTACAATCTTTGGCAGAATGGGGTTGTAAGCATCAGCAAAGACTATTCCAGGCCAGAAGTTCTATAAATAAACCCTCATCTCCTGGGAAAGGATACCATGTTTTCAAAGCATTTCTATTTGAAATGCCAGATCTTTGAACCTCTATTAAATTGAACGAGGTAACTCAAATGTCCCCCTTGCCACTGGTTATCACCAGTTGTGAGTCTACCACCAAAAAATAAATTCTTGTATTTAAGGGTCTAAATAATTGTCTTGAATCTGCAATAAAAACCAATTCTTTTCAATCATTCTTTCAACTTGTGGGTGAAGCAAGTGTCCAACTGATTGGCTATATGGGGCTGTGAATAAATTAAACTTTGGGATCTCATAAGATCTGGAAGACTCTAGGCTCCTAGCATATGGATGGCAGATAATTGGCATTGCTTGGAAAATGGTCACTTTCATGGAACACAATAGTAACACAGGTGGGAGCAGAAGATGCTAGTCAATCATAGCAAATTCAGAGGGAGTTGAAGGACAAGACTGACTTCATACATGTGGCAACTGTTCCCCTCACCCAATAATAATTCTTTAAAAACACAATTGTGAGAGTTTAGATCTAGAGCAGGAAGGGACCCCAAGCCATTTTCTTCAAACACTTCATTTTACAGATGAGAAAATTATGGTCTAGGGAGGTGAAAAAAACTCACCCAGGGTAACCCAAATAGTATTAAGGGTAGGATTTTGATCCCAATCCTCTGATTCCAAAGTTCTTTCTGTTATGCCACATAGAGCTCCAAACTGTAGAAAAGTGAGGAAACACTATACAAAACAATTCCTGTAATTAAACAGGTCTTAAATCCTACAGCTTGACTGTGAACCACATCTCTACCCTGACTTTGAGGGTAGGGACCATATTTCTTTTTGCTTGTATTTGTAATCCCAAATGCTTAGCACAGTGCCTGGCACACAGTAAGCACTTAATAAATGCATTAGCGGGGCGGAGCCAAGATGGTGGCTGGAAAGCAGGGACTTGCCTAGGGCTCTCCCCCAGGACCCTCCAAACACGGATAAAAAATGGCTCTGAACAATTTCTAGAACTGCAGAACCCACAGAATAGCGGAGGGAAGCAGAGCTCCAGCCCAGGACAGCCTGGATGGTTGCTGGGTAAGGTCTATCGCACGGACCTGGGAGAGGAGTGGGGCAGAGCCCAGCTTGGGCTGCTCCGGGAACAACCAGATCCAGAGCCAGGCAGAACAGGCCTTAGCGCCCTGAATCAGTGAGCTGTGGCAGTTACCAGACTTCTCAACCCACAAACACCAAAGACAGCAGAGAAAGTTAGTGGGAAAAACCGTGGGGGACAGAGTGAAGGGAGTTCACAGTTCAGCCACCACCCTGGGGGCAGCAGAGGTGGTAGAGCTACAGAACTACAGCTGCAGTTGCTTCCCCCACCAGGCCCACTCAGTGGGAGGAATTAAGTGGCAGATCAGAGTGGGAGTGCAGAGCCTGCTTAGATCTGAGTCACAGTCTGGGTTGGTGGTTCTTGGGGGAGGAGGAGCGCTGGTGTGGTGTAGCGCTGGTGTAGAAATAGCTCTGAAAACAACAGCACAGCCCCTCAAGCCTGGGACAAAGTACTCTCTACTCTACAAGCAGTCATACCCCAACAAAAAGCTCAAGGGTCAAGTAGTTGGCTGGGAACATGACCAGGCAGCAAAAACAGACTCAGATTCAGACTCACACTTTGGAATCTTTCTTTGGTGACAAAGAAGACCAAAACATACAGCCAAAAGAAGTCAGCAAAGTCAAAGAGCCTACATCAAAAGCCTTCAAGAAAAACACAAACTGGTCTCAGGCCATGGAAGAGCTCAAAAAGGATTTGGAAAAGCAAGTAAGAGAAGTAGAGGAAAAATTGGGAAGAGAAATGTGAGTGATGCGAGAAAACCATGAAAAGCAAGTCAATGACTGGCTAAAGGAAACCCAAAAAAATACTGAAGAAAATAAAACCTTAAAAAATAGACTAACTCAAATGGCAAAAGAGCTCCAAAAAGCCAATGAGAAGAAGAATGCCTTGAAAGGCAGAATTAGCCAAATGGAAAAGGAGGTCCAAAAGACCACGGAAGAAAATACTACCTTCAAAATTAGATTGGAGCAAGTGGAAGCTAGTGACTTGATGAGAAATCAAGATATAAAACAGAATCAAAGGAATGAAAAAAATGGAAGACAATGTGAAATATCTCCTTGGAAAAACCACTGACCTAGAAAATAGATCCAGGAGAGATAATTTTAAAATTATTGGACTACCTGAAAGCCATGATCAAAAAAAGAGCCTAGATATCATCTTTCAAGAAATTATCAAGGAGAACTTCCCTGATATTCTAGAACCAGAGGGTAAGATAGAAATTGAAAGAATCCACAGATCGCCTCCTCAAAGAGATCCCAGAAAGAAATTTCCTAGGAATATTGTAGCCAAATTCCAGAGCTCCCAGATCAAGGAGAAAATATTGCAAGCAGCCAGAAAGAAAAAATTTGAATATTGTGGAAACACAATCAGGATAACACAAGATCTAGCAGCTTCTACATTAAGGGATCAGAGGGCTTGGAATATGATATTCCAGAGGTCAATAGAGCTAGGATTAAAACCAAGAGTCACCTACCCAGCAAAACTGAGTATTATGCTCCAAGGCAAAATATAGATTTTCAGCAAAATAGAGGACTTTCAAGCTTTCTCAGTGAAAAGACCAGAGCTGAAGAGAAAATTTGACTTTAAACACAAGCATCAAGAGAAGCATGAAAAGAAATGTTCATTTCTGCATCTGTGAAATTTGGGATTAAAAAAAAAAGATCTCTAGCCTTTACAGAAAATAGAAGAAAGCACAGCAGGAGTCCCTATACAGATCATCAGGGTGATAGCGTGGAGATTCTGGATTCCCAAGGCCTGCCTTGTCCATGCAGCTGTGCACATAACTTCTGAAGTTTGGATCCTGACTCTCTAATGCTTTGGTTATGCCACACTCAATCATAGCAATCACCTTCAAACAAATCCTCGCAAGCCCCTGGAAAAGTGAGTTAATAAACCAATTTAGAAATGCTTTATTTTTATGGGTTATATCAAAAGAAGAAAAAATAATGAACAAATTAATTATCTTAACTGAGTTTTATTTATTCTTCTTGATGGCAGAAATGTAATCATTTCTTTTAAGTCATATATCTTGCTTTCATTAAGGGCAGTTAGGTGGCAAAGTGGATAGAGCACCAGGCCTGGAGTCAGGAAGATTCATCTTTGTGAGTTCAAATCTGGCCTCAGACACGTATTAGCTGTGTGACCCTGGTCAAGTCACTTAACCTTGCTTGCCTCAGTTTCCTCATCTGTAAAATGAGCTGGAGAAGGAAATGGCAGACCATTCCAGTATCTTTGACAAGAAAACCCCAAATGGGGTCACAAAGAGTCAGTCTCCACTGAACAACAACTTGCTTTCATTAAGGCCATCAATGTTATCAGTAAAATAAATAAATAAACAAAGTCCCATGATCCTAAATTCCACCCCCTCCAGGAAGATATCCTGGCCCACTATTCTAGCCCACAGGGATCTGCTCTGAACTTCTGTAGCCTGGGACTGTGTGCCTTACTTTGCTAGCCACCGAGACTCTACAGCATCTTCATAATCAATAGGAATAGTAACTGATATTTTCATCGCACTTTGGAGTTTTTAAAAAGCACAGCAGTCCTGTGAGGTATGTAGCACAAGGATTATTATTTCCATATTATAAGTGAAGAAACAGCCTCAGAAAAGTTAAATGACTTTCCCAGGACACACAACTAGCAAATATTGGAATGGGGATTTGAATCCAAATCTGCTGACACAGGTTCAATGTTCTCTCCACAATACTGATATGCCTCCCCAGCTAGAATGTGAATTCTTCAGGAGTCAGGATTCTATCTTCTCTCTTGTATGGTCCACCATGGGATCTGATATCCAGTTGTGCTCAGCAAAGATTCGTTGACTGTCTGGCTAAATGGCCCAAAGAATATCCTCCCAGATAGTCAGACAACTGAGAGTCTTTGCCTAGGGCCTAGCAGGGATGTAGAATGCCCCATATCCTCTCCTATCTGCTTTATCCCTGCCCCCAGGTCTTACAGAGGCAGCAAGCCTTGGGTGTAGTAATAGGCCAGCAGTTGAGTTGCGAAACCCAAACCACACTCATGTCAGGGGAGCAGGGGAGAGGCTGGGGCTGGTCAGGAAAATCTCTAGGCCGTCATCATTGGCCTTAGGTTGAGATGGGGAGCACCAGAAATAACTACAAATTTGGAGTCAGAACAACTGGGGTTAAAATCCTGTCTCTGACAATCATAGGAATGATTCATATTTCCATAGTACTCTCCTCCCAGCACCCATGTGAAATGGTTAATGTAGAGTTAATGTCTTCATTTTTATAAATGAGGAAACTAAATTTCAGAGCTCTGATGTGATTTACCCAAGATCACATAGTCAATTAGCAGAGGTGAGTACTTGAGGGAACATCCTCTTCTTTCTCTCCCTCCCCTTGCCCTTGGGGCTCCAACTTTAGTCTAAAACTAAGCCAGGACTGGACGGGGCCTTCCCATCTTCCGCAATAGAATCCCAAGCCTCTTCCCTTCGGGTGCTGCCAGAGTCCTTCAAACAGGGTCCTCCCCCAAGGATGCCCTGGGGTCCCACTTCTTTACCAGCTTCTGCTCTTTCCCTAGCTGGCTAAGGCTGCTGTTATGTGACATAAAACAACATGGGGATATGAGGAGGTTCCCCTTTTTCGAGTTTTAATGTCAATAATTTTCCTGGATCACCAGCTACACTACTGGAATCCAAAGACAGAGAAAATACACAAGGACAGAAAGCTATAGTGAATTCAGTAAGGCTTTAAAATAATGCTATATTTCATTAATCCCAACAGCATCTACATACATTTGAAAAGTAATATACACTGTACATGTGTGTTTGAGATGCAGTTATTCAGTCTATAAAAAGTAACTTTGCTGATTTTTTTTTAATGCTGGGTCATGCCTCATACTTTGTGGAAACTGAATAAAGATAATGACAATGTTGGATGTAAAAGAAAATGCATTAGCATAGTAAAAAAATATTTTGGTAGTTACATTTCAATATAATTAGTTTCCTTTGTTATCCTGTATATTTTTTAAAATTCATTTAAAACATGATTCTAGGAAGAACTCCATAGGCTTCACCAAACTGCACAAGGGGTCAAGGCACATGTCAAGAGGTCCAGAGTACATCTTTGACCGGGAATGAATCGCCTGCTGGATTCTCTTCTAACTTTGATATTCTGCAAGTCACTGAAATAACCAACTGAGACTAGAACTTCTGATGAGCCCTAATGACTTTTACTGCTACTCTATAAAGCTCCCTAGGGCAGACGCATACCCAAAGGTCATTCTATTATTTAAAAAAAAAAACCTAAATGCAATTTATTTATTATAACAGTGTTACACCAATAACACTTTAATCTTCTAAGTCACAATCCTACTCTCATAGATTCAGTTGGGAGGGGCCTTAGAGACCATGGAGTCCAAACTCCTCAGTTTACAGATGAGAAAAGTTAAGCAACTTAGTCTGTGTCACAACTAAGAGTCTGAGGCTGGATTTGAACTGTTCCAAGAACAGCATTCTAGCTACTGTACCACCTGAGTTTTCTCTGCTTCCCACTGAACTCTCAGGGTAGATCTTAACGTTTCTCTCCCCCCATCCCCATTTCATTGGACTAACAGTTGAAAGAGACGATCTACCCCTCACTTTACGGGCAGCTAGATGGTACAGTGGATAGAGAGCCCTGGGCCTGGAGTCAGAAAAACTCATCTTCCTGAGTTCAAATCTGACCTCAGACACTCACTAGCTCTGTGACCCTGGGCAAGTCACTCAACCTTATTTGCCTCTGTTTCTTCATCTGTAAAATGAGCTGGAAAAGGAAATGGCAAACCACTCCAGTATCTTTGCCAAGAAAACCCCAAATGGGGTCATAAAAAGTGTGACACTATTAAAAAAAGATTGAACACATACATATGTGTGTATACATACGTATACAAGCATACACACATACACCCATAAATACACGGGGGCAGCTAGGTGGTACCATAGTGAATAGAGCACTGGGCCTGAAATCAGGAAGACTCATCTTCCTGAGTTCAAATCTGAACTCAGATACTTACTAGCTAATGTGACCTTGGCCAAGTCACTTAACCCAGTTTGCCTCAGTTTCCTCATCTGTCAAATGAGCTGAAGAAGGAAATGGTAAACTACTCCACTATCTTTGCCAAGAAAACACCAAATGGGGTCATGAAGAGTCAGACACAATTGGATTGACCCCTCATTTTACAGAAAGAGGACTTCATTTATTTGATTTCCAGTGACCATGTTGCCTCTTTTTGTATCCTTAGTGCTTAGCACTGTGCCTGGCACCTAGTAGACACTTAATAAAGGTTTATTTATCAATTGAGTGCTATTCAGGTACCTAGTAGGCTCCAGGCACTGAGCTAGGTGCTGGGTATTAAAGACACAAACTTACCCAACAGATGTGGCAAAGCCAGAAGTCTCACACTGACCTCTGACACCATTTCTCACCTATTTCCTCTAATACTAAGCTGTTTGACTCATTTGATGCTAATGTATTAATTTTATTTGAAGGTTGGAGCTTTTTAAAAGCACATACCTACTAATGACTGAGAACATGAAAGCCGAGGCTTACGGAAAACAGTACCTGGAAACAGAAAAGAGTAATCACTCATCCTTTGGGCCATGAGGGAACCAATTAATTCCCACTGTTCTCTGCTGACCATTTGAGCTGGCTTTCAGAAAGTTTTTACCGGTTGAATTAAGAATCCCCTAACTTTCGATCTGGCCTGGAAACCCTGCTGAGTTTATATTTTTTTATATATATACATGCTGGATGGAACTGTTATAAATTGCCATCCGCAAAACACCACTCCAATCTTTCAGAAACTGTAATTCTCTGTCGACTTCCTTATTCGATGCCATAAATTGCCACCCTTACTGGCTTTGCAATAAGTCAAGAGATGTGCTATTAGCCCTGAATTACTTTCCCAGTTTGGCTTCTTGGGGCTGCTCAGATGCACCAGGGGCTGGATTTTCCTAAAAGCTTGACTTCTAGAATGAATCAAAGCCTGAAATCTTTTGCAAAAGGGAGAAAGGAAGTCATTTATGTCCCTCTGGAGTGTAAAGTATTTGGATACTGTGTGGACTGCTTAGTCCTCCGCTCAATGGTTGTGGTTAGAAGAGAATCCAACCATCCTTTTCAGAATATACCCTCTCCTTCCAAGAGCTTTGGTTCCTATTCCAGTACAAAGAAGTAATGTTATGAAATTATAAGCCTTTTCCAATGTTAAAATAGTCAGGAGTCAGGGCTAGGCCAACCACACCCAAAAGCAAGGGGAGTACCTTGAGGCCAAGGACAGTTTAATTTTTTTCTGTCTAGGTAATTGGGGTTAAGTGACTCATCCAGGGTCACACAACTAGCAAGTGTTAAGAGTCTGAGAGCAAATCTGATGTATTTCTTTCACTTTAAGAGTCAGTAGAGGTTTGGAAGAGAGGGAGATACATTCAGGCTCCAGGAGGAAGATCTGGATTTAAATCTTACCTCTGACCCATCCTGACTATGTTAACCTGGGCAAGTCACTTAACTTCTCAGGTTCCAGTCAACTGAGACTCCAAGTTGAAGAGAAGGGGTCACCTTGAACTGGTGGAGGGATCTGTGAGCTCCCTACAAGTCCAGTCCTTACTTCCACCATCAAGTCACTTAGCACAGTGTCTGACAATCCATCAATAAATATTTACCTAGGAGCTACTGTACTAGGTGCTGGAAAAACAATAACAAAAAAGAAACAATCTTCCAGGGGCTTGGATCCTATTGTAGGAGACAATAGAAAATTTTATACAACTATACAAAATAAATATATAAATGTAAGGTTAACTTTTGAAGGGGAGGTCATGACAGATGGTAGGGCAGCTAGGTGGCACAGTGAATAGAGAGCACTGGGCCTGGAGTCTGGAAGACTCATCTTCCTGAGTTCAAATCTGGCCTAAGACACTTACTAGCTGTATGACCTTAGGTAAGTCACTTAATCCTGTTTGACTCAGTTTCCTCACTTGTAAAATGAACTGGAAAAGGAAATGGCAAACCACTACAGTATCTCTGACAAGAAAATCCCAGATGGGGTCACGAGAGTCAGAGAAGCCTGAAATGACTGAACACCACCACCAACACATAACTTAGTTGTTAGTTGCAAGTCACTTAAACTTGTTTGCTTCAGTTCCTCATCTGTAAAATTGTCAGGAGAAGGAAAATGGCAAACCATTCCAGTATCTTTGCCATAAGGAGTCAGACAAGACTGAAACAACTGAACAACAACATTGACAGATGGAAAGGGAAGTTCAGGAAAAGTCTAATACAGAAGATAACCTTTGAGATGACATTTAAAAGGACTTAGGGTTTCTAAGAAGTGGAAATGAAGACGGAGTACACAGAGACAGGGAATGAAATAAGTACAAATTAAATGCTCCATAATTGTTTGTTGAGTTGCATTAACTGGAATTTCATTGAGACCTGGGTTCAAGTTTGAATTCTGCCACTGACCTAGCTAGGTGACAAGTCATTCCATCTTTATGAATCACACTTGTAAAATGGGTAAGTAATACTTCACTACCAATCCCTCAAGGTGGTTGTGAGTAAAGTGCTTTATAGGACGTAAGGCACTAGCTACATGTGAATTATTTTAACTAGGAAGATACTAAATAGTGTCGCATCTTAATGGTTCAAAGGAGAGAGGAGAAAGTCAAGGGGAACCATAGTATGTCAGACTTGGAAGGGACCTCATCTAATGTAACCCATACCACTCTAGGAATCCTCTCCTCAATATTCCCAATGAGTGGGTCAGGCAGTCGTCCCTTAGAAAATCTCAAGTGATGGGGGAGTCCATTACTTTCCAAAAGTATTCCACTGTGCTTTTTTAAATAGCTCTAAGCCGTGAGATCATAGGCTTAGAGCTGGAAGGGGAAACACAGGTCATCTTGTCCAATTCCCCCATTTCACAGACGAAGGAAATAAGGCTCTCAGACAGGTGAAGTGACTTGCCCTAGAACAAACAGGTATTTGGTGGCAGATCTGGTATTTATATCTAGGTCTTCTGATTTTAAATCCAGCATTATTAATATTTCGAAGGTTTTCCTTCTATTTGGCCAATATCTGCCTCTCCAAAACTCCTGGTTGCTTTGCCTAGCTCTGTCTTTTGCAATCAATTAATAAGTATTTATTTAATACCTACCATGTGCCACACACTGTGTTAGGCACAGGGGGATATAAAGGGGAAAAAAGAGAAATAGTACCTGTGTTCAAGGAGCTTTGATTCTATTCAGGATAAATTACATGTACATTCATGAGTATTGCACCTTCTGGAGTTGCACTTGGCCTTGTGGATTGATGTGCTCAGACTGGTGACTTCTCACTACTCTCAAGGTTCTGGGGTTGTACTTTTAGTACTATTAATCCTTAGCCCCCATCTGTTTACTTCCTGTTCATGAACGGCAAGTAGACATGTGTATATCCACCAAATTCCAGCTGAGAAGCCTCTGAAACAAGACTTGTCATGATCACACAACACAAGACCATTGGATTATGCATAGCCAGAAGTAGATTCCCAAATTCTGTGTCCTAGATTAGAACTAGGAAGAGAATATCTGCATATGCTCAGTATAACCTACCAGAAAGGATAAATCTAATCATGTTCCATTCCTATTACATAAATATGTACAAAATAAATAAAAATAGAGGTGACACTAGCAGGTGGGGGGATCAGGAAAAGGTTCATGTAGAATGAGGTACTTGAGTTGAATCTTACAAGAGTTAAGGAATTCTAGGGAGTTAAAGAGGAAGTACATTCTAGGAAGGGGGGCTGTCCTTCAAAATTGCCTGGGGATCAGAGATAGAGTATCACGTGTGAGAAAGAGGGAAAAGACCACTTTATCTAGAGCAGGGGTGGGGAACCTGCTCTAGGCTGTATAGTACAAGAAGGAGAATCATGAGTAATAAGGCAGGAAAGGCAGATTAGGGGCAGGTTGTAATGGGCTTAAAAGCCAAAGCCAAGAAGTTGCTATTTTATTGTAGTCAATGGAGAATCACTGGAGTTTAATGAGTAAAGGACAGACATAGTCAATCTGTGCTGAAAGAAGAACAGATCAGATCCCTTTTCCATATGACAAATCTTTAAATGCTTGACAGTCATCACTTCCTCCCCCCTCTTCCTGGACACAATGCCTCTCTTAAGGCAGCTGAAAATTGCATTCACTGTTTTTGTCTTCATGTCTCACTATTTGCTTATATTGAACTTATAATACAAAAAAAATTTCCCAGAGCTCTTTCACCCAAGCTGTCTAGCCATGTTGTTCCCATGCTGTTCTTGAGAAGTTGACTTTTTGAACCCAAGAATTTCACATTTGCCCCTATCAAATTTCATGCTTGGGTTTTCTTGGCAAAGATAGTGGAGTGGTTTGTCTTTTCCTTCTCTAGCTCATTTTACAGATGAGGAAACTGAGGCAGAGTTAAGTAACTTGTGCAGGGTCACACAGCTAGGTGATGCAGTGGATAGATCACCAGGCCTAGAGTCAGGAGAAGCTAAGTTCAAACCTCAGACACTTGGTAGCTGTGTGACCCTGGGCAAGTCACTTAACTTTGCCTCAGTTTCTTCATCTGTAAAATGAGCTGGAGAAGGACATGACAAACCACTCCAGTATATCTGCCAAGACAACCCAAATGGGGTCACAAAGAGTCAGAAATGACTGAGCAACAAGAATTTCATGGCAGCCCAATGTGATCTTTTAGGATTGTGATTCTGTCATCCAGAGTATGACAACAGCCATTCCTGCTAGCCTTGTATCATCTGGAAATTTAGTAAAAACACTCCAACTAATAGTTAGCATTTTTATATGAAGTATTCAGATCTACAAAGTGGTTTATCTAGGTCAGGTCTATCCCCAAAAGGATTTGTTCTGTGAAGTATGGATTTAGTCAAAGGGCCGCACTTGAGGACCTAGAGGGCCATATGTGGCCTTGAGGCCACAGGTCCCCACCCCTGATCTAGGTAATCTTCTAGGAGCCTCACAACAGCATTATGAGGTAGGGACTGTTATTATACACGTTTTTGCTGGTAAGTAAACTGAGACAGATAGAGTGACGTGCCAGAGTCACATAGATTGTGCCTATTGAACTCAGGACTTTCTGACTCTAAGCCCAACATTCTATCCACTGTACCACCTAGCTGCCTCAGATCTGAGAAGGGATTTCAAAGGGTTCAGAGGACTAAACCTTCATGAAAATCATTGATAAATAATATTAAATGGCATGGGACCAAAACTAGATCCCTGGATTACATACATGATCGACTTCTAAGCTCCCATTGGGCCATTAATAACTACTCTGTGGGTTTGGTTAATTTTTTGGTTCATTCATTTTGAATTCTCCTAATGGTACACCTATCCAGCCTAGGTTTCCTGTTGTTTTAGAGTCATTTCAGTCATGTCTGACCCTTCGTGATCCCATTTTGGGTTTCCTTGGGAAAGATACTGGAGTGGTTTGTCTTTTCCTTCTCTAGCTCATTTTATAGATGAGGAAACTGAGGCAAACAGTTAAGTGACTTGCCCTGGGTCACACAGCTAGTAAGTGTCTAAGGTTAGATTTGAACTCAGGAAGATGAGTCTTATCAACTGTAAGCCCAGGACTCTATCCATTTTACTACTTAGCTGCCACATCTCTTAATCATCCATAAATATATATATGGAGAGAGAGAGAGAGAGAGAGAGAGAGAGAGAGAGGCTATTTTGTCAACTGCTTTGCTGAATTGAATTCTAGGTATCCCATGTCTAAAGTATTCTCTTGATCTACATATTTGTATTTTTTTTACTTTTGTTTTACAAAATTCATCAAGAACAGATAGTGAAGTAACACTGTAACCTATGTGTATTGTGACAACCAGAACTAAATCCATTAACCTAGCCAAAAGAAACAAGCTTAGACCGGCACCAAAGATGTCCGCTCCTAATGACCACTCTCTCTAGTCCTCGGTGTTTACAAACCATCTCTTCAACAGTATATTTTAGAATTTTGCTAGGAATTGAAGTCAAATCCATTGGTCTGTGGCTTTCAGAATGTTCTCCTTTCTTTTTTGAAAACTAGGACATCTGTCTTTCTAAAGTCCTGTGGCACCTCTCCCACTCCTGACAGTCTTTCCAAGATTGCCCACAGTGGCTCAGCAGTCCCACCTGTCATCTCTCTCATTATTCTTCACTGTGGTTTGTCTAGAACTCAGGATTAGAATTCTTGGTTAGAATATAAATTCCTTGATTGTATGGATTCTTTCATTCGTTGTATTTGGATCATCAGAATCTAGCTCAGATGTAAAGTAGGTACTTAATAAATGCTCATTGACTGACTGCTTGGAAGGAAGCCAGGGTAACTCCCACTATCTCACTTTCTATCTTGGGTTTCAGTTCCCCAGCAGCTATTTGTTACATGATAGTGATGAGAGAGAAAGAGAGAGAGAGAGAGAGAGAGAGAGAGAGAGAGAGAGAGAGAGAGAGAGAGAGTGAGAGTGAGAGAGAGAGAGAGAGAGAGAGAATGAGTTAGTTAATGAAATCTTTTAAAACTATATGGAAGTTCAGGCAATTTTGTTACTATCAAGTTAAAGTGATCATACATTTAAGAAGCCACATTTTACACTATAGAAGGTCACAGTTTCAAATACAATCCCCTTTTCTTGCTTTTTTGGGAGGTATATTGAAATGTCTATGTTCATTGCCTTATTGAGTTCATAATAAAAAGACAACATAATTTTTTTTTAAAAAAGAGAGAGAGGGAGAGGAGAGACAGACAGACAAGTATATATGTATGTATGTATATGTATATATAGGTGGATATGTATATAAATGTGATACATACACATATATGTATACACATATCCATGTACATACACATAGAAATATACATGCACACATATATAGATATGTGTGCATATCTTCTAAAAATCTGAATTGGTTAACAAGTTACTTTTTTATCCTCAATGATGTCTTCAGACAGCTCCGTTTTTCATTACATATACACATATGCATATCTACAAACATACATGTATGTGGACATAATGTCCCAAAAGTCTTAGTGCCATTTTAAGATTTAAAAACTTAAAAGTTCACTAAGATTTTTGGGACACCCTGTATATGTTTTGCATATTCAGAATTTCATTCTGCCAAGTCCCTCCAACCTACTACATTAGCTGACTTCCCCTTAAAAATCTTAAACCATTGCATTCTACCTACCCATTATCTAAAACCTTTGAAGTCCTCTTTTCTAAAACTTAACGTTAATGTCAAATCATGCCACATTATCCTCTCTTCTTCTATCAGAGTTACTAAAATGAGATAGCCACTCCCCTCATCCCCTGGTAAGATTCCCATCGTTTCTACTTGACCAACCAGTTCCTCATTATAATAGATCATAGATCATGAGCTGGATGGGACTTTAAAAGTAATTCAGTCCCATGCTCTCATCTTACAGATGAGGAAACTGAGTCCCAAAGAGGGAAGTAGCTCTCCAAAGGTCACAGAGGTACTAGTGGCGGAACCAAAAACATGAACCCAGATCCTTTGATTCCCAATCCAGTGCTTAGCAGAGTGCCTGGCACGTAGTAGGTGCTCAATAAATGTTTATTGACTATTGACCTTTCTATTATGCCATGCTACTCCTCCTCACTGATCATATTTCTTATATAGATTTCTCATCTTTCAGTTACTTGCCCTAACTTCTGAACTCAGGAGATCAGGCATCTCCATTACTCTCTCTTATTACTCACTGTAGCCAATAGAGATGTCTTGGAGTAGTCTGATAATCTCATAGATTTAGAACTGGAGGGAACTTCTGAACCTTTATAGTCCAACATCCTCATTTTACAAAGTAGGAAAAAGAACTCAAGAGAGGTTAAATGATCAGCCTAAGGCCACACAGGTAGTACTGAAACAAAGGTTCTCTGCACTCCAATCCAGAGATCATTTCCATTTTCTTGTTTTTCTCTCTCTTTTAAATCTAGCCTTTAAGGACTTTCAAGAATGAAATTCTGAAGATGCAATGCCTATACAGGGTGTCCCAAAAGTCTGAGTGAACTTTTAAGTTCTTAAATCTTAAAATTGCACTAAGACTTTTGGGACATTATAGGCTTGGTCCCACCCTGCTAGTAAAAAAAAGTTAAATATGGTTAAGTCAATAAGAGAAGGCTCTATGATTGTAGCCCTCAACCATTATAAATTATAACCTATCTATGAATTAGCAATTAAGTTCTAGAGAGTTTCCCAAGGCATACAGAGCTTGCCTAAGGTCAAGTGGTTATAACTGTCAGGATCAGGATTTGAACCCAGATCTTCCTGACCACAGGACCTGCCCTCCATTCACTGCCATGCTATCACTGTCTTTTGCCAGCATCAGAAGATATGTTGCACCTGTGGTCAATGAATGAAGGTCATAGTGGGGGTGGTGGATGAGGAACAGCTCACAGGGCCAAGTTCATTTAAAACAAACAATAATCAGTCAGTGAGAGGGGGGAGAGAAGGGCAGAATAAAATGCCCTCAGCTCCGATATAAACATGTCTTCTTCACCTGGAGCTGAATCAGGTTGGCTGGAAACCGAGCCACTGGCTACCTTCGCAGGAACAATCTTATTTTCCATCTTTCTTTTTTCTTGTAATCCAAAGATTATTGAGGACTGTTATTTCAGGTTCAGGCTGACCTGTCTTTGGAGCCAAATGGGAATCGAGCTAATGATATAACTGGATAACCTCTGAATGTCAAAAAGTAGCCAGCACAAAAACTCTTTCTCCTATTCTATTGGCATCATAGCTGTTTTTCTTCTCTGATACAGACTAAGGCAAGGGTTTTTTTCTTCCTTAAGGTCCAACATTGTACCAGATCCAATCATTCGAGCAGGATTCCAGATCTAAAGCTGAAACAGACCTCAAGGTCATCTGATCTGAACCTCCTCATTGGACACATGAGGAAACCTAGACCTAGAGAGGACGTGGATTTGGAGTCAAGAGACATGAGTTCAGACTATGAATCTCCATCACCTACTGGCTGTACGCTTGCAGGTGAGTCAACTTTTGGGGGCTCATTCCTAATGTATTAAGTAGAGATAAAAATATCTACTTTTCAAGGTCATAATGAGGAAATTGGAGAATTGTAGAGTATTACATATGTGTGCAAATACATGTATGAACACATGTATAATCACATGCACATAGGTATATATGTATATAAATACATGCACACATAGAGACATCACATTGATATATGTATATTGTACATTTATGAACATGCACGCATAAGCATGTATATATACATGTATGTTTATGTCCTATTACTGTTGAATCGTTCAGTCTTGTCTGACTCTTCATAACCCCATAGACCATATTGTCCATGAGGTTTTTTTGGGCAAAGGTACTGGAGTGGTTTGCCATTTCCTTCTCCAGTTCAGATACTATATTTGTGTATATACCTAGATGTGTAATTATATCTGTATGTTATATTGATTTCTAGGCAGAGATATACATAAAATATGTATGATAGGTATATTTATATATATAGTATATACTTATGTATAAAATAAAATATAAAATACATAAAATATGTATAAAATATCTATAGATATAGATAACACAGTCTTGGGTTTTTCTTGGCAAAGTGGTTTGTCATTTCCTTTTCCGGTTTATATACTATAGACCTGTGTGGCTATATATGTATATGTGTGTGTGTGTGTGTGTGTGTGTGTGTGTGTGTGTATATATATATAACATACATATTAATTCTGTATAGAGATATTGATATGTATAAAATATCTATAAAGTCTGATAATCTTTGGATTATAGAAAAGAAAAAAGAAAATCAGACTACTCCCGTTAAGGTAGCCAGCAGTTCAGTTTCCAGCCACCTTGACATCAGCCCCAGGCAAAAAAGACCTGTTTATATCAGGGCTGGGAGTCCAACCCTCTTGTTTTATACAGGAGGAAACTAAGCCCCCCAGGGGAAGTGATTGGTCCAAGGTCCCACAGTTTAATAAGCAAAGCTGTTATTCAAATCTGCATGTTCCAGGTTCCACTGGGTTTTCCTCTGTGTCATGAAATTCAGCCTATTGGATTACAGCAAAAACTGGAACTATAATTTAACAAATAATGAGAAAATCTGGGTTCAAGTCTACTTTTCCCATATAGTAGCTATTACCCTGGGAAAGTGCTAAATGTCTCTGGCCCTGCTTTAGTGTCTGCTGTGTGTTGGACTACTCTGCCTCTAAGGTCCTTTCAAGTTTTCAATCTATAATCCTAAGAGAATAGGGACAAACATAAGTCTTTAAGGGATTGTGTCAGGGACCTTTGATTGCACTGATATGGGGAACTCTCAGGTGAGGAAGCACTAGCAATGTAGATCTGTACCTTACTATCTTGTAGCACTGCCTAGAACACTGAGAGACCAGGTGATATGCCTCAGGGCACTCAGCCAGTATGAGTAAGAGGCAGGACTCATATTCAGGCATTCATAGCTCCAGGGGTAGTTCATTACCTACTATGGTTCACTGACTCTTAGGACAGCTAGGTGGTGCCATGGTGCATAGGGCACCAGGTCTGGAGTCAGGAAGACTCATCTTCCTGAGTTTGAATGTGGCCTCAGATACTTACTAGCTGTGTGACCTTGACCATGTCACTTAACCCTGTTTGCCTCAGTTTCCTCATCTGTGAAATGAGCTGGAGAAGGAAATGGAAAACCACTTCAGTATCTCTACCAAGAAAACCCCAGATGGGGTCAGGAAGAGTTGGTCACTAGTGAACGTTGACTCTCAAAGTGTTAAACCACTTGATGTTATATACTTGATTGGGAAAACTGGAGGGGTGCACTCTGTAGTGAGGTAGTGTAATAGATAGACTGCTGCTCCTCGAATGAATGAATAAAGGAATGAATGAATGAGTAAATAAATGAAAAAGGGCTTACTTTGTACCCAGCACCATGCTTAATACTAGGGATACAACAACAAGCAAGGGAGTCTCTGCCCTCAAGGACTTTACATTTTAATAAGGGAGCCCAATACATATAGGGAAGTGGTGGCCAAGGAAGACTGTTTTGGACAGGAAATTCAGAGAGAATGGAAAATGGATCAATATGGCACCCGAGTGTCATGTCCTTACCACAACCGCTAGGGCTAATTTGGCTGACCTGCATTCAAATCCTGTTTCAGATGCTTACTAGCTCTGTGATCCTGGGCAAATTATTTAATATCTCTGCGCCTCAGTTTCTGTGTTGGTAAATGGTGGGGGGGGGGGGCAATACTAGATAGCACTAATTTCACAGAGTTGTTTTGAGAATCAAATGAAGTAGTGTAGGTAAAGAGTTTTGATCATTTTAAAGTACTATCTAAACGTTGTTGCTGTTCAGTCATTTCAGTTGTGTTTGATTCTTTGTGACCCCATTTTGGGTTTTCTTGGAGTGGTTTGCCATTTCCTTTTCCAGCTCATTTTACAGATGAGGAAACTGAGGCAAATACAGTAAAAATGACTTACCTAGGGTCACACAGCTAGTGTCTAAAACAGGATTTGAACTCAGGAAGATAGCCCTCCAGGCCTGGCACTCTATCCACTGAGACACCTAGCTGCCTTTATCTAAATGTTAGCTATCATCATCATTAATATTAATACAATTATTAATTAAAATTATTATCAATAAAATATTAATGAAGAAGCTTTGCTCAGAAAATTTTCTTAACTTGTTTTTATTGTTCTCAATGAGTAAATAATAATAATCATAATAATGTTTCTTTCATTATTAGCTTCTAGCAAGATACCCACACAGTGCAGGCCATGGAAGATTCAATGGAACAATAAATTCTTACTGAACACCTCCTACTATGTGCCAGGAACTGTGCCTCGTACTGGGGATGCAAGTCCCAAAATGAAATAATGCCCACTTTCAAGGAGCTTCTATTGCCATCCCTACCTTTCCTTTCTTTCTCCAAATTTGGACTTTCATTTGAGACGATACCCCCCCCCCCAAAAAAAATCTACAGATAGCCAGAGGAAATTGCTATGGGAGCTGAACACGAATCAATAAAGGGGATTTTTGTTGCCACCTGGCCAGCCAAAGAGCTTGGATTGGCTCCTCCATGGGAGATTATGTAAAACTATTCAAATCCTGACTGACAGCATTTCCTAAACCAGCTGTTGGGCTTCATGAACATTTGGGAGGAGGGGAGACTGCCGGGTGAGGTCGTTAAATCTTCCCACATCTTTTACGGAAAGAAACAGCTGTGATCTTCCTGCCCAGAAAGAAGTAAACAAAAATTGGCAGCTCATCAGCCCCATCCAGAAGCAGGCTTTTAAGCTGTTTTTCCTCCCTGTTGTTGCATCTGCTGCTGCCAGGTTCTGGTACCGGTGATTCAGTTGCCCAGATCACCAAGGGGGAGCAAGTTCTTGGAAGAGACCATCAGCCAATTCTGTTTGGCCAAATCCCATCCTGGATGGGACTTGGAACCCAAATGAAACAATGATTGGGATCTCGGTCAACCAGTTATTTCAAGATGCCATTACCATAGGGGTGTCAAATTTTGTCTACTCATTTTGCAAGGAAAATGTTATGTTTCTCAGAATCAATCATTCTTAGATTCAGTATCAATAAATTGATCAACAAACAATTATTAAGTGTTTATTAAATGCCAAGCCCTGTGCTGTGTTAGGGATACAGAAAAAGAAGCAAAAGAGGGGTGGGGAGAGGGGGGAGAGAGAGAGAGAGAGAAGGAAGGAGGGGAGGAAGGGAAGAAGGGAGGGAGGGAGAAGAAAACCCAGTTGTTGCCCTCGTCTGTCCCTCAGTGGGCTTTCATTCTAAAGAGGGAAACATTTTTTAAGAGATATATACCAGATACATACAGAGTAGATAGAAGATAACTTCAGATAAGAAAAATCAGTTGAATGAAGCATTTGTGAGAATTCTTCTCAAGTAAAAGGAGATTCACTACATGGTAAGGTAAAAGGTATTTTCAAAGAGTTCTGGGGTTTCATTTGCAGTACCCATTAGCCTTCTTAAATAGAGAACAAAGTATTCATTTATTACTTTCCTTGGCTCCTTTCCCCTCAACCATCCAGGCCATCTGTCCCTCAGAAATTGTCTTTGGTTGTGTGGTTACACTTCAGGTGACAATCACCATGGAGGAGTGAATGTCCCTGAATGGTTTTTGATAGGAAAAACTCCTTTGTCTGTGGGTTGCTCTGGGCTCTTTAGTTGAAATACTGTACTCACTGGGTTGCAAAAATATAAAGAAAGCAAGAGCTGATCTGATGTTACTTGAATACCTTAAGCTGAGATGCTTCAGTTTCTACAGGATGAATTCTGTCTTCTACAGAATTGTCACTTAATTGGGGAGGAAGGAGGTTTCTCACTCCTGACCCCTCTTTTTTGGTGCTGTTAAAAAGCAAACTTTTTAAACTTATGTAGTCATATTTTCAATTTATTTATTCTATTAGGAACTAAAATTCTTTGTCCTAACATCTATTATTCTTAACAGACTAGTGAGTTGATGCAATAAGAAGTCTGAAGGAGTATAATGGTAATCAGGGCAGTGCTTTTTGCTATTCTTCTCTTAAGTGCCTTTAATGATTCTTGCCTTTCAAATGTTAAGGCATTCAGACTTTTCCCTGTTCTTCCTTTCTGGGATGCTAAGACTATCAAGTCTCCCCTTCGAATTGGTGGGAAACCTTTTGCTCTCTTTGTTTTGGAATATTTCTCAGCTATTTCTTAGCACTGAGGCAATCAGGGGTCCTTGACTTGTGACATCATATATGTGAACCCACCCTCCCACCAGCTTTGTAACCCAGATAGATAGATATTGGTGTTTCCCTAGTAACTATGTATTGTGATTTCATCAGACAAGGTTGGTCTGTTTATGTTTGTAATTTCTGTTTGCATTTTGCCTTGGAGTTCAGGGGGCTGATCTTTTCCCCCTGAACTAAGTGAATGACAGGTGTATGTTGGATTCAACTGAGATTGTTAACCCCTTAAAGTTGCTTCCCTTAGAAAAGCAGATCAAAGAACCTGTGTTGGCAGCTTTCTGTGTGCTGGTTGTTGTTGGTCTTACACAGTCACAGTAGCTACTAGCAAGACTGTTGTTACAAAATGGCATAGTCGGCAGGATCTGCAGATCAAAAGGAAAGTATGGCGTTTTGGGATAATGAGATGGTGGTTGAATGTTTCCCAGTTATTGGGTTGCTCTTTGTACTTGTGGTGGCTTTGGTTCAGATGAGGTTTGGGGTTGAGGGGTGCTCGAGACCCCAAAATACCGACATGCTGGGTCCTGCTGAATGAATTCGACTCAAGCCTTCTCAGCCAAGGAAAAACAAGGTTTATTAAGGATTTGCCATATTGGGTTGTCTTAAGAAGCCTGAGCATTTGTGGCGCTAATGCCAGTGGGCCAGATCAATCTGAGCTGAGCTAGATTGAACCTGAGAGCTTTCATGGAGGCAAGATGAGACTTATATACACAAAGATTGTAGGAGGGATCTAGGTTGGTCCTGGGGTGATGGGAGGAGGGGTTTAGGGAGGGTCTTGAGGAGGAGTCTAAGGAGGAGCTTGATGGGACTGGGATGAGGTCATACTCCAGGATCCAAGAGAATGGGATTAAGGGTGGGAAGTAGCTGAAGGCTACCTGAAGAAACAGACAATAGAGAGCTAGGGTATAGATATTTTGATCAGGATCAAGGGTGGGAAACAGCCAGACGACAATCCAGAGGTAGCCAGACAATGGAAGGCTAGACTAGGCTAGGCCAGATCAAGTGGGAAGATTCAGGGTGGGGTTCAAGAGGGTTCCCACAGTCTAAACCTCATCAGTTCTGTGGAGTCCCAGAGGCCTGAAGGAGAACACGCAAGTAGCAGTGATGGGAGTAGTTTCCCAGGAGCCCAGAGCAGGGACCCTGGGAGATAACCTCTCCTTCCCTCTCCCTACCCCACTAGCACTCCTGAGGAGACAGGCAAGACAGGCTGGAGCAGAGGCTGAGGGAGAAGAACAAGCAGATCTTGGGGGAGGGGTGGATGGCAAGAGTTAAGGCTTGAGTTGATAAGTCCAGTTCAGGACTGTGATGGAAGGGTGAATGTCTTGAAATTGTATTGTATGTGGAGTTTTGAAACAGGAGTGGAGAGTGGCCTTCATGCAGATTTGGCGGGAGCAGCTGGTGAGGAGAGAGAAGTAGATAGTGGCTGCTGACATATTGACCCAGGTGGAGCAGAAGACTGCCTGAGTAAGAACTTTGGAAAGGTGAGAGTGAAGAGCTGCCTACTTGGAGATTCCAGCAGGAGCTGGATGACAGGAACACAGGAGCTGGGAATTCAGTCCTGAGGCAAGATGGAAACTTTGCAGGAAGGTGCTGAGTGTGCTTTTTTGTTGCCTTCCCCTGGGACTGTTTGGGAGGGGTGGAGTTGACTATGGTGGGTGGGAGGAAGTGCCATATACCCCCAAGACCCCACCCTATTGACTTTGTTGCCCAGCTGCCCCCAGGACTTGGAAGCAGGGTGTTAGAGCAGTGTGGGGAGAAGGACACATCCCCAAGAGAACTCTATTTGGACTTTGTGTTGGGACTTTGCTAATTAAAGCATGCTGGTACCTGAGGGTGCCAGGAGGAAGCCTGCAAGGACTGTGTGGGGAGAAGGACACACCCTCAAGAAGAACTTTGCTTGGACACTCTGTATTGACAAAAGGAATTGTTACTTGCTTTGACCCAGGGATGGATGGTGTTTTGGGGATGATACTGAATGATATGTTGTGAATGTCATGCTTTAGTTCTGAGATGGGATCACAAAATGTAATGCCTCTATGGTTCTAGGATCCATGCTATTTAGATTTTGTTAAAGCCAAGGATCCTGGAGGGGTGGATTATGCAATGGCAATCAGGGTGGTGCTTTTTGCTCTTCTTCTCCTAAGTGCCTTTAATGATTCTTGCCTTTCAAATGTAATGGCAAGCAAAATGGGACTTTTCACTGTTCTTTGTTTAAATGGGGCAGGTACTGTGGGATCTTTTACCTTGGAGTGTTTCTCAGCATTAAGACAATCAAGAGTCATTGAATTGTATGTATATGGTGTGGTGCTGGTGATTGAAGCTTTCCCACACTGATTTCTCACACTCTAAATGGTAAGCCTCCCCAGGGCCCTGAGACAGGTATATAAGATCTCATGTTGGCATTTGACTTTTGGGGGTACACTCATTGAAAGTATGTGACAAGACTCTGGGCAAGCCGTTGAACCTGCTCCCTGGCTTTGTAACCCAGACAGATAGATGTTGGTGCTTCTCTGGTAACTATGATTTGATCAGACAAGGTCTGTCTGTTGATGTTTGCAATTTCTGTTTGCATTTTGCTTTGAAGTTCAGGAGGCTGATCTTTTCCCCCTCAACTAAGTGAATGATATATGTATGTTGGATTAAACTGAGATTGTTAACCCCATAAAGTTGCTTTCCTTAGAAAAGCAGATCAAAGAACCTATGTTAGCAGCTTTCTGTGTGCTGGTTGTTGTTGGTCTTACACAGTCACAATAGCTGCTAGCAAGATTGTTGTTACAAGGAGAAAGGACAGAGACAGGTAGAGACAGAAAGAGAGACAGAGACACCAAAAAAGAAAGAGACAAAGAGGAGGGAAAGAGACAGAGAGACAAACAGAGAATCAGAGAGACACAGAGACAAGGAGAAAAGAGACAATAAAGGAGGTATTTGACTTAAGGATTCTTTGGTCTTGTACCTCTCTCACCACTCTCAGCTATACTTGCATCCTATACACACTTGCCCCTAATCTAAGTATGGATTTAATATATTTAAAAGTGTCAGGGGAGAGGTTGTGATCAATGGTGCACTCCTTTGAATTGTTCATCATCCTAACAGAATCTGGTGATGTTTAAAAGCTTACAGAGGTGATTGTGGAGGTTTAAGGAAGAAAGGATAGATAGGTAGATAGATAGAGAGACAGAGAGATAGAGAGATAGATAGATCTAGACATACAGGGTGTTCTTAAAGTCTGGACACATAGGCAAAAATGCGTATTTTCAAGAAATGAAATGAATTAAATTTTTGACCACATTTTATTTAATTGGAATATTAACAAATAGCATCTTCAATACAATTTCCATCATTTGTGATGCAAAGGTTGATGCACTTTGCAAGATTCACGTGAACTGTATCCAATAACTCCATATTGCCATCAATTTTCCTATGTGTCGAGACTTTAGAGACACCCTGCATATCGAGATAGATCTATCTATCTATATATCTACCTGAAATCAATTAATCTATCTATCTAGATATAGATCTATCTATCTATCTAAAATGTTTCCTTTGTCTTTTGTGGGGTAGAGGAGGAGAGAATCCTAGCTATTTCTATACTTTTTTTAAAATAAAGAAAGCTATGAATAATTGCAAATTCTCCTCCTGGACACCTTTTGCACCCCTAAGCAACCCTTTTGTCTCTCCTCCATTCTCTTGCTGGTGCTGAGCCTGTGTATGGACTAGTAAAGAACTACGACTCACCCTCCTCAAGTGTCTGGCTCCTTAATTCAATTGATATCTTAAGTGAAATGAGTTTGGCAGTTTAAGGTCAGTTCTCTGTGGTCTATGGTAACGTTATCAGGAAAGTTGTTTGTCTCTGGAGGGAATGAACACAGAAACCACTGTTGATCTTCCCCTCCACCCCCCACTTTCCAACATCCTTTCAGGTTGTGACAGCTTGAGAAGAAAAAATAAAAAGCCTTCTCCAACTGAAGGGCTCCTACAAAATTCCTCATTGTTGGTATTGTTTGTGACATTGAAACAGGGACAAAGGTAAAACACTTTGAACACTGCTGCCTATTATACCAGAGGGGGATCCCTCCCATATTCTCTCTCTCTCTTTCTCTCCCTCCCTCCCTTTCCCCCACTCTTCTCTCTCTCTCTCTTTCTCTCTCTCTCTCTCTTCTAAACTCTCCCTGTCTCTATCTCTTTCTCTCTGTTTCTCCATTACTTTGTTTGGGTTAGACCATTAAAATGTGAGCAACTATCAACTATCAATCTGTATGTAGAAAGAGTCAGAGAGACAAAGACAGATATACCTACACATATATACATATATACGGAGAAAAAGAGAGAGAGGACAGACAGAGACAGAGTTTAGAGAATTCAGAGGGCGACAAAGACAGCTTATATACATATATAATGTACGTATATATAAACAGAGAGAGAGAAGACAGAGACAGGGAGTTTAGAGAACAGAGAGGGAGACAGACATACACATAGTTTAGAGAACAGAACACATCATAATGTGGGGTCATCTTGGACCCAGTTCTAGGTAGCCTGGTGTCATGGAAAGAGCATTGGGCTAGATAGAGACTTTGGTTACTTATTAGCTATGGGCAAGTCACAACCTCTTTGGGCCTCAGCCGAATGGTAATATGAGGGATTTGAATTTGATGACCTTTAAGGTCAATTCTAGCACTATGATCTTATAATCTTTTCTTTACCTACAGGGGAGCGTTAAATTAATCAACATTTTTAAAAAACCTGTCAAATCCCCCAAATGAAAGGAGCAAGGTCATTTGCTTAGTCCTGGGATCTTTTCAATGGACTGCCATTAATAAGTTCAAAGTGAGTTCAGTTTCATCATATGCTCAGCAAGCTGAGAGCTCCTTGGGATTCCATTTCACACTATGATACCATAGCAGTAAGAAGAGCTCACTGTCATGTTGTCCATGGCTATCTATCTATCTGCTGGTTGGCCAGCCCGTCTGGGTCTGCTAATCTGCTGTCTCGTGCCAGACACTGGGAAGCTCTGACAAATGTCAAAGGAGGCCTTTAGGGACCAGTCAGCCTCTAGGGAACGGCCTGGGAATGAGCTGCCATAGTCATTCCCCTAATGGTAGGAAGACCAGCTGCCAGTAGCTCAAGGCAGAATCACAGCATCTCAGACTGGGAAGAGTCCTTTTAAGTCAACAAGCATTCATTAGGCATTGTGATAAGCACCTTAAGTCGGCTAGTTTGGTTTATACCTGAACAGCCACCTAAAGGGAAAGAGGACAGGATCTGCACTCAGAGGGCCTGAGTCCCAATCCCAGCATCACCTGTGTGACTTTGAGCAAGGCCTTTCCCTACTCTCCGTCTCACTTTCCTAAGACTCCAAGGTCCCTCCAGTTCTCAATCTACAATCCTTTGACCTTTCTTGTTGTTTTGTTGTTGTTGAGTCATTTTCAGTCATGTCCAACTCTTCGTGACCCCATTTGGGGTGTTCTTGGCAAAGATATTGGAGTGTTTTGCCATTTCCTTCTCCAGCTCATTTTACAGATGAGAAAACTGAGGCAAACAGGGTTAAGTGACTTGCCCAGGGTCACCTAGTTAGTAAATGTCTGAGGCTGGATTTCAACGCTGAAAGATGAGTCTTCCTGACTCCAGACCTGGTATTCTATCCTCTATGGCACCACCTAGCTACACCTTGACCCTTCAACAACCTTCCCAATAAATCTCAGTTTAATTTAAAGGCCCCTAGTAGTGGTGAACTCTTTTCTGCTTTTAGACAGCATTAATTTCTTTATTTGGATACTATTTGCTCTGTCTCTTTGATCCAATATTCTTAGCTATTCTCTATTCTTTTGCCCTGTAATCCTTCTGAGTCCCTCATTCAATGCATTTACACAAGTCCCAGGAAACTCTAAGACAATCAGTTCTCCATGTGCAGTGGTAGAGGGAGTTTCCTGGCTGGGAAGTGCCCAACACCAGTGAAATCAGAGTAGTCAGAGGAGACAGGAGAGGTAAGAACTCTCTCTCTTGTGGAAGACAGAAATGAGCTTGCCCACTGACCATTCACTGCAGGGCACTATTAGTGATGATTGCCATCATTTGTACATGGCCTTAAGGTTTACAAAGAGCTTTACAAATATTATCTCATTTGATCCTCACTACCACCTTGTGAACTAAGTAAGGACTATTATCATACCCATTTTACATTTGAGGAAACTGAGGCAAAGAAAGATTAAGTAACTTGCCTAGTCACAAGCCAGGAAGTATCTGAAGAGTTGAAGTCAGTTCTTCCTGAATCCAAGTACAAAGGACTATTTGTTGGACCATCTAGCTGCCTCAAAACATTTTCAATGCACTTTTACATGTACTGCCTCATTTACATGTGATCTATTTACATATATTACCTATTTTGCATACGTTGCCTCACAAACCCATGAGCAAGTATTGTTTCCATTTTTTGAAACATGGCAAAACTGAGGTCAAGGGAAGTAAAGTAATTTACCCAGGATCACACAGATAGAATTATGGATCAATTTAAATTCAAGGTTTCCTGATACCGAGTCCATCATTCTATCTACTAAGCTAAGATGTTTTTCTATAAATAAGGTGTATTTCTATTTTTCTAGAATTTAGATACTTATGGAATGTATGTTAATTGTTAATGCCTGGTCAAATTTATGAGATCCTGAATCAAAATGATGAAATTGAAAGCCATAGACCATCATCTGAAGCCAATTTATGGGAAATACGAAACTCCTAGTGATTAGTTGATTGAAAATCAGCATTTCTCCCTGTGCTCTGCAAAGGAAGCTGACCCCATGTTCTTTGAGGCTCTTGTGGACTCTGTGTCTTCTCCAAAAGTGCCACAGAGGGTGAAGGGGTTTCTCTCCCTTGCCTTACCAAAAGGAGAAGCAATGGCGACTCCCATTGGAAGCGTATGACTGGAGGAGATATGTACTCACATGTAACCTGAGAAGACAGTTCAAGGATGAGGTTCCCCAACCACATCCTCTAGATGAGGGGATATTTTCAGTTCTGGAGGCTGAGTGAACTTAGAAAATAGCCTTCAAACTGAGAAGGGAGACTTCCTGGGAAATACTAGTTTTAAAAGTTGCCTAGTGGATAAGTCTTTGCTCCAGAATTTCTTAGTTCAAACGTTTGGGTACTGGAACTTTAAGAGTAATTAAGATGTCATGTTGCAAACTGCTCCTTAGAGAAGGAAGAAGACAGTTCACATGGTTCCCACACAGCATTCTCCTTAGGAAGCTAAGCCAGTACGTTACCCAGAGGGTGCAGGTCTGCTGAAAAGGTAGTCTGTTTGTTCGGAAAGTTCGAAACATCTATATCTTTTAGGGACAGACTCTGAGTCTGTTAGGGTTGGTTAGGGCTCTCTGAGAAAAATGAATTCACTAGAATGACAGAAGGTTGTCCCAACAGCAACCCCAAGTTCAGCTCCTTTCTGGAGTGGAACCAATGAGTTTTTTCAATGTGTCATACTTCTGTGTTTGTTCACGTAATCCTGGGAATCTTTAGTATAGGATTCAGTGTCTGTGTGACACACCCAGGATAACAACCATGGTACATGTTGAGCACCTGTGCAGATTTTGGGGATGGTGCCAACACATTTGGAACATTCTCTAGGATTAAGCCAGGGTCAACAAATGAAAAGGAAAATAGATTGACTCTTTAAGGTCAAATGTGAAGGACTGAAGCTGGTCTATGTGAACCTAGAATTCTAAATGAGGAGAGGAAGTAAAGATTGGACCACAGGACATGGGTGATTTCAAAATGGCTATCATAATTCAATAAGCATAGACTGGAATCAAGCCATTCTACTTAGAGTGATAGAATCTTTGAACGTTGAACTTAAAAGTCATCTAATCAAACCCTTTGGGGCAGCTACGTAGCACAGTGGATAGAGCACTGGGCCTGTAGTCAGGAAGACCTGCCTCAGACACTCACCAGATGTGTGACTCTGGGCAAATCATTTAACCCTGTTTGCCTCAGTTTCCTCATCTGTCAAATGAGCTGGAGAAGGAAATGACAACCACTCCAGTATTTTGGCTAAGAAAACCCCAAATAGGATCACAAAGAATTGGACATGACTGAAACAACTGAACAACAATAATGAATCCTCTCTCCCTCATCTCTAATAAATGATCATCCCTTTGCTTGAATACCTCTAGGAGCAGGAAGCAAACTAGCTACTAAGGCAGACCATTCCATTCTCAGACACTGTTAATTTATAATAGCATTCAAGGAGTGCTTTCATTAAAACAACCCTATGTGTTGGATAGTGTACAATTATCCCCATTCCACAGTTGGGTAAACTGAGAGCAGACTAAGTATCACCAGCACCTAGCAACATATCTTACCATAGTAAAGACACCCAGTTTGTTGATTTAAACTAAATGATTTCTCTGTGGTCATGCAATAACAGTAAGATAGAGAACTCAAACCTAGCTCCTCTGACCCAGTTCTCTTTTGGTGGTACCATGGATAGAGCTAATTTTGGGGAAGATGTTCCCTAAATGACCAAAATCTGTTTGCTTGTGTTTTTCTACTATTTCCATTGTTTGGTCCAAATTCTGTCCTCTGGGTCAAGAGAAGTCAAGTCAACACATGTTTGTTGCTGTTATCACTATCATGACTATTCTGTATTTTTACTATTATTACACAAAAAAGTTGAATTTTGCTTCCAGATCAACAGCTCCAGATCTGTAGTTGTCTTTTCTCATCTTATAAAAGTCTTTATGAGAATAATGCACACATATTAACTAGGATAGATTTAATGAAAATGTGAGAAGGGAACGGTCCTGTCTTTATAACCAATTTTCTATAGCCATCCTTATCACTTAATGACAATTAATACAAACATGGAGAAAATACAAGAGGCTGATGCATTCATTATTAATTACCCAAAAAAGAACTCAGTATATCAAAATGCAGCCTTAAGGTGGAGCCAAGATGGCGGCTGGTAAGCAGGGGCTGGAGTGAGCTCCGTATGGAGCCCCTCCAAAAACCTATAAAAAATGGCTCTGAACCAATTCTAGAACGGCAGAACCCACAGAACAGCAGAGGGAAGCGGGGCTCCAGCCCAGGACAGCCTGGATGGTCTCTGGGTGAGGTCTATCCCACATGGAGCTGGGAGCTGGGAGCTGGGAATGGAGTGGAGCAGAGCCCAGCCTGAGCGGCGTGGAACATCCAGACCAGAAGCCGGGCGGACGGGGCCCTAGCGCCCTGGATCACTGAGCTGCAGCAGTTACCAGACCCCTCGACCCACAAACGCCAAAGACTGCGGAGAAGGTTACTGAGAAAAGCTGCGGGAGTAGAAGGAGTTCGCGGTTCGGCTTCCAGCCCCGGGGGCAGCGGAGGTGGGGCAGCTACAGCTGTTGTTACTTCCGGCTCCAGGCCCACCTGGTGGGAGGAATTAAGTGGCGGATCAGAACAGGGGTGCACAGCCTGCAGAAGATCTAAGCCCAGTCCGGGTTGGGGGTTGGGGAAGGAGCAGTGCTGGTGTGGCAGAGCTGGCACCTCCCCCCCAAACGTGGAACATAGAACTCTGTAGTCTACAAGCAGTCATACCCCACTGAAAAACTCAAAGGTCAAGTTAGTTGGCTGGGAATACGGCCAGGCAGCGAAAACGCACTGAGATTCAGTCTCAGACTTTGCATTCTTTCTTTGCTGACAAAAAAGACCAAAACATACAGCCTAAAGAAGTCAATAAAGTGCAAGAGCCTACACCAAAAGCCTCCAAGAAAAACATGAACTGGTCCCAGGCCATGGAAGAGCTCAAAAAGGATTTGGAAAAGCAAGTTAGAGAAGTAGAGGAAAAATTGGGAAGAGAAATGAGAAGGATGTGAGAAAACCATGAAAAACAAGTCAATGACTTGCTAAAGGAGACCCAAAAAAATACTGAAAAATACACTGAAGAAAACAACACCTTAAAAAACAGACTAACTCAAATGGCAAAAGATCTCCAAAAAGCCAATGAGGAGAAGAATGCCTTGAAAGGCAGAATTAGCCAAATGGAAAAGGAGGTCCAAAAGACCACAGAAGAAAATACTACTTTAAAAATTAGATTGGAGCAAGTGGAAGCTAGTGACTTTATGAGAAATCAGGATATTATAAAACAGAACCAAAGGAATGAAAAAATGGAAGACAATGTGAAATATTTCCTTGGAAAAACCAGTGACCTGGAAAATAGATCCAGGAGAGATAATTTAAAAATTATTGGACTACCTGAAAGCCATGATCAAAAAAAGAGCCTAGATACCATCTTTCAAGAAATTATCAAGGAGAATTGCCCTGATATTCTAGAGCCACAGGGCAAAATAGAAATTGAAAGAATCCATCGATCGCCTCCTCAAATAGATCCCAAAAAGAAATCTCCTAGGAATATTGTGGCCAAATTCCAGAGCTCCCAGATCAAGGAGAAAATACTGCAAGCAGACAGAAAGAAACAATTTGAGTACTGTGGAAACCCAATCAGAATAACCCAAGATCTGGCAGCTTCTACATTAAGAGATCGAAGGGCTTGGAATACGATATTCCGGAGGTCAATGGAGCTAGGATTAAAACCTAGAATCACCTACCCAGCAAAACTGAGTATCATGTTCCAAGGCAAAATATGGACTTTCAATAAAATAGAGGACTTTCAAGCTTTCTCAGTGAAAAGACCAGAACTGAATAGAAAATCTGACTTTCAAACACAAGAATCAAGAGAAGCATGAAAAGGTAATCAAGAAATGGAAATTGCAAGGGACTTACTAAAGTTGAACTGTTTTGTTTACATTCCTACATGGAAAGATGATGTGTATGATTCATGAGACCTCAGTATTAGGGTAGTTGAAGGGAATATGCATATATATGTATATATATGTTTATGTATATATATATAAGTGAATATGTATGTATGTATATATCTATGTGTATATGTATGTATGTGCATGTATGTATATATATATATATGTGTGTGTATGTAAAAGAGAGAGAGTAGACACAGGGTGAGTTGAAGATGAAGGGAAGATATCTAAAAGAAATAAAATGAAATTAAGGGATGAGAGAGCAACATACTGAGAGAGGGAGATAGGGAAAGATAGAATGGGGTGGATTATCTCGCATAAAGGTGGCAAGAGGAAGCAGCTCTGTGGGAGGAGGGGAGAGAGCAGGTGAGGGGGAAATGAGTGAACCTTGCTCTCATCAGATTTGGCCTGAAGAGGGAATACCATACATACTCAGTTGGGTATCTTACCCCACAGGAAAGAAGAAGGAGGAAGATAAAAAAAAAATAAAAGGGGGGGGATGATGGAGGGGAGGGCAGATGGTGGTGGAGGTAATCAAAACAAACACTTTGGAAAGGCGACAGGGTCAAGGTAGAAAATTCAATAAAGCAGGATGGGTTGGGAAGGAGCAAAATGTAGTTAGCCTTTCACAACATGAGTATTGTGGAAGGGTTATACATAATGATACACGTGTGGCCTAGGTTGAATTGCTCGACTTCTTAAGGAGGGTGGGTGGGAAGGGAAGAGGGGAGAGAATTTGGAACTCAAAGTTTTAAAAACAGATGTTCAAAAAAAAAGTTTTTGCATGCAACTAAAAAATAAGATACACAGGCAATGGGGTGTAGAAATTTATCTTGCCCTACAAGAAAGGAAGGGAAAAGGGGATGAGAGGGGAGGGGGGTGATAGAGGGGAGGGCTGACTGGGGAACAGGGCAACCAGAATATATGCCATCTTGGAGTGGGGGGGAGGGTAGAAATGGGGAGAAAATTTGTAATCCAAACAGTTGTGAAAATCAATGTTGAAAACCAAATATGTTAAATAAATAAATTTAAATTAAATTAAAAAAAAATGCAGCCTTAAAAGGCTTTCCTCCAGTGAGGTATCTCTCATGCTTATGTTAAAGATCATAAGAGATTCCATGATAGAATGAAGATGACCAGGTGTGGGCCTAGCAATGACCTCAATATTTTGTTTCAAGGACAGCATGGGATGGGTGATTTTAGCCACAACACCCCATGAGTTAATGTCCCACCTCAGACACTAGCTGTGTTACTGTGGGCAAATCACTTACCCACTTTGTGCCTCAGTTTTCTCATCTGTAAAATGAGGAGGTTGGACCCTTCCAAGCTCTAAATCTGAGATCTTAGAATCCCACAATCTATTCATTGAACCACAGAGTTATAAATTTAGAACTAGAAGAGATTTCAGAGGCTATCTGATCCAAACTCTTCATTTTACAGATGAGGAAACTGAGACCCAGAGAATTTAAGTGACTTGAAATGGTCATGAAGGTATTAAACAGCAGAGATGAAGGCAGTCACCTAGGCTTGCAGCCTCAGGTCATCCTCATCCTCTCCTCATTTTCAATCACACCTCATTTCCAACCCATTGCCAAATCTCCTAGTTTCTGCCTTCACAACAGCTCTTATGTGTCTCATCTTCTCTACTCACATAGACACAATTCCAGTTCAGCCCATCATCATCATCTCTCCATGGACTACTTCAATAGCCTCCTAACCACTCTCCCCACCTCAAGTCTCTCCCAACTTCAATCATTCTTCACTTGGTTGCCAAGACAATTTTTAAAGTTTATTTTTAAAATTTATTTTAAGTATCACTATCTCTCTCAATCAGGGCACAACCCCCCCCCCCCAATAGAACAATTTTGTTTGTTTTGGTTTTTTTTTTTTTGGAGGGGGGGAAGGTAGGGCAATTGGGGTTAAGTAAATTCCTAAGAGAACAATTTTTAAAAAGCAAAATCTTCACAATAAGTACCCACAGTCCAGTAAAATAAATCCTTACATTGGTCATATGTGTGTCTCATTTTGGATTTTAAATCTATCACCTCTGGACTTAGTGTTTATCATTGCAATAAGCAAAATTCTAAAGCCTCTTTAAAGATGTTTTTCTCTTTAATGCCACCATCATTGTCTAAATTGTTCTTCTAGCTCTGTTCACTTTGCTCTCCATTACATCAGGTCTTCCCAACTTTCTCTGAAATTGTCCATTTCATCATTTTTTATTGCATGATGGTATTCTATTATATTTGCCAGTCATCCTGATCTATCTCTGGCCACTGGACCCAGATTGCTCTGGAGGAGAGAGTGAGGCTGGTGACTTTGCACAGCCCTCCCTCACTTAAATCCAATTCACTTGTATGTCACAGCATCACCTTCCTGATGTCATGGTCCTCTTTGAGAACAAAGGACAAACAGAAACAACAACTTCATCGTATTTATATACCATGAATTCTTTAGCCATTCTACAATGGATGGGCACCCCAGGAGTTCCCAATTTTTGGCTACTACAGAAAGAGTTGCTATAAATATTTTTCAGCATAAGTCATTTTTACTTTTTACTTTTATATCTTTTGGGGGTATTATTGGATCAGTAGTGGTATGGCTGAGTTCAAAGGTATGCACAGTTAGAACCTTTGGGGATATAATTCTAAGTTGCCTTTCCAAAATGGTTATACCAATTCTCAACTATGCCAACAATATATTTCTGTGCCTGTTTCCCCATAGCTAGCTCCTCCAGTATTTTCTATTTTCCTTTTTTTAAAAATCTTTGCCAACATGATAGGCATGAGGTAAAACCTCAGCATTATTTTACTTTTAATTTCTAAAATTATTTTTGATTTGGAATATTTTCTTCATATGGTTATTGATAGCTTAGATTAATTCCTTTGAAAACTTACCATTCAAATTCCTTGACCATTTATCTATTTGGGAATGGCTTTTAGTCCAAGATGATTTTTCTCAGGTGTTTTTATGTCCATCTCCTTTCCCCCCAACCCCCAAGGAGCCCTAGTATCTCTAGGATCAATATATAAACTTATTTGTTTGGTATTTCAAGTTTTTCATATCCTGGCCCCTTCCACCTTACCAGCCTTCTTATACCTTGCTCTTCGTTCTAGCAATACCAGCCTACTTACAGTTCCTCAAACAGAATGCTTCCTCTCTCCTCTCATCTTTGCACCATCCATTCCCTAAATCTAGAATGATCTTTCCCATCACATCCACTTGCTGGCCAGCTTTGTTCATCGCTCAGCTCAAATCCCACTTTCTGAAAGAGACAATCCCTCCAGTTTGCTTGAGCCTTCCTCTACTGGGTGTGTGCTCCTGTGTGTGTGTATGTGTGTTTATGTGTATACATACACATCCATCTATACATGTACGTACATATATATGTACACACACACATTTATACATATGCACACACATATATATGTATATGTGTAAAATCTGCCTAGTTATTTATATGTTACCTCCCCAATTAGAATGCAATTTTGCCTTTTTCTTCCATTTCAGCACTCAACACAGTGCCTGGGCCACAGCTTGATAAAATGCTTCTTGACTTGACTTGAACTCAGGTCATCTAACTAACTAAACTAGTGCTCTTTCTGTATGACCATACTGCTTCAATTTGCACCCACATGGATATAATAAAAGACCTGGAAAGGAAGTATTATAATACTGGAATAAAAAGAAATGATAGCTTTGATATTGAGGAATTTAACATCTGCTATTTTAGCATGAGGTGCTCAGATAAGATCAGAGGTCATACGGATCACAGATTTAGAGCTCAAAGGAACTTTAAAGGACATCTAGTTCACACTCTAAATGAGGAAGGTGAGGCTTATGAGGAAGTCAGTAGACTAGATCAAAGTAAGAACTATAATCTGACACCTGGAACAATCTGTACAAAATCAGCCCTTAAACCAAGTTTTTTCATGTGGTAGATAGGAAGCCTGAGTTCAAATCCTGCCTTAGGCATTTACTAGCTCTATGACCCTGAGTAAGCCATTTAACCCCTGGTCTGCCTCAGTTTCCTCATTTTACAAATGAGGAAATTATAAGCTCTAAGAATAGCACCAATCACCCAGGGTTGTTGTAAGAATAAAATGAGATGGTATTTATAAAGATCTTTGTAAAGTTTAAAGGTTTGCAGAAATGCTATCATCATCATCATCATCATTATCATAATTATTATTATTAGGGGGAGAGACCCCAAGAGGAGAGAGATCCTGGGGAAATACCCCACAGAGGAGAGACAGATACCCTAGGCTGCTGTGATGTCACTATTAAGGAGACTACTACAGGAGGGCAGAAAAGGGGAAGGGAAGGGACTAAGCATTTATTGAGCACTTACTATATGCCAGGTACTGTACTAAGAACTTTGCAAATATCTCATTTGATCCTCAGAATTAGGGGAGAGGAGTGGAGTAGGAAAGGATAGACAAGAGCCAACCTCAGGCATGGCCACTGGAACAGGAAGCATCTCCTTCTAGCCACATTCTGTTTTAACAAATTTTTCTTTTTTGATATCAATCAGCATGCATTTCTTTATTCCCTGCTACATGCCAGACATGCTGCCAGGCTTCATAGATACAAAAACCCCAAAACAAAACAGATTCTGCTCTCAAAGAATTTGTATTCCATAGGGCAGACAACAACCATACAGTCTGTACCTATATAAATACAGGTTGTTCCTAAAGTCTGGACACATAGGCAATTGACAGCAATGGGGAGTTATTGCATCGAGTTCACATGAATCTTGCAACCTTTGCATCACAAATGATGGAAATCATATTGAAGGTGTTATTTGTTAGTATTCCAATAAAATAAAATGTGGTTGAAAATTTCATCCATTTCATTTCTTGAAAATATGCAGTTTTTGCCTATGTGTCCAGACTCTAGGAACACCCTATACATACAAAATAAATACAAGTGGAATAGTTGTTGCCACACTACTGAAGATATTTAAGGGCTGTCAGTAACTTCTAAATGTTAGTGCCCTAGGAAAACAGAAAATTGGGGGTAAATTTTATAGATATTTTATCAGATGAAGGTCTCATATCTAAAATATATAAAGAACTTTGTCAAATCTGTAAGAATACAAGTCATTCCCCAATTGCTAAATGGCCAAAGGATATTGACACATAGTTTTCCAATGAAGAAATAAAAACAATTTGTAGTTATATAAAAATGGTCTAAATCATTATTAATTAGAGAAATGCTGATTAAAACAGCCTTGAGATATATAGTTTTACATGTACCAGACCCTTTTTTTAATGTACTATGTTACGGAAATGATTACTTTATTCCATAAACTAAAGATAAAAATTGTTTTAAATAAAAAAATAAGTGTCAGTGTCCTGGGCAAAGACCTCATTACTTTGCTCTAGTTATGTATAGCTTTCTGCCCAAGGTCTCACAAGGCATTAAGTGGATTCTAACCTGAATGATGGGACTCCAAATTCAGTGTTCCCTGTTTTGTTTTGATTTTTTTTAAATTAAGCATCATATAAAGTATCATTTAATATAGAGAAAAAAGGCTGTCTTTAAAAGGAATGACTGGTTTATATAATGACAGTCCTGTTTCTCTGAGCAGATGGAAATGTCTTCAACTGTCTAAGTCATTCACATTCCAGAAAGTCTTCCCTAAACTCCAGTAATATTGCAGGAAATATCAAAATGTTGATATTGGAATTCTTTCTTCTGCTCTGACTCCCAGGTGGATTCAAGTTCAACCTTATAGTGAATGAGGAGTCATTTAAGGCTCAGGTGTATATATCCTTAGCCCCTCTCGAAAGGCACAGAATTGCTTATACCCTTCTTAAAGACACCAAACTGAATATTAATTGGATCTAACCTCTCCCCAGAGACCATTATACCTCTGCTTCAAAGCTACAGAGCAAACAAAAGCCAGAGTACTAATGAGTGTCTGGATCCTGGTGTTGGGGCACATGTTGAAAGGTGAAGTTATTAACAGTTGACCACTGAGTTATTTTAGCGGTACCCGATTGGACTCAAAAAACTCAGAAAATAACTTTCTCTTTATATGCATTCATGTGGGCATGGTATCATTGAGGCAACTAGGTGGTTTAATGGAATGCAGGCAGGACTTAGAACCAGGAAGACCTGAAAACATGACCTGCCTCAGATACCTGCTAACTGTGGGAGCCTGCACAAATCACTTGAGCCTCAGTTTCCACACCTGTAAAAATAAGTGGGTGGGTCTCAAAGGTCCCTTTGAGCTCTAAATCTACAATTATTTGTATATAATATATACACCTACACACATACATATGTATGTGTATGTACATAACTATTCAATTCACTATATATACTGTATGCATATATATCTATATGCCTATATGTATATATGTATTTATATGTGCATGCATGTGTATGTCTATACAGATATTATACAGATTATGCATATATGCACATCTATCTACATAATATATAGATAGATATAATATATTTCCAAATATCTTAGCACAGTTTCAAATCATTCAAGATTAGAAATATGCTAATACTTTTATAGCACATATATGTATGTATAGCTTATTTGTAATATGTATGTCTAAATTCAACTGCCTTTGAATCCAGATCGTGAAAGACTGTTTGTTTTCTCTGGAGAAGCAGGAAATCAGACTCAAATAGGACTAATTCCAAACGCAGTGACCAATTTCATCCCAACCCAGCACTGACCTTGTCTGATGAATACAGAATGAAGTAGGCAGCAGTGAGAGGTCCTTGTGTTCTTGGACTGAGGTTGGCTGGCCTGCTGACTCAGAACCTAACTGGGTGCTGTCCTACTGTGAACACATAATGGATCCTTTGAGAACTCAGCTCGGTACAGTGGAAAAGGTCACACTGCCTCTTAATTAGTAAGCTCTCCTGTTTATAAAGCAGAAGTCACAGAATGCCAAGAGTTGCAAGAGACATCAGAGGCTATCAAGTCTAAAGAGTTCCTGGAGAAGAATGAAGTTTACATAAAACATATCCAGGATGGTGTCCCAAGCCTTTGCTTGCAGCCCTCGGGCACTTAAGTGTTACAGCGTGGAGAGTGCTAGATTTAGAGTCAGGTGAATTTCAGTCTATATTCTGCTTCAGGTGACATGCTTGTTAGGTGACATCTGGAGCAAATCACTTCACCTCTCACCCTGTTGTCTCATCTCCAAAACTAAAATGAATGGAGTTGGATGTAATAACCTGTAAAGGCCCTTCCAGGTCTAAATCTACAATCCTATGACCTCTACTGAAAGGGGAACTTTTGGACAGCTCTAATTATTACAGGGTTGGTTCCTCCCTCCTTCCCCCATATCTCATGGCCAAATCTTCTTCTCCACCTTCTATTCATCACTCCTAATTCTTACCCCTGGAGGAGATCAGAACAAGATTAATGTTCCGCCCACATAAGAACCTTTCAAAGACAGTTAAAATCCCATCATCAAAAAAAGAACAGAGATTCTTAACTTGGGTGTTCATAGACCCTCCCAAAGAATCCATAGATAGATTTTAGGGGGGGTGTCTGTGAACTTGGATAGAAAAAACACATCTTTGGTTTCCTTTTGCAATCCTATGCATTTTATTTTATGCATTTCAAAACATTGTTCTGGGAAGGAATCCAAAGGCTCCACCAGACTGCCCAAGGGATCCATGCCACAAAAGAGGTTAAGAATACCTGCTCTGGAGGAAGATCTCCAAGGTTGCCAAGATATAATCCCATCTAACCTTCTTTTCTTCCACCAAGAGCCTACATTTGAAACAAAGAAAAACTTACAGAGAAATGGTTTGAGATTCTGAGGTGCATTTCTCCAATGCCCAAATTGAAGCCTTAGATAAGGGTGAATGCCAACGAACATATTAAATCAACAAGCATTTATTAAGAGCCTACTATATTCCAGGCAGGAGGCTTTGTGCTGGGGATACAAAGGCAAAAACTAAACCATCTCTGTTCTAAAGGAAAAAAAAAAACACTAGAGTGAATTGGATGAGTCTTAAGAATAATGATTCCTCCAAGTTGTGGTATATGATTGTAATGGAATACTATTGTGCTATTAGAAGTGGCAAGCATAATAATTTCAGAAAAACCTGGAAAGACTTATATGAACTGGTGAAAGTGAAATGAACAGAACCAGGAGAACACTGTACACAGCAAAAACAGTGAACAACCATGAACGACTCTCAGCAGCACAATGTTCCAAGACAATCCCAAAGAAATGATGAGGAAAAATGCAATCTGCCTCCAGAGAAAGAATTGATGTCATCTGAATACAGACTGAAGCATTCTCTCTCTCTCTCTCTCTCTCTCCTTCATGCCTTCCTTCTTTCCTCCTTTCCTTCCTTCTTTCATTTTTATTTGAGTTTTCTTACACAACATGACTAATATGGAAATGTTTTACATAATTGCACATATATAACCTGTATCAAATTGCTTACCGTCTCAGTGAGGGGAGAGGGAAGGGAAGAAGGGATAGAATTTGGAATTCAAAACTTTTTTTAAAAAAAATGAATGTTAAAAAATTGTTTTTTACATGTAATTGGGGAAAAATAAAATATTATTTTAAAAAAAGAATAGCAGTTCCTCAATCAATCAATACCTAAAATGTCATTTGAAAGGCATCTTATTAGTGCAAAGAGGGAGTTGACCAGTCACCAGGAAGGGATACAACCTATAATCAAGAAGTTTATAATCTAATCTTTCTCTGGACATTCTTTTGCTCACCATAGTCCCTCCTAAAATAGTCCCCTTATCGCGTTCCATTCACCTCAGTTCCCCTTGTTAACTTGGTTCTTTACATCTAGATCTGATTTCTAGTAAATCCTTCTTAAAGGGAAGTCATGGGAGCAGTGTTCAGGAGTTTGAAGGGTTGTCCCTTCAAGATATGACTTGTGATCCTTATCCAATGCTCAGAGTTCAAGTCTAGGAGCAGCTGGTAAAAGTTATGGAGAGGCATGTTCAGGGCGAGCATCATCATCATCATAGCAAAATTTATAGAGCACCTACTGTATACCAGGCACAATGCTAAATGCTTTACAATTATTATCTCATTTGATCCTTACAACAACCCTGGGAGGTGAATAGCATTATTATCATCATTCGAATATTGATAATAATAATTTCTAACATTTATGTAGCACCTACTAAGTGCCAGACACTATGCTAAATGATTTATAATTATGATCTCATTTGATCCTCACAACAACTCTGAAAGGTGGGTACTGTTGTTATCCCCATTAAAATAATGATAATAATAATAACTAACATTTATAATGATGATGATGATGATGATAACTAACACTTATATAGCACCCACTATGTGCCAGGCACTATGCTAAATGATTTACAATTATTACCTCGTTTGATCCTCACAACAACCCCAGGAGGTAGGTGCTCTTATGACCCCCATTTTACAGATGAGGAAACTGAGTCAAACAGGAGTTGCCCAAAGTCACACAAACCAGTAAGTATCTGAAATTGGATTTGGATTCAGGTCTTGAATTCAGGACTTGTTGACTCCAGGCCCAGAACTTCACTACATCTCCTAAAAGTTTCCCAAAACTAGAACTTCATAGTTCTATAGCAGAACAATGGCTTGCAATAGGTTCTCCCTTCCTGGAGGTCTTCCAGCAAAGTTTAAGTGACCTCTCACTAAGGTTGTTACAGATGGAATTCTGGGGCAGGTATGAGTTAGACTAGATGGACTTGGAGTTTTCTTTCTCCTTTCTTATACTGCCTTTCACACACTCTAAAATTGAGCCATCCTATCCTACCTACCGTTGATTGCTCGAACACTTAATCTCCCAGTTCCTTGCCTTTGCAATGGCTGTCCCCCACTCCTGGAATCCTTTCCCCCTTTGCCTCCACTTCTTAGAATCCTTACCTTCCTTCAATGCCAACGTCCCCAGATCTTAACTGATTCCCATCCCATCCCCTGCTGCTAATGCCTTCTCCCTTTCAGATTACCTATATTTACTCTATAGGTATCTTGTATGCTCTTGCTTATATGTAGATTTCCCCATTAGAATGTAAGCTTTTTGAGGGTAGTAACTACTTTGGCCTTTCTTTGTATCCCCAGGGCTTAGCACAGTGACTGACACATGGCAAACCTTAATAAATGCTTGTTGCTAGTTGCTACATTTGTTTTCAATCTGTCAGAGATTTGTAACTATGTATCTTACCCATCAAGTGGCCTCTTTGGAATAAGTCTGTGCTTCCCGCTGGAATTTTTACAATTTTTTTTTTGATCTTCAAAATAATTAGCCTGTGCATTAAAACATCCCACATTATCTCCATAAAGACAACAGGCTTGTGTATCTGCAGAATCTGCATTTGCCTGTGTGTTAAGACTGGAGGGGCCTTCCTAGTTAGAAATCCCTCTCTGTTAGGTCTTGCTTCTGATAAATGAAAATATATCATTACCCCTCCCACCCCCAAACCTCAGTTCAGCTTTGCCTTCCCCTTGCAGTCCTAGTCATTTTTTAAATGAAATTTGCTGCTGAAAAATTACATCCAACATTCCAGGACCTTATCATGTGCTCTTGGTTATTGTGTTTTTTGTTTTTATGTCCTGCTCCAAGTTCCTTTCTATCCTAGTTTTACAATTAAGTTCTAGGATGCTCCTATAATGTGGCTTTTTCAAAGGTTTTAGGTCATTTAATTGAAAGTTGTTTAGGCTAATCAAGTTTTAATAGCAATGATTGACATAGATTGATCTTGGGCACGTGCTTTCTCTGAAGCTCAGTTTCCTCCTCTGTAAATAAGGGGGTTGGACTACAGAGATGATTCCTAAGCCTTTTGTGGTCCTAAGAACTTTGTCAAATGCAGCTTCCTAGAGGAGATAGGAAACTAATTCCCTAACTCTTGCTGGAAAGTATATTATCAGCTTCTCTTCCCCATGATAGGAAGGAGCAGGGTAGCATGTGAACACAGGGAACCCAGTGTGGACAGAGGGCAGAGGGGCAAAAAAAAGTCAGAGAAAAGAGAAGTGGCTTGAGGGTGGGGGGGGGGGGGAGGTGAGGGGGTGTGTGAGGGGGGTTGCTTTGCCTAGTTCACTGCTTTGCTGATGGCTGATCTTGCAGGAATCTGGATAAATCTCTGGGTGAATCAACAGGATATCTAAGGCTTACTCATTCCTGTAGCACTTATGACTCACTAGGTGCATGGAGACAAGCCACTTTTTCTCTCTTAAGCTGAGCATTGAAGAGTTTCCATGCCTCTTCACTGTCTGTCTACCATGCCTGGAATGCTCTCCCTCCTCATCTCCACCTCCTGGCTTCCCTTCAAGTCTCTGCTGAAATCTCACCTTCTGCAGGCCACCTTTCCCAGTCCCTTTCAATGCTAGTGTCTTCCCTCAGAGATTCCAGTCTTCCCTGAATATTTCTTGCCTGTACAAAGTTGTTTGAATGTTGTCTGTTCTGTTAGGATGTGAGCTCCTTGAGGTCAGGTACTGTTTCTTTATATCTCTGGTGCTTAGCAGAGTGTGTCATAAGTGCTTAGTAAAACAAAAACATTAAGTGTTACAACGTACCAAACACTGGGCTAAGAAGTACAAACAGAAGTACAAAGTTGTTTGAATGTTGTCTGTTCTGTTAGGATGTGAGCTCCTTGAGGTCAGGGACTGTTTCTTTATATGTCTGGTGCTTAGCAGAGTGCTTAGTAAAACAACAAACATTAAGTGTTACAATGTGCCAAACACTGGGCTAAGTACAAACAGAAAGAAAGACAAGCCTTGCCTTCAAAGAGTTTACATTCTAAAAGGGGAAGATGACACATAGACGACACATAAAAGGGAGCTGGAAAAGGTGAGGTTGTTGGTGACTGATGTGATGGCAAAGTCCAGAGAATCAGACACAGACAGGAGGGGAATGAAGTACGGCCAACCTGGGCCTGTCCCCCAAATGGGGGTCCTAGAAGGAACTTCCCAATGGGAGAAGGAGGCTGGGATGGTGGAGAGATGTTTCAGGGTGAAAAGGCAACAGACAATGAGGAAAGGTCCAGGATAAGAAGGTATGCCTGAGTAATGGCAGCAAAGTCTGGGGAGTCAGAAGTAACTCCAAAAGGTTGAGCAGAAGAAAATGGGACCAGGAGTCCAGTAAAGCAAAGAAAACAGACTATAAATGCTGGCCTAGGTAGTCAAGGGATCTTACTGAAAAAAATTAGCAGAGATTAAGAGACACAAAAAACACAAGTGTAGGCAACTGAGCAAGATTCTGGTCAGGAAGATGGCAGAAGTGGTACCAGAAACCAAGAGAGAGGTCTCTAATGCTAAGGCAATTCCTGTTAGTTTGCTATTTTATGTTGCTTCTCATAAGTGTGCGATCCAGAGAGGACAGATATATCTGACCCAGTGTAATGGCAAGTAAAATGGGACTTTTTGTTGTCTTTTGTTTGGAGTGCCTCTCAGCACTAAGGGAATTAAATGCCTTTGAGTCTTGCCTTTGTTTCAATCAAAAGTCTTTGATGACCTGATTAAGTCACAGTAAGGCCTAGGTCACATGAGTTTGAGTGGCATGGTTGTGACACCCTCTGACCCTGAAGAAGTATATATATGCTCTGAGGTTAGCATTTTTCTTGGGGCTCACTCACTGGAAGAGTGTTGTGTGATTTGACCAGATGAGACTAGGTTGCCATTGGAGCCCCCGCCGCCCTGCCCTGGCTTTGAAAAACCCAGGTGTTGGTGCTTCTCCCTCTGGTAACTATGTATGTAAGATCTTGGACAGATAGCTAGAAGCCTGTCTGCTGATTTGTGCTATTTTACTCTGTTTATATAATTTCTGCTTGTAATTTCTGTTTGTGTTTTCTCTGAAGTTCAGGGTGCTGACTTTTTCCCCTGAACTAAGTGAATGATGTATGTATGCTTAATTAAAGTGAGATTGTAAACCCCTAAAAGTAGCTTTCCTTAGAAAAGCAGATAAAAGAAGCTGTGCTAGCAGCCCTCCTGTGTGCTGGTGTTACTGGCCTTACATAGCCACAGTAGCGACAAGTAGCGTTGTTGTTACACCCAGTCAGAAGGTGGTCAGAGCCCTCCAGGTGTTAGTAAGGGACAAAGATGACTGCATTAGTTTACAACACAACCTGTTCTCCTTAATGAGAGAATAATGCATATTCTTTCATAATATCATAGATCTCTGAAAGGGACCTTCAGAGCCATCTAATCCAATGCCATCATTTTACAGATGAGGAAACAGGTTTAGGGAGATTGAGCAATTTGTCTTAGGTCACAGAGTAAGAAGTGGGAAGTATTGGAAGGACTCAGGAAGTTTCAAGCTGCTTCAAGGTCCTTAGAAGCAGGAAAAGTTATTTCTGCACACAGTTCTGTAACTGCCACAAGTCACCTATAAAACTATTGTATAGTTTATATTACTGTACACTCATGCAGCCTATATGAGCTCTGAGGATCCTTGTCTCAAATTCCACTCTAAGAGATAAGTCTCAGGTCCCAAAGCAACACCATACCTCCTCTTCAGTATTCTAGGATTGCCCTGGAGGAGTCAGGAGTGATTAGCTAATATCACCTTCTTGAGTCCCCACTAGTGTGCTTTTACCTCTTCTCAATGTTATTGATAAAGAACATTTTCATCTAGCAGCTTTAGTCTAGCTTTTACAATGGGATATTTATTAAGGTGATATAATAAGGACAGCTGATACAAAAAAATCCAGCCCTTTCAAAGTCTGTGACATACTCTCCCACAAGTACATGATGCAGAATCGAGGGGAAAGTGGGCTCAAGCTTAGTGAGGACATGAGGCAAAGGGATAATTCACACCTTTTAGTCACCAGAAGTCCTTTTTCCTATTTGTTGAATGTTTGAGAAGTTCCCCCACTAGGTATGGTATAGTTTTTTTTGGGGGTGGGGGGCAGTGTTTGCTTTCTGGGCTCCTTGTGAGTCTATGAATCTACTATTCTATCTATTCTTGGTTCCCAATGCAGCCATTGCTGCCCACTGATCTGGGCATTCAACTAGGGCCCTGATGAGAAAATGGGAAGTCCATGATCCTCTAGACCCTTCAAAGCACACAAAGTTCTCCTCTTAAGGGTTGTGGGAAGGAGATCTGGTAGAGGAATTAAGCCCCACCTGCACTAGATAATAACTATAACTATAACTATAATATAATATATATATTATAATATATAATATTATATATATTATATATAATAATATATATATAATATATATATAATATATATATATAATAATATATAATAATATAATATATAATATATAATATATAACTATAACTATAACTATAATAACTAATAACTCCCCCAGATGATTCCTCCTCAGGGGTTTTACCAGAAAGCTCCAACTGCTTGAACGAGTTGTATTCAAAATTAGCTTGATAATTTACGATTTCTTGAGCATAGTCAAATTTCCTGGACCCTTCTGGATCTTTCTTCCTGTCCAATATCATTCTAGTTGCAAATACTTTTAACATTTAGTCTAAAGCTTATGATTGAAATCAATTTGGTATCTTATAACTTACTCTAAGTGATGATATGTGGAGAGGAGAGTGGTTTCATTGAGTAAATGAATCAACCTCATTTTCACTTCTTTATGGCCCTGTTAGTTCCCCTGATAGGATGCCAGTTCCCTGAGAGCAGAGACTCCTTAATTTTTATCTTTGCTCCCCTAGTGCTAGTATAGTGCCTAGCAAATACTGAGTACATAGTAAATGAATGCTTGTGGTTGATTGAGAAGCTAAGGTAGCAATTGTAATAGCAGATGTTTATAGGCTACTTTAAGGTCTACAAAGTGCATTACACACATGGCCTCATTTGAAAGGTGGTATGGTATAGCCAAGAGACCACTGGACTTGGAGTCAAGAAGGCAAGACCTTAGACCATTATTAGCTGTGTGACTTTTGACAAGTCATTTGTTCTCTTTGGGACTCAGTTTCTTTATCTGCAAAATGAGTGCCTCTAAGATCTCTTCTGTCCATAAATCTATGAGGCTAACCACAACCCTAGGAAGTAAGCACTACAAGAATTATCCCCATTTTACAGGTGAGGTAATAGAGGCACAGCAAAGTTAAGTGACTTGCCTAGGTTCACACAGCTCGTAAGCTTCTGAGGCAGGATTCCAATCAAGGTCCTTCTGAATCTAGAACTCAGTATATTGTTAGGAAGCACCTAATAAATGCCAGTTGAGTCTGAATCCAGTGACTCTATCCACTACCCTAGGCTACCCCTACAAGATAAACAGAGAGTGCTAGATAAACATCTTTGAATGTGGCTGACTAGGCTAAAGCCATATGCAATTATGACTCCCTACTTGTGACTCTAAGTATTGTATACCCAGGAATGCTTCAAATGATGCAGAAAGCATGAAAAGACAACATCTCCACTGGGCCATTTTGCAAACAGTGGGATTTCCTATTTTAATGTGGATGAAAAACTGCATATTGCAAGCAATTCCATTTGCCACTTGAGAGGCAGGCTATTTTTCCAATTCATTCCAGTTCATCTGATCATAAACTTTTAAAAATGCTTATGACCCACTAGCTCCTTAATGGCTTTTTTAGGTAATGTTGCATAACACCATGCATCTCAGGGTGGAGAGGACTGCATGCAGAAAAATATAAGCAACGACTCTGTTTCTGTCAAAATAATGGAAAGAACATGGAATGCATTACTCCACAGGACAAGCCAATTTGATCTAATGGATGAAGCAAGGGAATTTAGACCACTTTTAACTCTTTAGCTGCTCAGTCTGAGAAAAGATAAGCTCCTTGAGTATAGCATATACTCTAGAGTCTATTTCTTTTTCTGTCTTTGTATACCCAAGGGTGTGGTACATAATAGGTGCCTAATAAAATACTTATTGATTTATTGGTTCAGCCCTACTGAGCCCATCTGAAATACCACAAAATTTTTGGAAATTGGTTGAAGTTCTGGATAATGATTAGTATCAGCTATCTACATTTCTTATCTGCTAATTTTGTTTAGTGGGGAAAAACACAAACATAGATGGATAGACATCCTACCTTGTCCCATTTTTAAGTGCCTTTGAAAGTATGAACAAAAGAGAGAGATACTTTCTCCCTAGACAGAGAGTGAGGGAGGCATACATACCTACATGTATGTGTGTATATATATATATACACACATATATTTTTAAAATTTTTACATGTATACACACATGTGTATATATGTATATGTAAAAAATTTAAAATGTGTATGTATACATATATGTACATACATATATACATATATACACACATATAAATAGTCTATATAGAGACAGAGAGAGAGATCCTTGCTATCTCTATCATCTGTTTTATCTCTATCTCTATCTTTGTCTCTATCTCTGTCTCCAAGAAGGAACCACTCAAGGTCAAGGAGAGAACCAGTTTAGAGATGTTAGGAATAGGTAGTGAGAAGAGGAGGGTTTAAACAGGAGAATGTAAGCTCCTCGAGGTCAGGGCCTGTTTCTCTTTTATATTTGTGTCCCCACCACCTAGAACAGTGCCTAGAATATAGTAGGTGGTTGAGAAATGCTGAATTGTTGGAACTAGCTGAGGAACATCAGAGAAGATAAGAGGGAGGAAAGAAGAGAAAGAGAGGGCTTAGGAAGCAAGGCTGTAGGGGGAAGCCTATATAATTAGTGCTATAGAGAGAAGCCAGTAGGTATGGCTTGGTGTCATTAGGATAAGTACAGACAGAAAGAAGTTGAGGCATTCTCAGCTGAATCAGAGAAAAGGGGTGGAGAAAGATGGAAGAAAAGAGTCTGGGAAGCATGTTCTGTCTCTGGGTAGGGACACAAACATCTTTGTTCACCAAATGCTTTGTGGGATTCAGCAAACTCCTTTATAATTCTAGCTTAGCATTGCCTTAAATAGACCCAAAGTATCATCATTAGCTGAGTGATTATAAATCTCCAAACATTAGAGAAGAGGGGGAGTTCTCATACCCCTCTTCTGAAAGGTCAGCGTTATGTTTTCAAATCCTCTCCCCAGAGACTGTGAAGAACGTTTAATTATAGTGTTACCAGAAAAGCCAAAGTTAATACAATTACCACTCAGGCCAAAAGAAAAATGTGGGGAAAAATCACACAGCTATTTTCCAATTCAAGTCTGGTTCGAAAATCTAAAATAAGGCATGGGCCAAATGCATCAGGAAACAGAGTAGCATCCCATCTGTAGCAGTAGATGGGAGGGAGAGAGGAAATTGACAAGGGATGTTCTCGGACATGATGAATACTAGGTTCAGCTATCAGTCCATATAAAACAAGGGATAGTTAACATATTGGATGATGGTGAAGACTGAAAAAAATGAAAACCATCACAGGGTCCAATAATAATCTGAGTCTAATAAAATGAAATTAATAGGGATAAATGTAAATTTGTGCACTTGGGTTCAAAAAACCAACTGCACAAATACAGGATAGAGGACGCCTGGCTAGACCATCATTCATCTAAAGACCAATGGAGTAAATAGTATGACGCAGCTATCATATCATGTCTAAATGTATCCTGGGTTCATTCTCTCCTTCCCTCCTATCTATTGCCTTAGGTTGGCTGCCTGTCTGCTTTTAGATGCCACTAAAGTGATCTGAGGATCCTTCCTCTGTACTCTTGACTAATCAGAACACATCTTTAAGACTGTGCTCAGTTTGGGCACCATGTTGTAGGAAGGGCATGGGTAAGATGGAAAGTGTTTGGTGGAATGTAATCACAGTGGTGAAGAGACTTTAAAGATCATACCATAGGATGACCACTTGAAGGAACTAGCAATATTTAGCCCAGAGAAGAGAAGTCTTGGGGGGTGAGGGAGACCTGCTAACTTTCTTGGAGTATTTGCTGGACTTTCCAGCAAAAAAGGGAATAGCCTTGTTTTGTTTGGTACCAGAAGGCAGAACTAAGAGCAAAGGAGAATAGCAGCAAAGAGGCAACTAAAGGCTTGATGCAAGTACCAAAAATTGTAACAACTAGATTTATCCTGGAGTGAAATGGACTTTCTTGGGAGTTGGTTAGGTGGTTCCTCTTAGTTTGATTGCTTCAAGCAGAAGGCAGATGACCATTTACCAGGCATGGGGCAGAAAGGATATTTGTTGAATTGTGGATTGGATTAGGTGGCCTTCTAACTCTGAAACTGTATGATTCTGTGAAGATGTTGCCAGGCTGACGTGTGTGTGTGTGCGCACATGCACTGGTTAGATCTGACCTCAGTTCATTTTAGCGTTAAGGGTGTATTCAACAAAACACAAAATACCGTCCTCAACAAAGGTTGAGAACTACTGTGGTGACCTGGTTGGTCCAAGTGATCATTCCCTAAGCCTTTGTTCCAGTCCTCTAAAAGAGAACTCTTGCCATCTCAAAGGGTTGATATAATGGTTATACTAGAGCCAACTCATATTGGTTCCTGAGAGTTGATTGTTAAATTTTCTGTATGAGCATTTTCACCTCAGAAATTAACAAATGTGACAACCAGGACTTTACTTATGATTTTATTGATTGACTAGTTTTAAGAAAGTAATGGAGAAAGGTTAATGATGTATATTAAACTTTAAAATGTGCCATGCATGCTTATACACGTATATGTGTGTATGTATGTGTATATCTGTGTATATACTTACATACACACATATTATATATACATATATATATATATATATATATATATATATATATTTGTTCAACATTTGCAAACACATTTCTGGTCAATGTCTTAGGCCATTACTATAATTCATGCACATAGAGCATCTTCCTTGATATTCCATCCCTTGTAACAAAGAATGGAAAAGAAAATTAGTTTAGTAATACTAATGAAGACATCAACCAAGTCTGACAGTAAATGCACTATTCCACACCCATAATTTCCCAACTCTTCATGTCTTCTCTTCTTTAGGGCCAAGATCTATCATTAGAATTACATCGAATTCATGCTTAGTCTTAAACTTGTTACTTTCCTTTCTATTTATATTACCGATATCCCTAGGCATATTATTTTACTGATTCTGCTTGCTAGACTTCATATCCATTCACATAAATTTTCCCATACTTCTTTACAAAGTAGTTTTAATGAGTAGAACTCATTGGCTTTTAAGCATGTTTTGTTGTTGAGTTGTTTCAATTATGTCCAACTCTTTTTGACCCTATTTAGGGTTTTCTTGGCAATATACTGGAGTGGTTTGTAATCTCCTTTTACAGATGAGAAAACTGAGGCAAACAGGGTTCAGTGACTTGATCAGAGACACTTAGCTGTTAAGTGTCTGAGGCCAGATTTGAACTAACAAAGATAAGTCTCTCATTCCAAGCCCACTGCTCTATCCACTGTGCCATCTAGCTTCCCTTAAGCATATTTAGGTAGGTTAATTGGCAGCTTAGAATTCACCTATTTCCTCCCCTCCAAATTCTGTCTCTGACAAATTCTTCCATTTACATGCACACACACAGAGGAATTTCTTTCATTCATCTTAATCAATGGCTGATTTGGAATATTCTTTGAAAGTATTCGTGACACTGAGCTCTCCTTCATCAAAATACACATATATGAACATGTATATATACATTATATATGAATATGTGTGGATATACATTATTTATTATGTATATATTATACATATATATATGTGTATGTATGAACTCCCATGAGAAGCTCACTCTGCGAAAGCAGATCAGCCCTTACTCAACAACTTAAAGTCTGAGAGAGTTTCATGGAACACTGAGAAATTTGCCCGGGGTCATACAGCTAGTATGTGTCCTGAGCTAGGACTGGAACCCAGATCCTGCTGACTCAGAGCACAACTTTTTACTCAACATGCCAAGCTGAGTAATGTCTGTCTAAGAAGCTGAAAGTTATTGCCATTCTAAAAACAAAAGAACTATTACTATGACTAATTGTTGTTGTTGTGTAATTTTGCATACCACTAGCATCTCTTATCACTTGGGATATTTAAAATCAGCTGTTTCAACTTGAGTGCTGTTCATATCATTTCCAGTAAATGGATAATTGCTACATCATCAAATTATTTAATATTCTTTGTTGAACTGCTTGCTTAGCAGAGATTATTAGTGGATTGCCACAACGAGGAAGGAAGGAAGGAAGAAAGAAAGAGAGAAGGAAATAAGGAAGAAAGAAAGAGAGAGGGAAAGGAAGAAGGAAAGAAAGAAAGAACGATAGAAAGAAAAAAAGGAAGGAAGGAAGGAAGAAAAGAAAGAAAGAAAGAAAGAAGGAAGGAAATTGTCAAGCCAGGTCTTCTTTAAGATGAATATCTTCCCTGCTGTAAATACCCATATGTTTTCTGGAGGCAGTCTTTTTCCTCAGGATCCCAGAATCTGGGAATGAGGCGGGACCATCAAAGGACATGAACAAAAAAATCCTTTCTAGGACCCCCCCCCCCACAAGTATTGTCTAGCCTTCCTTTGGCTGTAGGTGGACACATTCAAGGTATCAGTGAGGCTGACTGAGCCAACCACGTCACCAGAAGCCAAGGCCTTTGGAATTCTAATCTTAGCCACAGGCATGGATTCACTATGTGAACTTGCTGGACCTCAGTCTGCCTTCAGGTTCCAGTGGGAGAAAAACAAAATAATATTCCAGTAACCTCAGAAGAGCTGTGAGGATTAATAAACTCCCACATAAATTAAAGTCACCCTCTTGTTTCTTTACAGGTAAGCTATGTATAGTCATAGAATCAGCAAAAGTGACAGAAGAGAGAGAGTTTGTTGAGGGACCACAAACTGAGCATTTCAAGGCCTTGATGCTCCCCTTCTTCCCACCACCCCCAAATAAATTCTGCGATAGAAAATCAATGTAACATAGTAAACAGAGAGCTGGCTTTATACTCAAAAAGCTCTGGGTTTGAGTTCTGCCTTTGACACATTCTGCCTTTGTGACCCTGGCCAAGTTATTTAATCTTTCAGTGCCCCAGAGAGCTCTTTGACTGTTAATTATAGAGCAAAAATCCATGGTTGTTTGTGGAAGGACCTTTCTAACAAGAATTCCCTGTACCAATAACATCATAGAGCCAGTCCTATCCAAATTCAGCGCTAATTGATCACTGAAAGGCCTACCATGCTCTCAGATCCTTAGTTAATTTTGTAGCTACCCAGAGCTAGAACTAGGAATTTTTGTATTTGCAGCAAGAGGGAGGAGAGGGGAGGTGCAAGGCAACTACTAGGGCAGGAAGCACTTCCTGGGACATGCTGGTAGCAGTAAGGGTGGGAAGGCTGGCCATCAAGGGGAGAATGCATCTTTCTGGAAGAGCTCACAGTCACTGAGGGTGGGACTGAAAAGGGAGAACTCACCTTGGGAGTGACTGTTGGGACTGGAGGAAGGAAGGACTCCCTGAAAGGATTACGTGAGTGTCTTCTAAATTTTGACATGCTCAGACAAAGCTCTATTTGCCTCAGCCTAGTTAAACCCCCATGACCAACCTAGAAGGAGAAACCAGAAACAGATTCACGAAACCCCAAAGTATAATCTTTGCAGTATATGACTCTTGGACTCTTCTACAAATATAAACAAAGACAATTATTTTTTTTTACTAAGTTCATACCAGTTTTGTGGGATTTGAATAAGGTCCTAAGCACCAGATTTTAAAGCAGGTTATAACAACAAAGCTAATTGTCATGCTACTCTGATGCCCTGAGGTGTGTTGGAAGACTAGAAAAAAGCTCCCAATGAGACTTTCCTTGAGATTGGTCCATTTTTCTTTCTTGCCTTTCCTTCTAGATGGACAGTTTCAGAAGTAAAGGGATATTTCAGGGCATAGATTAATTAACTGTTCCATCCCTCCACTGAGACTCACAGATCAAGTGGGCTTATCTTACAATGTGGACACACAGGCCCATGGGAAACTGGAGTGAGCCTGACTGTTCATCTCACCCTTGAGCGGCAACAGAGAGCATTTTGATGCCACCATGTCAATCACTGGCGCTGGACTGGAATCGAATGGTAGCTGAAAATAAGGGCATCTGTGAATAGTGTAGAGATGCTTTAATCCCTCTGTTCTCCAAGTTCCCAGAAGAATCTACCCTTCTATACAGTGAGAAGTCACAATAATGAGGAAGAGACAGCCAGGGGAAGCTGGACTGAACTGTTAGCTCCTACCTAAACTATATACATCATATCTCTCCTCTCCGTCCTTTCTTCTAGGCTCAGCTCATTTGTATTGTCAATTAATCTTCCTCTCCCCCACCTCCCCCTGACCCCAGCTGAATGGATTATATCCTTCCTCATATATTCCCAAAGCACTTTGCTGATCTCTCTTTTGTCTTAATCACTGCCTACCTTGTGCTATATTTAGTGGACTTTGGTTTCCTCATCTGTAAAATGGAGGGAAAAGGAAGGGGTTAGACTACCATTGTTAATGATAATGGAGGCAGCTAGGTGGCTCAAAGGATAAAGCATTGGGCCTGGAGTCAGGAAGACCTGAGTTCAAATCTGCCTTCTGACATTACTAGCTGTGTGACCCTGGGCAAGTCACTCAAACTCTGTTTGCCTTAATCCACTGGAGAAGGAAATGGTAAACCACTCCAGTATCTTTGCCACTGAAATCCCATGGGGTCATGAAAAATTGGACATGACTAAGTAACAATAACCCATGGTAATAATTAGTCAGTGCAGAAAAATGGCTTCAGAATCAGGAACCAAACTGATATTTTCAAAACAGGGCCACAGACATCACAGTGTAGTGGATGGACTGCAGTATCTGGATTCTGAGAATTTGGGTTTGAATCCCAACTCTAATGTTACCATGATGACTTTGAGTAAATCGCTGAATCTCCCTGGGTCACAGTTCCCTCAGCTGTTCAATGGACTGGATGACCTCAGATGTCTATGACAGATAGACCATAATAACATACACATTTCTATGCATGAATGTTGATCGCCAAGTTATCACAATGCAATTTATGATGAGAAAAGTTAAATGCTACCAAAAACACATATGAAATCCTCTTTAACTTAATATTCCCTAGTTATAAGTCCTGAAATCTTGAGAATAGTCTATCAGTAAGCTGGCCTGTCTTTATGAGGTCTTTGTTTCATTGGAAACATGTCAGCTATCTGTTCTTGGTTATAATCCAGCCATAAATAGAACAAATCCTGGATCTCTCTCCCTTAACGGCTCTGCCCCCCATTCAATTTTCTGCTCTGGAAACTTCAACATTGTGTAAACAGAAAAGTGCTGAGTTTATAATGACAGAACCCAATACTGCATCCAGGCCTTCCCACAATCCTAGACCAACATTCCTGTGAACCTAGCGATTCTGGTCCTTTTCCATTCCCTTAGCACCCCTAAGCTACAAAGGATTATTGGAATGGAGGCAAATGAAGTATTCCTTTTCTCTTCTAGTATTTACTGAACATGGCTAGTTTCCTGGGAAGCCATAGATAAGAGGATCACGGGATGAGGGCACATACGGAGATTGTCATCTACCTAGCTATAACTAAGGCAGGGCAACTGGACCTTTTCTCCAAGGTACTGCAATTTAGAGGGTACAAATATTTAACATGTATCCCTGCAGTATGGAAGAAGGAAATAAAGGGAGCATAATTTACAGACTGCAAATATTTAATATGTATTTCCCCAGTAGAATAGAAAGAAGTAAAAGCAACAGGAGGTTTTCTCTGATGCTGATGGGGCAGAGGACAAGGTTGGAAGGGATTCTGACTCTGGAAGGCTAAGGTGATGCTGGGCTTCATCCTGTTTACTTCTTCCTCTTATATCGCATAAAGAAGTCACCAAATCACCTTTTCTCCTCCCTAGGTATTACACTCCCCTCCATCCTTTTGAAGACTAGTAGCTCTCCTTACTTCCCTCTGTTAGAAGTAACACCTCAGAGGATCATAGATTGAGAGCTGGAAAGGACCTCAGAGGCCATTTTGTCAAAATACCTCATTTTATAGGTAAGGCCACTGAGATCCACAAAGATTAAGCAATTTGCCCAAGGTCATAAAAGTAGTCATGGTCAGAGGCAAGATTTGAACTCAAATCTTCTGACTCCAGAAATAGTGGTCTTTCTACTGTATATAGATTTTATATTTATGTAGTTACTTACATATTATCTCCATCATTAGAATGGAAGCTCATTGAGAGCAGGGACTTTGTTTCTTTGTATCCCACAGTGCCTGACACATAGTAAGTACTTAATATATACTTGTTAACTGACTAGCATGAGGATGAGTGATTTCAGTGTTTCTTTCCCATCTGTGTCTGCATGGGATTTGATGAGATTTATTCCATGAGAAAGAACATGGGACCCCATAGCCTGTGAGCCAAACTACACAGCTCCTGAGGTCTCTTCCAACTTTCTGTCCCATAAATCACCACGGTAACTAATTTTTCCTCCTGCTCAACTGAATGTGTCTTACTTCTTTAATTATTTCTGCATCATGATGTGCTAAGTTGACAGGTCAGTGGGCCCCTTTCAAGCTGCTTGCCCCAGCATCGTTCATGATGCTCATTCTGGGTACCTCTGCTGCTACTCACAGCCCTGGCTATCCACGGTCCACAAGGAATGGGAAGACTGGTTCCCTCTGCTTGTCTCCTTGTGGAAATAGCAGTTATCCAGGTTCCAGAGCCTACTTTGTTTGTGTCTTCTATCTTTGGCCTAGCTACCTAATCTCTGGTTTGGCCTTTCACCAATAGTACAGAACTTGAGGCTAACCAAGTCACTCATGCTATGAATAACTGCATAGGAGTGTATATATATTTAGAAATGGAAGGGACCTGAGAGGCCAGTTAGGTCAACCCTCTAATTTTACATTTGAGGAAACTGAGGCCTGGGAAGGTTGTTGTTGGTGGTGGTGGTGGTGTTGTATTTGTCCTTCATTTTCGAAGAGGACCACGACATCAGGGAAGTGATGACATGACTTGCAGTTGACTTTGATTTGAGGGAGGGAGGGCTATGCAAGGTCACCAACCTCACTTTCTCCTCCAGAGCCATCTGGGTCCAGTGGCTTGATATTCACCAGGACAACTCCTGGGAAGGTTAGAGGCCCATAGGATCATATATATGTGAAGGTGGAAAAGACCCGAGGGACCATCTAGTCCAGCCCCTTTAGTAAAGAAACCAAAGCCAAGGGAGGTCATGAGATCATAGGTAAAAACAGTAAAGGGCTAGTGTAATCCAAACCCTCCATTTTACAGGGAGAATAAATGCCTTGCCTACCATCATGGAGGAAGTAATCATCTCAGTGACTTGTCTAAGATCACACAGGTATTAATTAAGTGACTGAGGTGAGGTCCTCTGACTCCAGAGCTTATCCTCTTTGCAAAGACCATTTAGCTACTGAAAGGAGCAAGAGGGGAGAGATAACAAAATGTTTCCCTCTGCTTCTCCTAACGATTTGGATGAAGAGCGAGTTTATTTCAAGGTGCCCAGTCCACTCAACTGCCCCTGTATTTGTGCCACATGGGGCTGGATGCTGCCAAAATAAACCAGCCAGGCATGAATTTAGATGAAACCTTCTCCATTCCTTCCCCCACAAAATGGACCACAACAGACATAGGGAAGAGGTCATCAAGGCCACATGAGCCAAGGACAAGAATGGATGAGGGCTGTCCTTTTGGGTCAAGTGAAAATAGAGAGGGGGATTTTAGAGAGGGCATAATTAACTCAAGTGGGAAACTGGCCAGGATGATACCAATGCCTGGGAAATATGCCATGGAAAATGCAGTGGCTGGAAGTTGCCAGACCTCCATTTCCCCACCCCCCTTCTTCTGAAATAGAGTATTGGAGGCCCAGAGCACTGTGTTAAAGTACCAAGATACAAGAGCTTCATCTCTTCCTTTGGATGTCTGCCAATCAAATATAGATCAAGGCCTCCACCCTATTTCCCTCCCACTCCACTTAACTCAAGGGAGCTGACAAGGTTGAGGCACGGGTGGTACCCCTTAAATTATAGACATTCATGAGCCACTTGTTCATTATCCCAATGGGGAAAATTGGCTTGAAGTCAGGTTCTATTTAACTCTTTTTTTTCTCCTTGAAATGGAGCCAAGAAACCTCACACTCCTGCTTTGACAGCTACTAGGTACAAAGAGAGAATCCTCACTTTTATGCCCCTTCCTAATGGTGCCATTTGTATGCCACCAACAAAGGGGTTTCCATCGTACTGGGCAGTTAAAAGAATTGAGGTTAAGTTCTATTTCAGATCCCATCTGTGCGCCTTCGGGAACTGGCTTCTTTGTACCTCAGTTTCTTCCACTACGAAATGAGGGCATGGAACGAGGTGGACTGTGAGGCCTTTCCAGCTCTATGGTGATGATACCATGGACTGGACTGATCGGATGAGGTGGGTTACTGAAGCGCAATGTGACCAGACAAAGGTTGCACCTCAGAGTGAAAACATTATCTATCCCTTACTTTACAAGCCAGCAATGAGGACTTACAGATTAATAGACCTAATGCTGGAAAGATCCTCAGAGATCATGTAGGTCCATCCTCACCACTCCCTCCCCTCAAACATTTCAAGGATGAGAAAAGTGAGTTGTTGAGGGGTGATTTTCCCAAGGTCATAAAAGTCAGGAAGTGGCAAACTAGGATTTGAACTCAGGTACTGGAATGATGGGCAGCAAGGTGGCACGATGGATAGAGCATTTGGCCTGGAGTCAGGAAGACTCATCTTCTTGAGTTTAAATCCAGCCTCAGATACTTTCTAGCTGTGTGACCCTGGGCAAGTCACTTCACCCTCTGCCTCAGTTTCCTCATTTGGAAAATGAGCTGGAGAAGAAAACAGCAAACATTCCACTATCTCTACCAAGATGTTACGGTGCCCGCTTGATGACGTTACAAAGGTTGGGGACATTCTCCATCTTACCTCCACACCTTTGCCCAGGCTGTCCCCGTGCCAGGAGTGCCTTTTCCTTCACCTTAGACTCTTGACAACTCTAGCTTCCTATCAGACTCAGCCCAGGGGTCATCTCTTTCATGAAGTCTTTTCTGATACCACCAGCCATTAGAACCAGCCTTCCTCCAAGTCACCTTGCATTTATTCTGTAATGGTACGTACTTGTTTGTCTGTACTTATTTCCCCCGGTAGACTGGAAGTTCCTTGAGGGAAAGGGATGTTTCATTTTTACCTTTGTCTTATGCTTGGCATTTAAAGAACAAAAATGATGGCATTGGATAAAGAATTGTCATTGGTAGCAAGAAGACCTGAGTTTAAGGTCTGCCCCAGACCCTTACTAGCTGTGTGACCCTGGGCAAGTCACTTAACCTCAGTTTCCTCGTCTGTAATATGGAGATAATAAGAGTAGCTACCTCACAGAGTTGTTGTGAGGATCAAATGAGAAAATAATTGTAAAGTGCTTAGCACAGAGCCTGGCACATAGTAGGTACTTAATAAATGTTAGCTATTATTTATTAATAATTGTCATGTATTATTAGAGTTATTAGTATATGTATGTTATACGTATTTCATATATTATATATTGTTATATTTATTATGGGCATGTATTACAGAGTTGTCATCAGAGTCCTGCTTTTGCACATACTGGCTGTATGACCCTGGACAAGTCACTTATCCTCTTAGTAATCAAGGCAACTCTTTATGACTATAAATTGTAAAGAAAATGCCAACCTGCACTGCCAGAAGAAGTTTCTCACCAAGACCCTCCTGCATTGCTGAAGTCACGGGTCCAATCCAAAGAACACAATCTTTTCATTTACTTATCTCTGAATATGTTACTACCCCGCAGAAGAAGGCAGTTCCTAGAGGGTAAGGACTGTTGTTTTTGTCTTTGCTTCCCAATGTCTCCTACAGCGTTTGACACAGTATAGGTGCTTAAGAAATTCTTTTGAACATGTGACCCTTACTAAGTTGAATAATCAGAGAAGGTATATTCATTAGACCTCTTGTACGTAACACTCAGGCCAACAAATGTCACTTGAAGTCTGTGATCACACTGATTGTGACTTGAGGTGCCCATTCCATGACAGTGGACATCCCAGGGACATGAAGTCATACTTTATATTGTAAACTCCAAGTGGGTCAGGGCTGTGGCAAGAGAGCCTTCCTTATCTTGAACAGTTGGACACTTTTTAAAATGTTTTAATTTCTTTTAAAATGCTTTTAATCTATTTTGTTTATATACCACATTAATTTTATATATGTGTATATTCACATGCATATACATGCTATATTCATATATACATGTATGTATATAGACACACATACCTGCATTCATGCAGAAACCTATATACACATACACATATCTATCTATATCCATGCTTATTGAATTCTTAGCTATAGGGGAATGATTCTAGGGGGGAGATATCTATCTATGGCTTTATTTCTATGTCTATCAATCTATCCCTCTATCTACTTATCCATCCATCCATATATATAGTTCTCTATTCATCCATTCATTAGCTACCCATCTGCCTATCATCTATCCATCTATCCATTTATCTACCTATCTATCCACCAACTTACTTATCCATCTACCTATCTACTATCATCTGTCTTTCTGTCTGTCTGCCTATCTATCTATCTATCTATCTATCTATCTATCTATCTATCTTTAGCAGCCCAAAGAGAGAAAGTCAGTCAAAGAGGATTTTTTAAGTGCCCACTATGTGCCAGGCACTAGGCTAAGTACTAGGGATACAAAGACAGGCAAAAATGAGACCCTCCTCTCAGGGAGTGCACTATCTAAGAGTGGGGGAGAGAGAGGGGGGGGGGAGAGAGAGAGAGAGAGGGAGAGAGAGAGACGGAGAGACGGAGACAGAGAGAGATGGAGAGATGGAGACAGAGAGAGACAGAGACAGAGACAAAAACAGATAAAGAGAGAGATAGAGACAAAGAGACAGAGAGAGGCAGAGACAGAGAGAGACAGAAAGAGAGGCAGAGAGATAGAGACAGAGACACAGAGCTCTTCCCCCTAGAAAGGCATTCTGCCATAGCTGAAAATGCAAAAGAAAGGGAGGAAAACATTTCAGTTAAACCAGCCAGCCCATCAACCAAGTCAGACAGTATTTGCAATTTTTCACATCTGGAGTCCCTGACCTCTGCAAAGGAGGAAGGTAATTTCATTTTCTCATCTCCTCTTTGGAATTCAAGTTTGGTCATTACAATTACATGGTGTTCACAGTTATGTTAATTCTTTTGGCTCTTCTTTCCATTCACATCACTGAAGTCATTGGGTTTATTGTTTTCCTGGTTCTTCCTTTATTTTGAATTAACTAAACTTTTATGGTTGGAAAATTCCCTCAGGAATGCTACTAATTATTGGAAGACAGGAAGTGTGGCCTAGTCCAAGGGGCACTGGATCTTGATTTAGGGGACCTGAGTTTAAATTCCAGCTTAGTTCCCTATGTATATATCTTTGAGTAAATCGGTTCATCTCCAGAGTTCTCTGTTTCTTCATCAATCACTCAAAAAACATTTACAAAGGGCTTACCATGTTCCAGGTGCTGTGATAAGTCTTAGAGACACAAAGAAAGGCAAATTGGACCAGACGATGTCTTCCAAACCTAGATTCCATATGGAGGAAGGGGAAGTTGGAACAGGCTTTGGGGATGAAGTGGAACCTCAGAAGTTCTTTTCGAGGGCTGGGAATGCTGAATAGACAAAAGAAGAAGATATTGCTGGGATGGAGTGAGGCATAGAGTTGGATATGGGAAAATCCTGAGATAAGAAGTAGGTTTGCCTGAGGGTGAGAAAGGCATGGGGATAAGGAAGGTGAGATAAGGAAGGTCGCTCATTAGAAGATGATGGGGACCTTTTAAGAAGTGAGGAGATAGAATGATTGTGCATGAACATCCCTTTTTAATGACTGTGGGAGGGAATGTGCAAAGCAGTGCTGAAGAGAAGGACATCAAGAAGGAGAATCTTGCAATAATTCAAGCGGCAAATGACTATGTCCTACTTAACAAGGAAGGTGCAGGTGTGGCCTAATGTTATTCAGAAAGGAGAGATAGGGTCTAGAAATGATTTCTTTTAAAAAAGAGAAAAAGATAGTGAAGAGTTAACATCGATGCTAAGGTGAATTCTTTGTTCAGTCATTTTTCAGCCATGCCTGACTCTTCGTGACCCCATTTGGGGTTTTCTTGGCAAAGATTCTGAAGTGGTTTGCCATTTCCTTCTCCAGCAAAATGAATATTAGTCCACAGTAATAGAGGAGTTGAGTAGAAGGGTAGACGATGGCACAGAAAGATGGATCGAAGGAACTGGATATGTATTCATATGAATTTTGAATCAACTAGACTCTTACCATGATCTGATGATTGGAAAATTCCCTTGGGAATGGTAGTCCAGAGAAAAGAAGACTCAGAGTGGGGAGGAGTGCATTATAGCTGATCTCAACTATTTGACAAGCTTCTATGGGAGGAGGTGGCAAGAAAATATATTTAGGTTTGATGTCATTTTTTAAAAAATTCCTAACAATTAGAGTAATCCAAATGTGGAATGGGTTGCCTTGGGAGGTGCTGGATGCTCGCTCATTAAAGGGTTTAAAACAGAGACTGAATGAATACTTTTTAAATCATGGCATGGACTATTAATAGCTAGCATTTCTATAGAGCTTTAAGATTTGCAAATACTTTACAAATAAGATTTGCAAGCACTTTATAAATATTATCTCATTTTATCCTTATAAACAACCCTGGGAAGGAAGCACTAATATTACCCACATTTTACAGGTAAAGAAACTGAGGTAGGCAGAGAATGAGTGATTGGCATAGGCTAGTAAATGTCTAATACTGGATTTGAACTTAAGACTTCCTAGCTCCAAGTCTAACACTAACTATTGAACCACCTAGCTGCTTTACTATATACCTTTACAATCTCAATACTACAATTCTCTGACTGTACACTTTTTAAGAGTGAATTTTTGGCATTACTTTGCCAAAAATTGAGGCACCTTTACAATCTCAATACTACAATTCTCTGACTGTACACTTTTTAAGAGTGAATTTTTGGCATTACCATCAAAATAAAATTATTTCTTTATCCATCCCATAACATATTTCTGGCACTGAAGAGAATTCAAATTTGAAAGTAAGAGAGTCTCTGTTCTCAAGGAGCTTATGATATATATCTTCCAAGACAAGAGGCATACGCGTGGAATGATAAGAATTATTAGGCTCCAGATGATATAAATGCCAACTGAGATAGTGTGGTACAATGAAAGTGCTGTATTTGGAGTCAGAGGTCCTGGGTTCAAATGCTGATTCTGCCACTTAGTGTGTGACCTGAGGCGAATCACTTCTCCTCTGGTTACCTCGTCTGTAGACGAGATGACCTCTTTCAGTAGGAGGTCTATGATCCTAAGACCTAGCTGACAACCAATGAAAATTTCTGCCAGAATTTGTTAAAAGGAAAAATGTCGTCATAGGAGCCTTTGGAGAGGAGGCAGGATTCAAACTCGGCTATAAAGAATGGGTCCAATTTTGGCAGGCTTCAAAGCTGAGAGCAAAAGCAATGAAAACCTTCCGGGGACAGTGAATGGGCCAGTTTGGCTAAAGCAAAGTCAAAAATTCATGTAGAAGATTCATGAGGCAGAATGGTGTGGGAATTTAACTACAAATCAAGAGACTTCTAGCACTGTTTCTACTCCTATCTAGCTATGTGGCCTAAGGTAGGTCACTTCTGTTAGGTGGTGAGCTCCCTGAGAACAGGGTCTGCTTTTTGCCTATCTTTGTGTCTCCAGCACTTAGGACACTGCTTGGCACACAATAGGTACTGCTTTTGCCTATCTTTGTATCCCCAGCACTTAGCACATAGTGGGCACTTAATAAATGCTCATTGACTAACAAACAGTTCCTTTCCTTGAGCCTCTGTTTAGTCATCTCTAAGATAAGGTGGTGGGTCTTGATACTTAATAAAGAACTTTCTAGTTTGAAATGTCTATGAATTATGAATACAGGAAGATAAGACTTGAAAAATATATTTGAAACCAGCTTGGGTAAGGTCTCAAATGCTAGGATATGGAGTTTGTTCTCCTTCTAGGCAACAGGGAACAAAAGTTTTTTTTTTTTTATTGGAAAATCAAAAATTGGATATTTTAGTACAACATTAATTAAACATGAGATTCAAGTAGCTTAAATTGGAGGCTCCATCAATCATATTAGTGTGAGGTGATAAGTATCTGATCTAGGATCAATCATTCAATCACTATTTACTAAGCACCCACTATGTGCCAGCTACCATGATAAGGATGTTGCAGAAAGCATGGGGAAAAGAGATCGAATGAGAGAGACGTTTGGAAAGAAGAATTGGTAAGATGGGCTGGATGCACAATGGCCACTCAACTCCCAAGTTGAAATGGTCCACCAGCCTCAGACTCCAGTAACAGAAATTACAGGTGGTGCATAGTCTTGGAAAAGAGCGTAGGTTTATAAATTCAGATATTGATTCATGTACCCTTTGCAATGATTTTGTGGCACTTCAAGGGCCTGCAATTGGGAAATCAATGATCGAGTCTAAATTTTGTAGTCTCCTCCTCAACCCAATAGAATCCACAATAGGAGAATTTAATGTCTACTATTGTATGCAAAGTATCCTTTCAAATATGATATTGTTTATTTTTTTTTTTAGTTTTGTTTTTCTCCCTTCCATAAAGGAAACTTGGTTGCAATCAACTTTGTGCAGGTCACAGAAGATAAATTTTAATGTAGGCATGAAGTGATTTGATTGAGAGCTGTGCCTTCCCCAATTACTTATAATGTATAATAAAAAGGGAATTTCTTTTTAAAAGAAAAATAAATATTGTGGAGAACAGTAAAGACACAACACGACTAGAGACAGAAAAGATATTGTTCTGATAAAAAGAGAAAGCAGTTGCAAACTGGATAGGAAGTTTATTTCAATTCAATTCTAAAATTAGTCAGTAAAAGATTGTGAATATCTAGAAAAGAATACAGTGGTCAGTAAGAGCCAACATGAGTTCACCAACCACAGGTCATGGTAAAGGAACATAATTTCATTTTGTGACCGGGTTATTTCTCTAGCAGGTCAGACAAAATGGCATAGATATAATATACCTGTGTTTCAACTAGGTATTTTACAAAGGCTCTCATACTTTGTGGACAAGATAGAAAAATAATGGAAGGGTTCAGAATGGCTTAATGATCAATTCTAAAAGGAAGTCATTATTGGGTCAACATTAGTTTGGAGGAAAGTCCCTGGTGGAGTGCCCCAGAGGTCTGTTCTTGGCCCTGTTCTTTTCATTACTTTTAACTTGGACGAAGGCATGGATAGTACAAGGATCAAGGATGACTTGAAGCTGGAGAGAGTAAGGAAAATATTAGATAGCAGTATCAGGCCACAAAAAAGATATTGGTGGGTCAGCTAGTGGTGCAGTGAGTAGAGCACTGGCCCTGAAGTCAGGAGGACTTGAGTTCAAATCTGGCTTCAGACACTTGATACACTTATAGCTGTGTGACCTTGGGAAAGTCACTTAACCCCCATTGCCCTGCCTTCCCCCCCCCCCTGCAAAAGAAAAAAAAGATATTGGCAGTCTAGAATGGTGAGCTCAACCTAATGAGAGGATATTTGGTAGAGATAAGTATGGCATCCAAAACTTTAAGGAATTAATTGTATAAGTGCAGGATGGGGGCAGGAGTAGTGTCATGCAATAGTTTATATTTTTTTAAAACTAAGAGTTTTGCTGGGCTGTAAGCTCAAGATGGCATCCCCCAAAGCTCCCATGATTTTAGGATGCATTAAGAGAAACAAGGTATTCAGAACATAGGAGACCCTGGTCCCAAAGTACTCCTCCCTAGTCAGATCCCATCAAGAGCCTTGTATTTACTTCTAGGAAAATATTTTAGGAAGGACTTTATCAAGAAACAAGGATCCAAACAGAGGAAGAGTTCTGAGGAGAGTAGAGATTATGGCACATGAGGATCATTCTAAAGAAATGGGAATGTTGGGTCTGGAGAAGAGATCGTTCAGGTGGTTTCTTGGGATTTTTTTGTTGTTTTCTTTTTTTTGGTGAGGGGGGCAGGTCATGGTCATGGTAGTCAAATATATAGTCATATGTTTGAAGGACTCTGACATGGAAAAGGGAGTTGACTTTTTTTTCTGCCTAATCTCAGAAGATGGAACTAAAAGAAATGAGTGTGAACAAGTTAGTCATCGGTCAGTGATCAAGCATTGGTTAAACACTTCCTATGTCAGGAATTGTGCCAAGCACTGGAGATCCAAAGAGCAAGGGTGGGGCAAATGGTCTCTGCCTTCAAAGAGCTCAGAGTCTAATGGGAGAAGGTTGCAGAGGCAACTTTTTTCTATACATGATTATAATCAACAAGGTGAACGTGGTAGCTAGTCAGAGAGAGCCAAGAAGTTAAAGTGAGAGCTTCAAGAACCGGGGGAAAATCCCTAACATTGCACCACAATGCCCCTGGTCATCCATACTAACCAACCATTTATTATCTCAACTCAGAATTCTATCCCTCTGGGCAGCCCAGCCTCACATAGAAATTCCCAAACTGTAGGAAGCTGGAACAACATTCAGGAGATGAAAATCCATCCTTCCCCACAATTTTTCACAAACTATAATATCCCATAGAACTTTATAGTTTGAAAACTATTCAACATCCATTATTTCATTTGATTCACATAAAACTTGTAAGGCATCAGGGGAAGGTATTATCACTTCCATTTTACAGATAACAAAACTGAGTCTCAGGCAGGTTAACTAACTCTCACCCAAGATTACATATCCTGCAAATGATAGAGACAGAACTCAAATCTAGACATTCAATGGCTAATACTTTGCTTTCTCATCATACCTTGCTCCTTGTCTCTCCATCTCCAACATAGTCTCTACCACATTTTCTTTCCGTCCATTAGAATATTTTCTTCTCTCAACCTCCTCTCTGTTCCCTTCACACTTATCTCTTCAACACCTCTCCGTCACACACTACTTCAGCACATCGAAGGCATCTAATAAATATTTGTTCAATTGACTTAAATTGAAGTCAGTAAGACTCATGTTTCCAATGTTGTCTGGTAGAAGCAGTAATGTCTCTGGTGTCAGGGGACCTGGATTCAAATGCTGCCTCTGATGCAAACCACCTAAGTGTATATGACCTTAGACAACCTTACTGGATCTTGGCTCCCTTATGTGTGAGATGAGGGGATTGGATTAGATGGACTCTGAGGTCCCATGTTGCTCCAAATATGTGACACTATATACATTACAGGGTTATCTGTGCCCCCTTCAGAATGACCAAAGATAGACTCTTCCCAGATTGACATGGCGAAAGGCCACCATGAATTCCCACAGTAGAGATGGCCACACCTGTAAGAAAAGTTGGCTGTCTTAGTTCTAATCCCTGACAATCCTCTGACCCAGACAAGCAGCTGTCTCAGACACTAGGGCATTTAAAAAGAACACAATATCTGACTCTTCTTTGTCTAGTGAGCACAATCTTTTGCCTTCCATTGGAGATCAGACATTTGAGATTTTCAGCATATCTGAGCTCAGTTTTCTATGGTATAGAGCAAAGAACACTGGATTTGAAATCAGATGCCATGGGTTCCAGTCTCAGCTGTGATAACTTTGTCCCTGCATGACTGAAAACTAATCCCAGCTTCTGTTTGCCTTGATTTCCTCTTTGGTAAAAAGAAGCCTTTGGACCTGATGAATACAGAGGAAGGCAGGGCTTAGCACACTGCCCATTGACTTGACTTGACCAGCTCTAAATCCAATATTTGTGACTTCTAAAAATAAAAATTAAAAATATAAATAAAAATGTATTTAAAATTTATAATGATACATGTGTGGCCTAGGTTGAATTGCTCAACTTCTTAGGGAGGGTGGGTGGGAAGGGAAGAGGGAAGAGAATTTGGAACTCAAAGTTTTAAAATCAGATGTTCAAAAACAAAAAAAAAGTTTTTGTATGCAACTAAAAAATAAGATACACAGGCAATGGGGCGTAGAAATTTATCTTGCCCTACAAGAAAGGAAGGGAAAAGGGGATGAGAGGGGAGGGGGGTGATAGAGGGGAGGGCTGACTGGGGAACAGGGCAACCAGAATATAAGCCATCTTGGAGTGGGGGGGGGAGGGTAGAAATGGGGAGAAAATTTGTAATTCAAAATGTTGTGAAAATCAATGCTGAAAACCAAATATGTTAAATAAATAAACTGCATTTATTTATTTAAAAAAAAAAATATTCTCGCATCGGTAAAGAGGAGCCAGAATAATTTTTTTTGGGACTAGACTTGCAATCTCACTGGTATAGGGGATTCCAAATGAGTAAAACCCCTCTACTAACGCAGATTACATCCATTTTGCCCTTTTTGTCTAAGAGAATTGCCTGGGGACATTGAAAATTTAAGGGACTCATCCAGAGTTACATAGCTGGTTTTTGTCATAGGCAGGACCTTCCTGCCTCCAACGCGGGGCCTCTGTCTCCTCTACCAGTGTCTCTGTCAATGAAATATTAAGCAGATTTAAAGTATTCTTACTAGGACTCCAGGGAACTACCCACTTTTGTCTCTGTATAACTAAGGCTGGGGATGGATGCCAGTAGGTACACACAGCCCTCTCCGGACTGACTAGAGCTGCCTTCGGGGCTGTCTAAAGAATGTTGATTGGCTCCTGGTGTTTCTAGACATTTGTCACAAAACAAAAATGACTCTGTTTTTCCCTGTGGAAATTTGATGATTAGGTTTCAGGGTGAGAGAGGCGCCAGGAAGCTCTTTTTGTGGGATTCATGGACCAGCTGCTCCTTTGGCATCCATGCTCACTCCACACCCCAGGTTTGTTTTATACTTTAGTTGGGGGCAGGGGATTTGGCATTCCAGGTCTGTTTGCTGCATTGCAAGGCAGGAGATAGCAGCAGCAAGGCTTTTTTTTTTCCTTTTGGAACTGACTTTTTTTTTTAAAGGAAAAGGTGCTGGCCTCACCAGGCACCACAGAGGAAAGAGGAGGCTGGCATTTCCAGGATTCCATCTGTGCCTGCCACGGCCTCTGAGGTCCCTTCCATTCCCAGATCTACGACCCTGTGAATCATATGGGCTCCTTTAGAATTAACTCCAACTGTGTTTTCTGTGATTGCTAAGGCACAAGGCCAGCCTCTGTGAATCTCCAGAGGAGAGCCAGCCAAGTGTCCATCAGAGGTTTAACGTACAATCCGATGAGAATAGCTTGATCTGGACCCACCCTGAGAGATGAATAACAACAGCGGAATGGGATCATAGTATTAAAGAACAGAACTTAGAGATCATCAAACCCAAACCTCTCAGTATTTTGAAGAGGAGAAACTGAAATTCCCAAGCTCAAACAGCTAGTAAATGCTAGAACTTGAACCCAGGTTTTCCTGACTCCAAATCCAGCCAGTATTCAATAATAGAAGGTCCCAATGAAACTACTGTCTCTGTTCTTTATGTAGTCACAGTGGTTGACACATAATAGGTGCTTTAAAAATGACCACTGAATGATGAGTTGATTGTTCCTGTCTATTGGAGGGGCAACCAGGACTTTGCCTCAGGTACTGAATTTAGAGCATGTTAATAGTACTTTTATGTACTTAAGAGGCAGCCAGATGGCCCAGTGGGTAGAGCACCAGGACTAGCATCAGAGAGAACTGAGTTTAAATCCTGCCTCAGATACTCACTAGCTATGTGACCCTGGGCAAGCCACTTAAGTGATTCAGTGGTTAAAGTACTGGGCCTGGAGTCAGAAAGAACTGAGTTCAAATCCAGCCTCAGATACTCACTAGCTGTGTGACCCTGGGCAAGTCACTTAACCTCTGTTTGCCTTAGAGGCAGTTGGGTGGCTCAGTGGATAGAGTACTTGGCTGGCCTGGAGTCAGAAAGAACTAAGTTCAAATTTGGCCTCAGACACTCACTAGCTGTGTAACCCTGTTTGCCTCAGTTTCCCCATCTGTAAAATGAGCTGGAGAAGGAAATGACAAACCACTCCAGTATCTTTGCCAAGAAAACCCCATATAGGGTCATCAGACATAACTGAATAACAACATCGATACTTACAATTCTTAAGCAGTATAGAAATAACAAAGTTCAGCCTCTGCCTAGCAAGAATAATTAGTTACAATGGAAATCAACCAGGCGGCGGGTTGGGGTTTGCTCCTCTTCTAACCTGCCTTGCTTTCTCTCACTCCCCATTTTGCGGCCTCCCCAGCATCTACCCACACATCTGTGTCCATTGCTCTTTGCCACCTCTTCTATGCTCAGCCTGGTTTACCCTTAAGATGAGTTACTGCTTCTTGCTGCCCACCACTAGAGCAATCTGTGGCACTTGCCCCACAGATAAAAAAGCCTTACCCATAACTCTGCCTATTTATATACCTAACAGGGAGCCTGCATTTTCTCTTAATTCTTTCATAGGATCATAGATCATTGACCTAGAGCTGGAAGAGACCTCAGAGGCAATCTACCCTGACTCCATTTTATAGATGATGAAACTGAGCCCCAGGAAGGCTGCGATTTGCCAAAGGTCACGTAGATAATAAGCATCAGATCCGAGACTTCATCCGCTGACACAAGAGTTGGTGTTCTATCTAGTGCCTCCTCAAAGAGCCAATGAGTCTTCAGATCTCTGTGGAAATAGTGAATTGCTACAAAAATTCCCACACTAGCCAGCTGGACTAAGAGCAGTGACCTCCTGGCATTCTGCCTCAGAGATTCTCTTGATTTTCTGAGCAGATGGTCCAGCCTAGGAAAGAAAAAGTCTCTTTTATTGGGCCCTACTTCTTAAACCCAAATTGTTGTCAAAGCATTTTAAACACACACACATACACTTTTTAGCATGCCAATATTGAATAAAACTAGCCTCAGACACTTACTAGACACTTAACCTTGTTTGCCTCAGTTTCCTCATCTGTAAAATAAGCTGGAGAAGGCAGTGACAAACCACTCCAGTACCTTTGCCAAGAAAAATCTAAATGGGGTTACAAAGAATCAGACAGGACTAAAATAACTCAATAACAACAAAACAGATCAGAGATCTCTTCCCTGTTGAGGACAGAGAAGCCCCTTGGGATAACCCAGAGAAAATCTGTGTTCTTCCCTCCCTTGAAAGAGTCCATCACTTAAATCTGCTTGGGCTAAGGATGGAGCCAGGATAAATAAAATCCCAGTAAAGAAACAAAAGAAAAACCCATCAAATGAAAAGTGGTTGAACAAGTCTCAGCTTGTGAATATCATAGAATATTATTGTCCTATAAGAAATAATTATGAAGAATTCTGAAAAACTAAGGAAGATATGGATGAACTGATGTAGGGTGAAGGGACCAGAGCCAGAGGTCCAACATGACCACAGGGCTGTCATTGAAAGACTTCAAAATTGATCAAAGCAGTGGCTGATCTCAGCTCCAAAGGACTAACATTAAAACATATTGCCCTCATCTCATTTGAACTGAAGGACTACAGATGCAGAATGTGGCATATGTCATCAGATATGGCTGATGTATTGGTTCGTGGACAGCTGTTGGTTTATTTTACAAAATATTCTTTCTTTTTCACAAGAAGGAGCTATATTAGGTAGAGGACAGAGCATTGGGGAAGTTATAGACATGGAAAAAAGCAAAAAAATTAAACAAATAAATTGGGCCATGTATATTTATTGTTCTTTTGGGCATGTTTGTCATTCAAAAACTGTTCTTTCTTTCCTTTATAAGTCCTGAAAGGCAAGGTCAGTGGAATAGGAATTTGAGGCTTGTTACTGCTGTTTGTTCTTCCTTCTAGAAAAGGGCTGATGACATCACAAGGGTGATGTCTTGACTTGTTCATGAATTGGATCTGAGTGGGACAGAGCTGTGCAAAGTCATCAGTCTCCCTCTCTCCTCCAAACAGTATACTTTTGTATAAATGAGTTAGGATATTAAAATGTTTTCCAAACCTTAGAGTACTATATAAATGTGGTGTTATTATTAATATTTCTATTATAAATATAATAATTATTAATATTTCTATTACAAGTATAATTATTAATATTTATTATTGTCATTTAGTCATTTCAGTCATATTGAACTTTTTGTGATCTCACTTGGGGTTTTCCTGGCAAAGATATTAGTGTGGTTTGCCATTTCCTTCTCTAGTTCATTTTACAGATGAGAAAACTGAGGCAAACAAGGTTAAGTGACTTCCCTGAGGACACACAGCTAGTAAATATTTGAGGCCAGAGTTGAATTTGGGAATAGTCTTTCTGATTCCAGGCCCAGCACCTAGATGCCATAATATTATTATTTTTATACCTCAAGGGACATCAAGCTTTGTCTTTGGGGAAAGCAGACATTTTGGGTCATTTGGGGTTCAATTTTGATTTTAACAAATCTCGTTAGAAACTATTCCCCAACTCTCCAGAGCGGGAAGTAAAACTAACCTAACCTGGTGTGGGGAGGGAGGGGAGAGGGAATCTAGGAAGACGCAGGCCAGGGCCACTCTATTCCCCTTTTAGGGTTATGTTGAAATACACACAGAAAGGAGGAAGGAAAAAAATCAGCCAAATGGAAATGGAGTAAATTGGTTGGGAAAGACTGTATGACTAAGAGATGGTTACAATGGAAAATATGTAAAAAGAAAAGCAAACCAGCTGGGTTATTTAATTTTGGCTCCCCATCCCCCTCCCTTTTTCAATATTTTGTTCTTCGGTTTAAACAAGAAAAAAAGTCACTGTGTAAATATCCCTAGCTTTTTCTGGTGTTTCTTTCTACACAAAACTTTCCTCTAGGGATTAGGAGTGGGACCCGGCATTTCACCTCTGGGTCAGTGGCTGACCTTCTTTTCCTACTGCATACCGTAAACCAAAGCTATTACTGTCCCGTGGCTATGACAGCCCGGGAGAAGCTCAACCTTAATTAATTTCCCAGGCCCTTGACTTTCAGGCACCTTCCCGCTCTCCCTGCTTCCCCTACGCTGTATGACACTAAGACCTAGAATTCTACCACTGGAGAGCTAACTCCTAAAAAGGCACCCTGTAGGCTGTCTATAAACTGCGCCCCCCGGCCCCTCTTCAAAGTTTCAGAAAAGGAAACGATCAGCAGAGTGTGTAAGAAATCAGTGCTAGCTGGAGTTCTTCTGAAATTTGGTCTAAACCTCTTATTTCCCTGGTATAGGAACTCCTTCTCTTGTCTATTAGTCTATAATTTACAGCTTTAGAGACTTGTCTGGAGCCATGAGAGGTGGTTAAATGATTTGCCCGTGGCCACAGAGCTAGTTTCTATCAAAGAGAGTACTTGAACCTAGCTCTTACTGACTTCAAGGTCGGCCAGCCTGCTATCTACTAGGATACTCTGTCTCTTCCAGGGCTAGGCTGCAGCTTACGATGAGGAGACCTACTAAAAGCCACTGAGGATCAATGGGCTGACAAAGTAGTTGCTACTTGATGTTTCTACCAGTGAACCAGGGATCTTAACCTGAGGTCCATGAACTTTTAAAAAATATATTTTGATATATTTTTTGATATATCTTAATACTGTTTTACTTTTTAATTAAATATTCTAATTGAAAATTAGTATTTTCATAAATAAATGTTTTAATTTAAAATATTTTCCTAAATAAAATAAGTGTTTTCATGTAAAATCAATATTTTCATAAATAAAATAAATGTTTTACTGTCAAACAGTTTCATAAATAAAACAAATATTTTAATTTAAAATAAATGTTTTCATAAGTAAAACAAAAATTTTATTTAAAATAAAATTTAAATATTTAATTCCTTTGTAATCCTATGTATTTTATTTTATGCACTTAAAAACGTTATCCATAGAAGGAGTCCATAAGCATCATCACACTGCCAAAAGGTCCTATTACGTAAAACAGGTTATAGCTCTTGAATTAAAACTTCTTACTATAAAGTAAAGAAACATCAAAGTGGGCTTGGTTTCTGTGATGCATTGGACATGGGTGGGCCAAATTACAGGATTGACCTTCATACATGATCTATTTGAAACTACCCCCTCATTTTATAGAAGCTTGGTATAAGGAAGTGACTTGTCCAAGGTCATATAGGACAACAGAGGCATGTCAGAAATGTATCTTCACTTGTGGAGTTAATTATTACTTTTGGGATAATTTGAAATATATTTTCACCTGTTTGGAGACCAATTTTTTAAAAGTCTCATTTTCACAATCAAGTCTAGTAGTCATGGGTCTATTGACTATAACATAGAGCATGAGAGGTAGGTAGCTTGATTGTCAGGTTTCAAATATTTAGCCAAGACTATCATTATTAGAGATTTGGCTAGAAACTCTGTTTCAAAGTGAAAGGCCATGATAAAGCAACAGTCAACAGGTATTTATTAAGCACCTACTGTGTGCCAGGTGCTGTACTAGGCACTGAGATACAACTCCCAGGAATGAAACAATCTCTTCTCATAAAGAGCTCGTATTCTAATGGGAGAGACAAGTATACGCACACGTACACACTAAATATGAAGTAAATAAATACAGTTAGATATAAAGTAAGTAAATACAAGGTAGTTGAGGAAAGTGGGCACCAGCAGTTGAAGGCATCAGGAAAGGCTCTAAGATATTGCTTGAACTATGTCTTAAAGGAAGCAGGGAACCACCGGAGGCAGAGATAAGGTGAAAATGCATTCTAGGCATGTGGGAGGGGACAGACCATACAAAGTCACAGAAATGGGAAATGGATTGTTGGGAAATGGATTGTTGTCTGTAAAGAAGAGAGAAAAGGCTACTTTGGCTGGATCAAAAAATATGTGGAGTGAGTGATAATGACCATGTATTCCTATGGAAGAGATGTAAGAAAGTACCTCCTTACCTTTTATAGGGGTGGGGAACTATGGGTATAGAATACTGTTGCATATCGTCTCAGACTTTTTCAATGTCATCATTCTTGTCTCCTCCTCCTTTCCTCCTTTCTTTCCTTCCTTTCTCCTTAATTCCTCCTTCTTTTCTCCTCCTCCTCTTCTTCATCTTCCTCCTCCTATTTCTTCTTCTCCTTCTTTTCCTCCTTCCCCTTCCCTTCTACCCCCTTCCTTCCTTTCTCCATCTACATCTCCTTCTTCTTCTCTTCCTTCTTCATTTTTGCTATAGAACATAACTTTCTTTGAGAGGAAAAGGAGAGGGATACATTGGGAAATGTAGATGATATAAAAGCAAAAGTTTTCAATATGGAATTATTTTTTTAAAAAAAAGAGGAGTAAAAGGCTAGAGGGACCTACAAAGTAGTCTTTTTAAAAAATCCTTTGAAATACCAACTTCCACTGTGCTGGAGCCAAATAAATACTGGCTTGTGAGAGCTGATATTAAATTTTCACTGTGAACATTTATAGCTCAGAAATTATGAATGCTGTAGATCAGAGTTTGATTTATTGTTTATTGATTGTCTAGATTTAAGAAAGTGGTGGAGAAAATATTAACAATGTATATTAAATTTAAATTGTCCTGCATTTTCAGGGAGCTGGTTGTTAAACATTTGCCAGCAAACCTATGCCAACCTCTAATAAAAGACTCCTTGTGGGAGGAAAGAATTGCTGGTGGGAAGTATCTGAGGAAAATATGAAAGGTAAGACCTAGTTTAGGGCATAAATATATGCTTAGGACATTTATTCTTTACTCAACAACTTTTATTGGGATCAGCAGTGAAGAAGACAATTGGAGCATGTGAAGAATCACAATCCCTGTCCTCAAGGGGCTTGTTCATCCATCTGTTCACTCATTCATTCTCCAAATGTGACATGACGCAAGTATTAGAGAGTTACCCAACATAGTACCAGGTGAGGCCCAATGTGATCATAATCTAATGGAAGAGACAAGACAGATCACAAGTATTCACCAGAAATCTATCACTATAATCCTTAGAAGGAAACCCAGAGCAAATAGGATAACCATTTGAGAATGGGTTGGCAAGTCTTTTGAAGGGCTACAAACTCAAGAAAGTTTCTAGGTGGAGATGGGATCGGAGTTGCAATTTCAAGCCTTTTTTATGCTGTTCCTATTTTGGAATTATAATATATCCATTGGCCCCATCTTTCGGGATACTGACCAGGATGCATTGAGGAACCCAGATAACTATCTGACTGCTGGAGAGAAGGAAAGGGGTTACTCAGCATCTTCTCCCTCCCTCCTTCCCCTTCCACTACTATGGCTCCTAGGGTCTTCTGGCAGGGAAAGCAAGAGGAGGTATCAATAACTCACTTTGGTGAAACCATAGCCAATGGCAGAAGAACACTGAGAGTTAATGACTGGTCACAAAATTTGTCAGTCCCTAGCCTATAAATTTTGTGTTCCTAGGGTTAGAATTGGGCATTATAGGAAAGGATAGCCATCCTTAGAACAGCAAACATAATCCTATCACAATCTCTCTCTTGGCAAGAGATGCAACACAAACTATATCTAGGTATCATTTTCTTTCACTTCCTTAAAATTGGATATACTATTACTTAGCCTTCTGGATATTCTAAAAATGATCACATTTTAGGGATGTTTGAAAGCCAGTCTCTGAGTATTTACTTTGGAGATACCAAGGAAAGTTTCTAGTTCAGTGAAAAGTTATTTCCCTTTACTTAATGAAAAAAAAAAAGAATATCTGAGCTATGACTTTTTGTTTGTGCTAATCCTCATCTTCCTTTTCTAGAAAATAAATTGGTTAGACCACATGGACTCTAAGGTTCTTTCCCACTCTGAATTGTATGATCCTTTGAATATTTACAGGTCATCATAGGAGGATAGTCAGAACTCACAAAAAAAGGAAATTCACCAAACTCCAACAAGAAGAGAGTAGAATGTACCAACTGGCTTGTTCCTTTAAAACTACCAAAAGCCTACTCACTCTCTTGGGAGAAGAGAAGTGGGAGTGGAGTGGGTTGTTGAGTAACAATGAGTCAGAGACTGAACTTGTCAAAAAAGAGAGAGAGAGAACAAATGAGAGAAATGAGAAGTTATATTTATATAACTTACTGACTTATAAATGAAAAGTGGCAGAAGAGAGAGACAAGAAGATAGAGAGAAAGACAGAAACAGAGAGGGAGATGGAGAGACACACAGAAAAGAAGGGATTGTGACTGAGTACTTGAAAAAAGAAGTATGCATACTTCCCAGGGTTAAGAGATAAAGCTAAACAAATTAATCTCATTATTCTAAAACCTAAAGTAAAATTCAACCATGCTTGAAAAACATATGGGCTTGAAAAGCCCATATCTGTCACTACCCACTAACTTTCTTATGTAATTATCTTTCTTATTCTACCTTATATGTTAAAAATGTTTGTGTTTGTCAGTGACTGTTAAGTTCATAATAGTGAAATTTTGAAAAAAAATGAAGTTTCTTGGAATTTTGGAATGCCGTTTTGGCATTTTATTTTATTTTTAGAGATACAACGTGTGTTCTTATTATTCCCAATATTGCCAGAGCACAAAGGCATTCAATTTAACTCAAAAAGTGCCTGCTGTGTATCCATGAATTTCACAGTTTTAAGTAATTTGTAAGCAAAAGTACTGGTTGTCTCAGTTGAGAGGGTCTTCTCAGCAGTTTTCCATAATATTATTCAGAGCCACAACTAGGGTAGGGCAATCAGAATATTGCCCTAGGATGCCAAAATCTGGTAGTGCCTGCACTGCAGGAGAAATAACTGAGCCTAGTATCTAGTTAGTGATCCTAGTGATACTCTTTTCATTCCATTTAAACTGTTCCCTCCCTCTCTAATGGTAGTGATCTCTTCCCACAAGGACCTATCTCCCCAACATAACATCTAGTGATTTGGGGTGACCTCCCCTCCAGTTTGTCTTTAAAATGCTTATTTAAGGGTAAGTATTGACTGGGTATTACAGTGTAAAGAGCACTTGTTTTAGAGCCAGAATTGTTGGATTAAACCTCTTTTGTCACTAATCTGTGTGACCTTGGGTAAATCACTTCTCCCCGCTTGGGCCTCCGTTTCCTCATCTGTAAAATGAGGGGGTTATTCTAGATACTCTCGGAGGTTCCCTCCTAGCTCTAAATCTATGACCTTATGATCTTCAGGCTCATTTCAAATTCTTTGTCTTAGGCATGAAAAATGTGAGCTACCTCTCTGGAGAGGCTGGGATCGCTACTTTTGACTAATTCACGCCATCCCTGAATTTTCCTCATTTTGAGATCTTACACAACATTCGTTCTCTGTTTCTTGAGTTATAGCTGTATAACTCTCCCTGTCTATGTGACTTGATTTTTTTAAACAAATTCAATTTATTCTATGTGTGAAAATAATATTGCTAAGATTAAAACTTGGGGGCAGTTAGTTGGTGCAGTGGATAGAGCACTGGTCCTGGAGTTGGGAGGACCTGAATTCAAATACAGCCTCAGAAACTTACTAGCCGGGTGATCCTGGGCAAGTCACTTAACCCAGATTGTCAAAAAAAAAAAAAAGGTTAAAATTTGGTCACTAAAATACCTTGCCTTTTCTGCGAAGCTTCTAAACAAGGTCTCATTTTGGGAACTGTGGACGTGAATTTGGCAAGGAGGGAGGGGTGCACTATCAATATTGAGCGCTCATCCACATGTGCTCTTCATGACACTTCCACATTTATGATCCTGCCTAGATCTTCTGGAAAAGGGTAGGAAACCCAAGGAATGTAGTTTTGACCTGCTGGATTAAAATACTTTTACCAAATCTTTCATTTCTCTTGCCAAGAGAATGTGCGAGAAAGCTGCCTGATTTATTTTCTCCCTCGGCTTCGGAACATGACGATGGTTACATTCTTCTTAGCAGACATCCCAAGTTCCTCAGGAGGCTGGAGTCTAAACATGTTTCAGCCTGTGAGCCACAGGTGTTTAGAACTGCCTCATTTCGGCTGTGATTTGGGATGGTCTAGGCTGATTATGAACAGGCACTGATTTACATAACACAACAAAGCAGTTCACAGTCCAAGCCTCAGATGTGAACTGGTGTGATTTCCCAAGCTGGATTTCAGGATTTAAAGACATCAAAAGAAAAAGCAGCTGTTGCAAAACACACTACTCCAAAAATACCAGTCCATAAATTAAGCAATCTTTAGAACATGTAATGATGATGACTTCTGGGTATGTCAAAGCAGAAGCATACGGGCTGTTTGTCAAATTGCTTTGCCATGAAAATAATACGTGTGCGTGTGTGCGTGTGTGTGTGTGTGTGTGTGTTTTGAGAAAGGTCATTCATTCCCTGCTCTTGTCTAACACGTCAGAAGACAACAAATGGAACTGCTGAGTTGGCACTTTTCTTGAGCTTTGGATATTAACAGTAGCCTAGGAAGACATTGTCTTAAGCAATCTGTACTGTGAAAGCCTGTGTGGAACAATTGCTATTTAGAGATACTGTTTATGATATGAACCATGGTTTCTGAGATCTGGGCTGGGGTTATCACAAAGGTCTCAGAATAAGAAATTTTTCATATCATGGTATGAAATGATATTGAACCGTGGTATGTTTTGAAATGCAGGGGCCACCAACGATGATCTAATATTTTCTTTTTTCTCTCTCAAACTTTTTTAAATTTTTATTTTCTTTTTTGCTTTTTAATTAATTTATTTACTTGTAGTTTTCAACATTAACTTCCACAACATTTTGAGTTCCAAATTTTCTTCCCATCTCTCCCCTCCCCCGACCCCAAGACAGCATGCATTCTGATTACCCCTTCCCCCAGTCTGCCCTCCCTTCTATGACACTCCTCCTTCTCTTATCCCCTTCCCTCCTATTTTTCTGTAGGGCAAGATAGATTTCTATACATCATTGCCTGTATATCTTATTTCTCAGTTGCATGTAAAAATAATTTTTAACATTCATTTTTAAAACTTTGAATTCCACATTCTCTCCCTTCCTCCCTCCCCATCAACCCTCATTGAGAAGGTAAGCAATTTGATATAGGTTATACATGTGTAGTCATGCAAAATGCTTCTAACATTTTCTTTCAGCTAAAAAGGCTGTGCTACAAAATGACCAGAGTTCTAGGCTGGAGTCAGGAAGGCCGTGTTTCAGATCCTACCTCTGAGCTGCTGTCTGAGTTAATAAGTTGAGGGTACAAATTCTGCCTCTGATACTTGATAGTTGTGTAACCTGGGGGGTAAATCCCTGAGTAACATTAGGGATTTGCCTTTTTAGGCATATTCCAAAAAAAATTTGCATTGGTGGAGAGAGGTTTTCATACTGAGAAGCAATGTATCAGATCCTATCCATTTTCACTTAATATTCAAATAATGGCAAATATTCCTTAAAAGGCAGGATCCCTGTTTCAATTATTGTTGGAAAGACTCCTATGTCAAGCTGAAACTGACAAATTCCTTCCCCCAAACAATTTTTCAAAATAATCACATCTTGTCTAACTATATTTAAATAATGTATTATGTGTGCTACAGGGCCAAATGCAAGAATCTTGTCCTAGCAAGCCTCAGAATTAATTATGGAGAACATAAAAGGAAAAAAACCAAAGTGTGGAGATTGGGCAGGGAGGAGGGTAGTGGTACAAAAATACCCCCAACTAATTCTAACCCTGTGTGATCTTCCATGTATAACACTTAAAAAGCACCTCTGGGTTATTACTCCTCTTGTCCCATGTACAGCAGAGACCAATGAGAAAAATGTAGAGACATTCAACACCCAGATCAAAACACCCTTCCCTGGCCACCACCCTTCCATATGGGCTGTCTCTACCTATTGGAATATGTGCTCCATGAAGGCAGGGGCTGTTTCACCTTTTGTATTTGTATTCCCAGGGTTTTGCAAAGTGCCTGCCATTTTATGTATGCATTTTTCATTCTTTCTTATTGTAGTGATATATACTGTTGGCAGGGGCAGTTAAGTGGTCCAGTGGATGGAGGGCTAGACCTAGAGTCAGGAATAACTCATTTTTCTGAGTTCAACCACTGTGTGACTCTGGGCAAGTTGCTTAATCCTGCTTGCTTTAGTGAACTATAAAACGAGTTGGAGAAGTAAATTGCAAACTACTCCAATGTTTTTACCTAGCAAACTCCAAATGGGGTCATGAAGAGTCAGACACTACTGAAATTACTGAACAATAATACCCTTGGCAACTATTGATCATTAGACCAAGAGCTGCAAGAGGACTTCAATCTAATACAACCCTTTAATTTCACAAATGGGGAACAGAGGCCAAGAATAGTAAAGGTCCCACGGATTAAAAAATAGCAGATATGGGATCCAAAACCAAGTCCTCCACCTTTGAGTTCAGTGTATACTCCACTTGAAGAAAATCTGAATGCCAAAATTCCAAGCTTACACAGCAGACAAATTAGGAACAATCCTTATTACAAAATAATATACCATCTAATTCCTTTACATAGCCTTTAAAAAAATTCTTTGTCTCATAAATACTTAAGACCCAAGTCTGTTATGATGCCGAGAAGTAACCATAAAGGGGAGAACCTGGGAAGCCCTCTTTATGAAATGTCTTCTGTAAGTGAAAGGAAGTCATCATCCATGAGACCTTTGTGCCCTAACTCTGATTCAGTTTGCTCTCAGAGGAATATTTTTATGCATACATGTGTTTTTGAAGGTAGAGATGCATAAAGAATAGAGTAGAGGGACAACTAGGTGGCACAGTGTATAGAGCACCAGCCCTGGAGTCAGGAGGACCTGAGTTCAAATCCAACCTAAGACACTTACTAGTTCTATGGGTCTAGATAAGTCACTTAACCCTGATTGCCTTTAAAAAAAAATTATTGGACTACCTGAAAGCCATGATCAAAAAAAGAGCCTAGATACCATCTTTCAGGAAATTATCAAGGAGAACTGCCCTGATATTCTAGAGCCACAGGGCAAAATAGAAATTGAAAGAATCCATCGATCGCCTCCGCAAATAGATCCCAAAAAGAAATCTCCTAGGAATATTGTTGCCAAATTCCAGAGCTCCCAGATCAAGGAGAAAATACTGCAAGCAGCCAGAAAGAAACAATTTGAATATTGTGGAAACCCAATCAGAATAACCCAAGACCTGGCAGCTTCTACATTAAGAGATCGAAGGGCTTGGAATGCGATATTCCGGAGGTCAATGGAGCTAGGATTAAAACCTAGAATCACCTACCCAGCAAAACTGAGTATCATGTTCCAAGGCAAAATATGGACTTTCAATAAAATGGAGGACTTTCAAGCTTTCTCAGTGAAAAGACCAGAACTGAATAGAAAATTTGACTTTCAAACACAAGAATCAAGAGAAGCATGAAAAGGTAATCAAGAAACGGAAATTGCAAGGGACTTACTAAAGTTGAACTGTTTTGTTTACATTCCTACATGGAAAGATGATGAGTATGATTCATGAGACCTCAGTATTAGGGTAGTTGAAGGGAATATGCACATATATATGCATATATATATGTTTATGTATATATATAAGTGAATGTGTATGTATGCATGTATCTATGTGTATATGTATGTATGTGTATGTATGTGTATATATATATATATATATATATATGTAAAAGAAAGAGAGCAGACACAGGGTGAGTTGAGGATGAAGGGAAGATAGCTAAAAGAAATAAAATGAAATTAAGGGATGAGAGAGTAACTTACTGAGAGAGGGAGATAGGGAGAGATAGAATGGGATGGATTATCTCCCATAAAGGTGGCAAGAGGAAGCAGTTCTAGGAGAGGAGGGGAGTGGGCAGGTGAGGGGGGAATGAGTGAACCTTGCTCTCATCAGATTTGGCCTGAGGGGGAATACCATACATACTCAGTTGGGTATCTTACCCCACAGGAAAGAAGAGGGAGGAAGATAAAAAAAAAAATATAAAAGGCAGGGGGATGATGGAGTGGAGGGCAGATGGGGGTGGAGGTAATCAAAACAAACACTTTGGAAAGGGGACAGGGTCAAGGAAGAAAATTCAATAAAGCGGGATGGGTTGGGAAGGAGCAAAATGTAGTTAGCCTTTCACAACATGAATATTGTGGAAGGGTTATACATAATAATACATGTGTGGCCTAGGTTGAATTGCTCAACTTCTTAGGGAGGGTGGGTGGGAAGGGAAGAGGGAAGGGAATTTGGAACTCAAAGTTTTAAAATCAGATGTTCAAAAACAAAAAAACTTTTTGTATGCAACTAAAAAATAAGATACACAGGCAATGGGGCGTAGAAATGTATCTTGCCCTACAAGAAAGGAAGGGAAAAGGGGATGAGAGGGGAGGGGGGTGATAGAGGGGAGGGCTGACTGGGGAACAGGGCAACCAGAATATACGCCATCTTGGAGTGGGGGGGGAGGGCAGAAATGGGGAGAAAATTTGTAATTCAAACTGTTGTGAAAATCAATGCTGAAAACCAAATATGTTAAATAAATAAATTGCATTAAAAAAAAACTGTACTTTTAAAACTTGAAAAAAAAAATAAAACAAGGGGCTTAGACTGAATGATCTCTAAGGTCCCATCTGGCTTTAACATTCAAAAAAAAAAAAAAAAGAATAGAGTCAAATGGACCAGAATTCAAATCCCACCTCTGACTCTTACTTAACTATGTGATGCTGACTCTTTGGCTTCTTCATTCAGAAAAGAAGGAGGTTAGATTAGATGGTCTAGTAAGGTACATTCCAGCTCTGTATCTACAATCCTATGATATCTGGGCCAAGACAGTTTCCCTTTTCATGCCCCTTCCACCAATTTGAGCCTCCTTTGTCCCCCTTTCTCTTCCCTCCTCCCCCAGCTGAAGCAGGAGTCCCATTCATCACCTCACTGGTTTGTTATCCTGGGGAGAAGACCCTCTAATGTCTTATTACCTAGTGGCCCCCAGAATGTTAGGCGGACCCCCTATTGTGAACTTATTGTGAGAGGAGTGTCTCACAGGAGGATGAGTAATCACCCACTCACACCAATGAGATTACAGATCTGCTCTCATATTGCAGAAGCAGAGATCTCAAGGGAGACACGATGCCATCTTGCTTATAATAGTACCTCAGGTAACATCAGGGGAAGGAGAGAAGGGGACCCATTTTTTTAGACCTTGAGGAAGAAATGGATTAAGCAGTGCCTAACATCCCTTTTAGCTCTTAAATTCTAAAATTATTCCTCTGTCTGAGTGTGATATTACATTCTTCTACTAGACCATGGAGGGGTTCTTAACCTTTCTGGTGTTGGCTGTCTAATAAAGGAAGCCTATAATGTTTTTACATACCTAAAATAAAATGCATAAGATTATAAAGCAAACCAATTATATTGAAATAGGGTTATCAAAATATTAAACAACAATAACAAATCGACAGACTCCAGCTTTAGAACCCTGCCCTAGGACATTCCTTCTCCCTATAAAGTTCATCCTTGCTTCTTTCTCATGCTCATCTTAGGATAGTGTTGTACTCCCCAGCAGGTGGGAAGAGAATACACCTATAAGGGATACAAAGGTGGGGTGGTTGCATCTACCTCCACTCTAGGAGAAATCCACCAGGGAAGGTAAAAACAGTCACTGAATTTGGGCTAAGAGAGAGATACAAAGAGATATACAAGTGAATGGTGTTGTTATAGGGTAGCTGCCCAGTGCAACTATGAATTGGGTGGGGAGGGGTATTAATTATTTCTTTTGAAAGTAATTCTCCCCTTATGTTTACCCCATCCTAAGTACCGTCAACTCTCGATTAATTGAGTTGAATTTTTAAAATTCCGTTACTTCACTGTTTCCCTCCATTATTCTGAATAACTAGAAGTCTGCAGAAGACACATGGATTTAAGCAGAAACTCTACATATATGCATCGGAGGCAGGGGCTTTTCAGAGGATTTTAAACAGAAAAAGAGGGTGATCAAAGAGTTTCTCTTGATACCAGCCATGCCCAGTGATGGCGGTAAGCAACACCTGCTCAGTACAGTAGTAATTGTTGCCTAGCCCCAGCTGGTCAGTGGAATGCCTTCATTTGTTATAACTGCCCACTGGACCTATGTGACTGTCCAGGTTGCATACCTAAAAGCCTTCTAAATAAGGGATTTTATTTTTTTGAAGAAATGGGTGACCACAGGTGTGGGCACTATATGTGCCATCAGACTTTTTTTGAGACATTGTTTAGTTGTGCAAAACTTTAGAAAGTAATTTCTCTCTTTTTTTTTATTGGAGGCAATCAAGATTAAGTGACTTGCCCAGGGTCACATGGCTAAGCTACTGTCTGAGGCTGACTTTGAACTTAGGTCCTCCTGACTCTAGGGCTGGTGTTGTATCCACTGTGCCACCTAGCTGCACTCCTTACTTTATGTTTTTTAAATAAGGAATGGCTCTCTGACTAGGGGTGGAGCAAGAGGAGAAATTTAGTAGGAACTATAGATTATGTAAAAGCAAAATAATCAACAAAAATAAATGTACTGCCTTCTTTCTTTTCTTCTTCCTTTCTCTCTCTTTTTCTTTCTTCTTTCTTCTTTGTTTCTTTCTATAAATGGAACTGCCTTTGTGCCTCATTATCATGGTATCACAGGGTTACTTTGGGGAGGTAGCCTCAAAGAAGGTGCTACTGTAGACCAAATAAAATCAAGAGTGTGGTTGTTGGTTAAGGGGTGGGAGCAGGGGAAGGTAAAGCTTCTAGGATGGTGTGGTGGAACGATTTGTGGATTTGGAGACAGAATAACTGGGTTCAAATCCTGCCTCTGTCATTTACTACCTGTGTGACCTTGGGCAAATCTTGTCTTCATCTTTCTTGTACTCAGTTTCCTTATCTATAAAATGAAAATGTTGGATCAAGAGACCTCTAAGCTCCTTTCCATGTCTAAAGCTATGACCCGAAGCAATCTTCTGATATGTCACTATGATATAGAAGCAAAAGAATTAGAGGCAACCGTGTATTCTCAGAAGCTATGTTAGTAGAGTATAAGCTCTAGCAGGTCTTACCAAGAGGAAAGAGATCACATACCAGCCAAAGAGATATTCCCAAAACACAGATGTGTCCATGTCACTGCTTTGCTCAATAAACTCCCATAGCTCCTTATTGCCTCTAGGATCAAATACAAGCTCCTTTGGTTGACATTTAAAGCCCTTGAAAATCTAGTTCTAACTTTCCTTTCCTGGCTTATCACATATTACTCTTCATATATTCTACAGCCTAACCAAATTAGCTTTCTTGTAATTCTTCACACACAGGACAATCTGTCTCCTGTCTCAGTGCCTTCTTTGTACCAATTGTCCTTCATATCTTTAATACATCCCCCCTCATCTGACTCAAACTTCATCTCCCATAGGAGGCCTTTTCTGATCTCTTATTTCTATTTGAATTTACAAAACCTAGTACAATATGTAGCACATAATAGGCACTTAATAAGTGTTTATTATTGACTGATCTCGCCAACTAATGGTGCCTTCTCCTTACATTGTGAATACCAAATATATATATATATATATATGTAAGCATGTATATATATATGTCTTGCATACACATTTTGCATGTATATTTTGCACATATACTTATTATCTCTTCTGATGGAATGTAAGCTCCTTGAGGGCAGGAATTGTTTTAATTTTATCTTCATATTCCCAGGATAGAGCACAGGTCCTAATACACAGTAGGTGCTTAATAAATATGGAGTTTTTTGACTGATTGGTTGATTGATCAAAATAGGGGCCTAGTGATGGACCATGTGTCTTTTTGAAGGACCAGCTGAAGTTCAGAGAGGTTCGTTGCTAAGATGGCTCCAGGGTAATGAAGGCTTTTGAAGACAAACTAGTAGGTCATAGAGAAGTGGTGACCTGCATCGGCAGAGGGAATTCCTACAAAGATGAAACAATGGATCTTGAAAATTAATGAAACTAATTTTCAACCTACAATGGTTCCAAAGCATCATCTCTCACCCCTCCAATATGGAGCAAGGTAAGATAGAGAAGGAAAGAAACATTAAATTGCAGCTGAAAAATCGTAGTGATGGTGCCACATTCCAACCAATGTCAAAATCTGGCTTCTGAGCTAAATATATGCCAACTCTATTTGCTTAAATTGAGCATGAGTAACAAGATGCCCCGTGGCCTCTGGCATACTGAGCTGACGTAGACCCAATCCTGAAGGAAAGATGAGCTTTCAGTAATGAGAAACCGCAAGTCAAATCAGGGAGCCTTTGAGAGCAGCCACTGGTGAGTGGATGGCCTATTTGGGGAGCTGAGGTTTGGGGTAGGAAGCTCCATCCTTGTGCAAATGACAGGGCAATGTTTTCCTTCTAACATACACTGTGGTTTTCCTCCAACTGTCCCAGTTGGGGAACCCTAAATCTGATACCAAGTATTTTTAGTTTGTGCCACAAAAGCCACCATAGTGACAACTGGCTGCTCAGCCCAGTGACCACCATCTAGAGCCAACCTTACAAGGCAATAATTCCAAGACACTCGACTCTAGAGCTCACTTTAGAAGTAGGCCCACATTAGAAAGAATGTGACTGATAAAGAAATCTATATAAACTTGTAAATCTCTGGTGTCAGCCAAAAAACAGCTTCCATGACAGCCCCTTAACCGAGAAAAGATTTCCTGATTCTACCCCACCCCCAGCCTTGTATTTAGTTTAGACACATTTTATATATACCTGTATGTACAAATGAATGAGTAAATGAGAAAGCACTTAGTACGTGCCAGGCACTCAGGTGTATGCTGGCAAAGGTTTGACAACTGGCTCTTTGGGGGGTAAATGTATAGAAAACACATCTTTAAGTTTAATCTACACTATTAAAATTTTCTCCATCACCTTCTGAAATCTAGATGATCTGTTGATTGAATAATAAAACTAATAATATTTATTAATTTGTTGATGAATATTATTATTCAACAATAATAAACTGTTGAACAATAAATCAAGTCCTAAGTTTTTAGGTTTGTTGGTCTCCTGGAAGTATAAATGCTCACACCGAAAATTTAACAATCAGCTCTCATTTGCTGCACTCAGAGCTAGGGATACAATTATAGAAAAGAAAGATCCTTGCCCTTGAGGAGCTTTCATGATAGATAGATAGACAGATAGATGATAGATAGATAGATGGATAGATAGATGGATGAGATAGATGATAGACAGATGTACAAACAGATAGATAGATGATAGATGAGATAGATATAGATGATTGATAGATAGATGAGATATAGATGATAGACAGATAGATGATAGATAGACAGATGGATGGATGAGATAGATGATAGACAGACATACAAACAGATAGATAGATAGATAGATAGATAGATAGATAGATAGATAGATGATAGATAGATGAGATCGATATAGATGATAGATAGATAGACAGATGGACAGGTAGATAGATAGATGGATGAGATAGATGATAGACATACAAACAGATAGATAGATGATAGATGGATGAGATAGATATAGATAGATAGACAGATGATAGATAGATGGATGAGATAGATGATAGACAAACATACAGATAGATAGATGATAGATAGATATAGATGATAGATATAGATAGATAGATATAGATGATAGATAGATGAGATAGATAGATTATAGATAGATAGATGGATAGAAAGATGTATATATGGATGCATGGATAGTGGATGAGTGAATGGAACATTTATTAAGTAATTAGTATGTATCAGGCACAGTGCTAAAACAAGAAAAAGGATGGTTTTGTCATCAAGGTACTTACCCTCTAATAAAGGAAGACAAAACATAAAGAGGACCTTGATGGGGATGTGGAGAGGAGGGAAGGGACGTGGAGGCTTTTACAGAAGCAGAGCATCCAGTGCGGCAGTGGAGGAGGCTAGAGGATTGGCCTCAAGGGTAGACAGAAAGCAGTGTGGCTGGGCCTTCTCATGATATGGAGGTTTCAGGCAAAGACTTTCCAATCATTGAATCAGCCTCAGGATGAATTCTCCCAGCTATGGATTGAGATGGCTTTTTCAGGAATGGGTAGGTGTTGATTTGATTTCTGTTTCCAGAACTAAATGTATGGCATGAAGGTGACTGTAGTGTGTGTGTGTGTTTCTCTGTGCACTTATCACCTCCTCCTATACAATGAAAGCTCCTTGAGGGGAGGGACTGGTTCACTATTATTGTCTTTGCATCCTGGGCTGGCACATATCACTCAGTTATAGAGGCAGGTTGGTGCAGTACACAGAATGCTGGATAGAATCAGGAAAACAGGAGTTCAAATCCACTGACTGGCTTAGTAATCTTGGGCAAGTGATTTAACCTTTCTTGGCCTCAGTTTCATCAGCTAGGTGATTTCGTGGATAGAGTGCTGGATAGGAAGACCTAAGTTCAAATCTGACCTCAGTAACTTATTAGCTCTGTGTCCTTGGCCAAGTCATTTAACCTTTTGGGGGGGGGGTGTCTCAATTTTCTTAACTGTAAAATGGGGATAATAATAATATCTAGCTCCCAAGATTATTGTGAGAATCAACTGACATAGTATTTTTAAAACATCTAAAAGAGTTTCTGTCACACAGTAGGCACTTAATACTTATTTCCTTCCTCCCTCTTTTTCTCCCTTCCTTCTCTTCCTCCTTCTTTCTATCTTTCCTTCCTTCCTCTTTCCTTCCTCTTTCCTTCCTTCCTCCCTCCCTTCCTTCTCTTCCTCCTTCTTTCCATCTTTCCTTCCTTCCTCTTTCCTTCCTTCCTTTTTTCCAAAATAGGGATAATAATAGCACCTACCTCACATCTTTTTTGTAAGACTCAAACAACAATATGTATGTAATGTATTTTACTATCATCATTTAAACATAAGCTATCATTATTATTATTAATCAAGTAATCAGAAATTTATCAAGCACCTACTATGTGCTAGATGCCATGATAAATGCTAGGGATACAAGGACAAAAAAGAAACGGTCCCTGCCCTCAAGGAACTTTCATTTTATAGGCAGAGGTAAAATTAATATATGTAGACACATACAAAATGTACATATAAGGTAACCTTGGAGGGGGAAATACAAGCCCCTGGCAAGACCAGCCATGGAGTATTAGCTGAGTTCCAAAGGAAACCAGGGATTTCAGGAGGCCAGAATGAGGAGGGAGGACATTCCAGCGGAAGGTGCTTAATAAGTGCCTGCTGATTGATTGATTGGCTCAGCCCTCTTACACAGATGCCAGCACTGGTTGTCAATCTCATCCCAACCCTCTTCTAAGACTATAACTACAATAGTTAAAATTGCAGAGGTTTACATTATTTACAACATCATATATTTCTGTAATGCTGCTGAAGGCACTCACATATGGATTCTCAGCTCCCTACCCATCATGTGCACACAATCCCCACTAAGTTTGATAAGAAATCACTCTCAATAGCTCTGAAAAAATGTCCAGTGGGATTATTTTGAAGAACATAATTGCAGCTATTGAGAAAAAGGCTCACTGTAATTAAGATTAAATTAGGATAAAATTGTTTTCAGGGGATTGATAATTGTACCCTAGGCTTTTTTCAATTAACCAGGCTTGTCTGTAACCTCACTCAGAGAGACTGAGGGTGGATGGCTAGAATTCTCTTAAAGTGTTGTAGTGTTTCTTGGAGTAAGACCTATCAAAGTATGTTTTTTCCTCTTCATTGTACATTGGAATTTATCAGCTGCGCAATATGTCAATTTGTGAATTTCAGCGGTGAGTGTCCTATTCCTCATAGTTATTGTAAGTCTCTGTTGAGAAAGGAAGCCACCTTCTCTTATTCAGAATGTTTGTTCTTTCCATAAGAAGCAATCAGCTCCATTGGTTACTGACTGTGCATCCTTTACCCCAACAGGGGTGGGGACCCTGCATCCTCAAGGCCACAAGTGGCCCTCTAGGTCCTCAAGTGCAGCTCTTTGATTGAATACAAACTTCACAGAACAAATCCAGTCTCTAAGGGAGGGAGGGAGGAAGGGAGGGAGAGAGAGAGAAAGAAAGGAAGAGAGTGAGGAAGTGAAGGAGGGAGAAAGGAATGAAGGAAGGAAGGAAGGAAGGAAAGGAGGGAAGAAAGGAAGATAGATAAGCAAGGAAGGAAAGAAAGAGAGAGAAAGGGAGGGAGGAGGCAGGGAAGAAAGAAAAAAAGGAAGGAGGGAAAGAGAAAGAAAGAAAGGGAAGGAAGGAAGGGGAAAGAAAGAAAAAAAGGTCAAGTACTTTATTTTTTTGTAATTATATCCCCAGTATCTGGCGTTGGCCCTGGAACACAGCAGGAGCCTAAATGCTTGTCAATTAATTGAACAAGTGATCTTGGCTTCTTCTTCATCATCCTTCTTCCACACAGTTGGGAATGAACTGGCCTAAATGCATGCTAGGAAGCAAAGCCATGACTGTGAATTCTGGCAACTAGGAGAAATTTAGTTTTAGGCAGGGAAGAGAATCCAAGACATGCCAAGACTGATGTGTACTGCCAATGTCACTGACTCTGATTGAACCATGTGGTATAGATCCAAAGGACACAATCAAATCAATGCGGTGGTGGTGGCTGGTCGGGAGGGGAAGGGAACGTCTCTTGGGACATGATCAAAGCAACAGAATGGTGAGGGTGGGTAGGTGACATGAAGACCAGGTAAGGATGGAGGGTACACTTACTTCCACTTTCAGATTGACATCTCGGGGGTAGGGTACATCATCAGCCTTGGGTTTGACCATACTAAAGGGACAAAGCGCTCCCCTTTGGATGTAAGTACCTCAGGGGAAGAAGCATCCCCCAGATGTCAGCACACTGAGGCAAAGCCAAAATTCCTGTAGTAATCATACTTTTGCTAAAAGGTCAGCATATCTGACCTGTTTTTTTTCCCCCTCATGCTCTTAATATATAAACCTGAAGATTGGGACTCATCACAGAATTTCAAAGGTCTCACTTGAAACTCATAATAATCCTTTAAGGTGTATTACAAGATGATCATGCCCATTTCAGAGATGGGGGAACTGAGGCTCAGAGAGGGGATTTGCCCATGGTCACACAGCTCACAAGTGTCGCAAGCAGGTGTTGAACCCAGATGCTCTCAGTGCCAATTCCAGTACCCAATTTACTATGTTAAGCTGCCTCTTACCCTTTTCATCCATTTATAGCTTTCCTTGGAAGATTCTCTCCAATTACTTAAAAACCCTCTTAGAATGTGGAGCCCAGTTTGGTTAAGAAAAAAAAATATATATATATATATGTATATATATATATATATGAAATGATGGCCTAACCACCATCAAGTCACATGTAGCTTGGGTCTCGTGTGTGTGTGTGTGTGTGTGTGTGTGTGAACATGTACATGTATATGTAGTGGGAGTGGTCATTGTACCACTTTTCTCATTCATCATCAACTATAGTCTACTGTGACCTAAGCAATCTATCATGTGGGAGCTCAGGCCTCAGGAATTCTCTATTTAAAGATATCTATTTTGAGTCTGTTGACCCTCCTGCCTTTGGGTATAAGCATTTATAACTTCTAGGTTTTAGCGGATGTTTTTATGATTAGGAGAAACTAATTATGTCTATATATGTATAGATATAAATATCTATGTCTATCTATCTAATGTCAGATTCTGTGAAAATTAACAGAGGTGTAGCATCTAGGAAAAAGGGGATGGGCACGGTGGACAGTGCATCATACCTGGAGTCAGTGCTCTAGGAAGACCAGAGTTCAGTCATAGTCTCAGGCACGTCCCACTTGTATAACCCTGGGCAAATTATTTAACCTGTGTCTACCTCATTTTCCTCACCTGTGAAACGAAGATATTCATAGCACTTACCTCACAGAGTTGTTGTGAAAATCAAATGAGATGCTATTTATATAGCACTTTGAAAACCCAAAGGGCTATAGAAACGCTAACTCTTATTAATAGTCATTCAGTCCTCTGCCTTAGTAAGACAATCTCTGGAGTGTAGGGTCCGGATCTAGGAATTATATCCTAGGGCAGACCCCAGAGGGAAGGAGGGGTGCATCAGAATGAAGAGGGTCCTTGAGGTCAGCTGATGGAACTGGGGTTGCTTAGCCTGGTAAAGAGATGATTTGGGCAGAGGGCTGGGATTGGGTGGGGTGGGATTGATACAGCACAAAATAGCTATCTTTATGAATCTGGAGGAGGCTCCTGAAGAAAAGGTTCAGCTTGCAAAGGTAAGACCAATGGATCAAAGTTGGAAAGATACGAATTTCAACATTGTATAAGAAAGAGCTTGCTAATAGCTAGAACTGTGCGAAGTCTGGATGGGGCTGCTTTGGGAGAGAGTGGTCTTTGTTTCCCTTTGAGAACTTCACAGAAGGGCCTTATGATTTTCTCCATCTTTCTCAATTACACAAGGTTGAGTTGTTCCTAATTCTTCTCCCAAGGGCCAAGTAAAACAAGTCTAACCAGAATAATCCTTCTTCCACTTGACAGATTCTACTGAGGCCTCTTCCCTAGTGAATCCCAGCAAATTCTGGATGACCAGGCATAGTACAGAGGTGTTTCTTTACTTGGCGTTGGTTTTACAAGGCAAGTGACTAACAAGACCTCTTCCAACTTGGAACATTCTGAGATTTTTGGAATATCACCTTCACGGTTCACATTTTTTAGAACAAGAAACTAACCATGAGAACAATGGATAAATGTATCAATTTACATCTTTGAAGTATCAGTAAGTTTATAGGTACAGATGAAAAAAACCACAAAACATTTCTAATTAACCCATATAGTTTTCCATTGTAAGGAAGTTGCAGTTTATTTCTTTGGATCTGATGGAGATTTTTTTTTTCAAATAAAAGGAAACAGATCTCATGGCCTATTCGGCCAAGTAACACCAATAGAGTATGACTGTGCCTTTCTTCCCACAACCCCTCCATCATTGACCAGCCTTATGTATTCTCATATTTGCTGACTTGCTGAGTACTAGGCAAGACTGCAGAGTTGGTTAAAAGTGTATTTCTCTTATCATTAGCGATTTGAAGAATCCTTTCATAAGGTTGTTGTTGCTTTTGTTGTTCAGCCATTTTTCAGTCATGTCTGATTCTTTATGACCCCGTTGGGGTTTTCTTGAGAAAGATCCTGGAGCAGTTTGCCATTTCCTTCTCCAGCTCATTTTCCAAATGAGGAAACTGAGGCAAACAAAGTTAAGCGACATGACCAGGGTCACACAGCTAGTAAGTGTCTGGGGCCAGATTTGAATTCATGAAGATGAGCCTTCCCAACTTCAGGCCTGGTGCTCTAACCACTGCACCATGGTTGTTAACAGAGTGAGAATCTTTTTTTGATAACTGTTCATCGCCTTTGACCACATACCCATTGGGAAGTGAATTTTCACTGTATATGGTAGTTTCCTACGTATTTTGTGTATCAGACGTATTAGATATCATCTATGTTATGTATATAATGTCATATATATTAGAGACACTTGATACAAAGATTTTCCCCACCACCTCATTATATTAATTGTAATCATTTTTGTTTGTGCAAAAGCTTTTCAATATCATGGAATGGAAATTATCTTTTTTTAAAAAAAATCTTTTGTGATTACCTTTCTTGGGAGATAAAAGATCCTTTGACTTGGAGATTCTAATTCTCAGCACATACCTCTAAGGAGGCCACTGACAACAAGAAAGGTCCACGTCAATCAATCATCGAGCATCTTTTTGAAGTACCTACTGTGTGCCAGATGTAAGTTCTAGAGATACAAAGACAAAAGCAAAAAAAAAATCCTTGCCTTTGTGAGCTTATGTTCTAATGGGGGAGATATTATATATGTAAGGACAAATATGCATAATGACAATAACAAGCTTTTGAACAACACTTTAAGATTTGAAAAGTATTTTACAAATATCCCCTTTGATTCTCACAACAACCCTGGAAGGTAGGTGCCATTATTATCCCCATTCTAGAGATGGGAAAACAGGCAGAGAGAGATTCAGTAATTTCTCCATCATCGCACAGATGGTAAAGATTTGAGGCTGTATTTGAACTGAGGTCTTCCTGGCTCCATTAATAAAAGGCACTTTGGGGAGGGAGTGTATTAGCAACTGAAGAGATCAGGAATGACATCATATAGAAGGTAGCATGTAAGCTGAGTCATGAAGGAAACCAGAGATTCTAAGAGAGGAGGAAGGAATACATTCTAGGCCCGGCAGGAAAGCCTGTACACTGACCTGGAGGTAGGAGGTAAAGCACCATGTCTGTGGACCGGGAAATAAGCCAATATGTCTTGGTTGGTGGGTATGTGAGGGACTAATGTGTAAGACAACTAAAAAGATAAAAAAGGGCCCATGTTGTAAAAATCTTTAAATACCCCCAGTGAGGAGTATGGGCAGCTAGATGGTGCCATAGTGCACAGAGCACTGGGCCTGGAGTCAGGACAGCTCATCGTCATGAGTTCAAACCCAGCCTCAGACACTTACTAGTTATGTGACCCTGGACATATCACTTCCCTCTGTTTGCCTCTGTTTCCTCATCTGTAAAATGAGCTGGAGAAGGAAATGGCAAACCACTCCAGTATCTTTGCCAAGAAAAACCCAAATAGAGTCGCAAAAGTTAGACATGACTGAAAACAGCTCAACAACAAGAAGTTTGTATTTGATGCTAACAATAATAATAATATAATTGTTATACTATATAGGCTTTTATTATAGATTTTAATATAATTATATGATAATAATAACTGGAATTTATTAAGAAGAGGTGATGACAAGTTCAGACTTATGGTTTAGGATTTGGCAGCTCTGGAGAATAGACTAGAATGAGGACATGCTTGAGGTCGGGGGGAAGAAGGAGGTTATTGCATTATTCCAGGCATGAGGTGTTAAGGGTCTGAACTAAGGCAGTGGCTGTGTGAGTGATGAAGAGAGGACATATTCGAGAGATGTCACAGAGGTAGGAATGGTAAGATTTTGGTAAGTGATTGGATATGTGTGGTGAGGCAGAGGGAGGAGGTGAGGACGACATTGAAACCATGTACTTGGTTGACTGGGACTATGGGAGTCACAAAATATTTATAGGAACGCTATTTGTAATAGCAAAGAACTGGAAACAAATTATCAGAGGAAAGCTTAAACAAATTATGGTACATCAATGTGATGGAATATTATTGCTCAGTGAGAAACTGTGAAAATGATGAATAGCTAGGGTCAAAAACAATACCAAGAAAATATGTCCAACATCGCTCCTTCCATAATCGTGTCCCAAGCCTGAACTCCTACACTCCACAGCTATAAGTCTTCCTAGAGCAAGCCAACAGTCAAACAAAAAAATCCGTTTGCCTAGATAGGTGGTGGACACAAAGTCAGGCAGACCTGAATTTTATTCCTGCTTCAGTTATTCAATATATGTGTGACCCTAGAGAAGTTACTTAACCTCTACAGACTTTAATTTGATTATAAATTGAAGGCAGTTAGGTGTTGTAGTAGATAGAGCACTGGGCTGGGGATCAGAAAGACTCGTCTTCATTGGTTCAACTATGGCCTTAGACACTTACTAGTTATACGACCCTGGTCAAGTTACTTAACCCTGTTTTCCTCAGTATTCTCATCTGTAAAATGAGCCAGAGAGGGAAATGGCAAACCAATCCAGAATCTTTGCCAAGAAAACCCCAAATGGGGTCATAAAGAATGGGGCATGACTAAAAAAAAAAACAACTAAACAACAAAAATGAAGGCATTGGTCTTGGTGGCCCTTCCAACTCTAAATCTATGATTTTATGATTATAAAGTCAACACCTCTTAGAATACCCACCCTTGTGCCTAGTCTCACACAACCTAATTTTAGTTATGATCTAATGCAGACTGGAAGCCAAATCATCCCTGTGAAAAAGGCATTCTCTTCACCCAGTGCTTCACGTGGCCTAACAATGAACATTTGGGCAAGCTCAATCATCTCCCTTTCAGGGGAACCAACAACCACAAAAATGTAGCTTGCCCATCTTAAAACCGAAGGAGCACATAATGTCTGTGTCTGCTTTAAGACTGAAAAGGCATTCACTTGGGGGATGGGGATGAAGGTGGGAAGATAAATGTGAAAGATTACAATTTATATTACATTACAAATTGCCTTATCTTCAAGTGATGTCCCTTCAGGACAAAGTCAGCTCATAGAGAGAATCCCAGAAGATGGGTTGAGAAGTATGGTTTCTGTACCGTTATCCCTTCTAAAGTGTGACTCTCCCCATCGTGGTTTCATTATATCTTGGATTGGCTTAAGAAATTAAAGGGGAATTTGGGGAGAGTTTTGTGGAAGCCACAGATGACACATGAAGGCCACTAGAAGACACGGAAAAGGTTTAGAAGCTCAGGAATGCATAAAATACATGTATAGTGTTGTGTAATATCAACATGCTTTATTTTTTTTAATACCATAATAATCCAGACTTCTTCTCTGGGATGAAGAGAGGGCCAAAAATTTTACACAGATTTTCCAGATCATGGGGTACCTCGAACCTCCACAATGTGGAAGGAATAATGGCCGTTTCCTAATCATTGACTCTATGAGCATTAGGTTCCGAGACTAAAACTTGGGAACCAATCAGTCAATAAAGAAAGAAACATTTAAGTATCTATTATGTTCTCAGCACTGTGCTAAGTGCTGGGAATGGAAAGGAGGCAAAATTAGTCTGTGCTTCCAAGGGTGTAAAATAATAACAATAATAATAATAATAATAATAATAATAATAATAATAATAATATAGATAGGTATGTATTAGAAGGAAGGAAACAAGTATTTTTATTAAGTGCCTATGCTAGGCACTGTGCTAAATGCTTGATCAATATTATCTCATTTGATTTTCACGACAACCTTGGGAGGTAGGTATTATCATCCCCATTATATAGTTGAGAAAACTGAGGCAGACGGAAATTAAGAAATTTTCCCAGGGTCACATAGCTAGTAAGTGCTGAGGCCAGATTTGAACTCACATCTTCATGACTCCAGGCTGAGCATTCTATCCACTGAGTCACCTGAGTGTCACATACATACAAAGCAGATGTAAGAGAACTTTAGAAAGACAACAGTGAAAAAGGCATCCTGGAGAAGATGAACTGAGTCTTGAAGGAAGCCAGGGACTCTAATGATAATCAACATTCCCCCTTCCATCCTGCCTCGAATGGGACAAAGACCATGATTTTCAGAGGCCCTTGAAGAGAGATGCTACTCGAGCAAAAAGCCTCCTGATTTCCTTCCTGGTTCTCAATTCTTAAAGCCCATTTTCTGAGAAGTCTGTGTGGGCTTTGCTGCCATTCATGGCCCAACAAAAAATATGCCTAGGTGACTACAGGGGGGATAGGGAGCCCACACTCTTGTTCTTGGAACTCAACTGGGTCCCCTGACTCTATGATTTTCCAAAAACTGAATTTTTCAAAAAGAATTTACCCAGGAAAGTCAAGATATTGACTCAGATATGAGTTAATCCCTCCTTTTAAAATACTTTTATTGTGAATTTAACAAAATAAACATCCCAATATGAAAGATCAGAAAAGTGGGTGGTATATGAAACTGGATTTATGTACAGATTATTAGAGTATATATTAAATTGAATGCAAGAGCAGCAAAATTGTCTTGTTTGTCTGTCCCCCCTCTACCTCCTTCTGTTCCCCTCTGTATTCTTTTAAAATGTGTTTCACTGGTTTTTGCATTATTATCACAAATCATCAATATTCTCCTCCCAAAAATTAGAAGCATTCTTTGGTAACTAAGAAGCAACATAGTCAGCACACTGAATGTGTGCTATATTCTGCCCCATGGTCCATCACTTCTTTGCCAAGAGATGGGAGGAATGCATCATCATGAGTTTTCTGAAGGCATGACTGGTGATTGCTGATCAGGATTCTAAAGAAAATGAATTCTCTTTTAGATATGTTGAGCCTGAGATTTCTGCTGGAGGGACATGCAGTTTGTAATGTCTAGGCAAATGGAGAGGCAAGAAAAAGGAATTCCTTATTTCATATGAAGAATTGTGTGATGTTAGAGCTGAAAGGGATGTTGATTAGACTTCATTGTCATGGGATCAGAGATCTAGCTAAGAGCTAATAACAGCTAACAGCTAGATAACAGCTAATCCCCAATCCTCATTTTCATAAGCTCATACATGTGGAGCTAGACAGAACCATAGATATGAAATCAATTGATCAGCCAGCAAGCATCTGGCCCAGTATAGTGGCACAGTGGACAGAGGGCTCGGAAGACTCATCTTCCTGAGTTCAAATCAACCTTAGTCACTTCCTGGCAGTGTGACCCTGGGCAAGTCACTGTAACATTCTTTGCCTCAGTTTCCTCATCTGTAAAATGAGCTAGAGAAGGAAATGGCACACTCAGACACTTCCTAGCAGTGTGACCCTGGGCAAGTCATATAACATTCTTTGCCTCAGTTTCCTCATCTGTAAAATGAGCTGGAGAAGGACATGGAAAACCACTCCAGTATCTTTGCCAAGAAAACCCCAAAAGGGGTCATAAAGAGTTGGATGCAACTGAAATGACTCAACAACAACAGTGGAAAGAAAAGTATACTCCGATCTAGGAATGCCTAGGTTCGAACCTTACCTTTAACACATACTGGCCGTGTGACCCTGGGTTCCAGAAAACTCTCAAAGATTAAATGCAGAGAAGGTACCAACCTGCATCAGCAGAGGGAACTTCCTCTCCTGCCAATTTCCTCATTAACTCTTCACATGAATCCGGTCCCTATCCCTATGTTATGGCCTCAGACGTACGCTAATCTCCGAGGTCACAAGGAAGAAGCCCCCAAGAAAGAAGAAGGGGCTGACTTTCCACTGTCCCAAAATCTTCATCATGAATTTAGACATAGAGGGTATCATAAAAATAATCTAGTCACTCCCCTCTCCCAATTTTACATGAAGGAAACTGAGGCACAGAGAAGGAAAGTGATTTGCTTATGGTTACACTGTTAGTCCACATTGGAGGTTGGATTTGAACTCAGGTGCTATTCACAGGTCCCCGATTCTATCCACTGTGCCACCTGGCTCTCCACAGAGCAGAGCTGAGACCAGAATGGTGATTTCCAAGTCAATGCTCTTTCCATCCCCTCCTATCTCAGCTTGTTACATCACAACATTAGCACCAACTGTTTACTTCACTGGAATGAAATACATTTTTCTCAGTCCAACTGCCCTCCCCTCAACAAGTATCTGACATTTGACTATTTCCTATCTTTGTTCTCTTGTTCTCTCTCTCTCTCTCTCTCTCTCTCCTCTCTTGCTATTTCCCTCCCTCCTTCTTTTCCTCTGTGTCTCTCTCTGTCTCTCTCTCTCTCTCTCTCTCTCTCTCTCTCTATATATATATATATATATATGTAAATATAGATATTGATATATATATACATATATACACATATATGTAGGTATTTATAATTTTTTTAATTTGAAAAATAACGGCAAAAACTCACAGACCTTAAAAACAAACAAATGTCCATGCCTATTAGAAGCCTGACTATTGGTGAGTGATCGTGGGTCTGTTTTTCCTGTCTCTATATAAAATGTACCCCAAAGAACTCTCTAAGGGGAGTATTTGTTAATCTGCATTGGTAGGTGGGAGTTTCCTCAGCGTGAGTTCCCTAAAGCCATGAAATTTCAGGTCCAGATCATCCCCCTCCCCCGCCCCATCCCCAAACAACAACAACAAAATATTTGGGATAAGAATTCGTGCACTACTGCACAGAATTTCTGCAAACAAAAGCATGTTTTAAAACCTGAAATTGCCACGTATATACGAGTGCTTATGCTAATCACTATGTTTCTTTGACAATTAGACTGACCTGGAGTCTTTCTTCAGAACCCTGCTAATCTGGGTTTTGAAAGGAAACACAGTCAACAAGCTAAGTCAGCAAGTATTTATGAAGTACCTACTATGTGCCAGTCATAGTGCTAAGCGCTGAGGGTACAGAGAAAATCAAAAGCAGCCTCTGCTCTCAAGGAGCTCAAGGTCTAATTTCCTTGAAGAAGCATGATATAGTAGAAAGAGCATTGGCTCTGGACGCAGAAGACCCAGGTTAAAATCCCATCTCTATTACTTGCTACCTAGTACAATGCTTGGCAAAAATGTTCTGTTCAGTCATTTCAGTCACGTCCGACTCTTCTGGTGATCCCATTCAGGGTTTTCTTGGCAAAGATACTGGAATGGTCTGTATCTCCTTCTCCAGCTCATTTTACAAATGAGGAAACTGAGGCAAACAAGGTTAAGTGACTTGCTCAGGATCACACGGCTAGTATCTGAGGCCAGATTTGAACTCATGAAGAAGAGTCTTTAGGATTCCAGTGCTCTATCCACTTCACCACTTGGCTGCCCTTTTGGCTCATTATAAGCATTTAATAAATACTTATGGATTGATCAATTGACTTTGGATAAGTCACTTAATTTTACTGATCTGTAAAATGAGGAAGTTGAACTAGATGTCCCTGGAATTGCTTGTAAGTCGAAATCTATGATCCTCTGATGCTTACTTCTGGAAACTAACTTTCTTCCTCTGGCCTGCAGAGGTAAAATTTGAACATGCACCCAAAGGTCTATAGCTGGTGCTAGCCCTAGAGACAGGACTGTGGTGAATGAGGGAAGGGGATCAATTACACTCTGGCATGGGGAAAACAGAGACTTGGGGCTGGTTAAAAGGATGGTTAAAAATTCTCTCTCCTTTTATGTACCAGCCCTTAAATGTGTTAAACATTGCTCATCAAGAATTAATAAAAACCAAGGGTACAAGTCAAGTCATATAAAAACGTATTTTAGCATAAGTCATAAATTAGGAAATTTCTACTTATTCCTAAGTAGAAAATGATGAAGAATCGATCTTTATTTCTCTTGTGAACACATTTTTTTCAGGCTTGCTCACTTGTGTCCTTTTGCAATTTGGATCTAAAAATACCCATTCAATTACACCCTGGCCTAACTATCCATTTCGTTGTCATTGTTGGGTCTTGTTTTCCATCAGACTTACATCTAATATCTGCAAACATACTGGGAGCCAGCAGGGAGAGAAAGACAAAACAGAGGAAATGAGAAAGTGGAAAGAATCCAGAATGCAGATGGCCAGATTTAGATAACTCAAGCTCATTCTCAAGTGATCAGGACTGCAGAAGGTTTTTGTGAGAGGGTATAAAGTTTCTGGATGAAGTCATGAAGTTATTAGATGATGTGATGGCCTGGAGAGGCTAATGTTCATTTTGGAAGACAATGATGCCTCTCTGGGCTGACCCAGTGGAACCTACCCAAGGCCAGAGAAGATTCTTTCTACATTTGGGCATGCCTAATTGGCAAATTCCCACTTATGGGGCATAAGATTTATATCTCAGAGCTTCATCTAGACACATTTCAAAATTTATGTACTGCATACAGCCAATTAGCTTCCCTAACCAATTTTTCTACTATCATCTTATAGATCAGCAGTTCTCAAACATTTTGGTCTTTGGACCCCTTTACACTCTTAAAATTTATTGAGGACCCCAAAGAACTTTTGCTTATATGGATTTCATCTATCAGTATTTATTATATTAGAAATTAAAGTGTCAGTATTATTATGAAAATAGTTGTGATCTCATTTTTCAGTCTTGTCAGACTCTTCATGGCCCCATTTGGGGTAATCTTTGCAAAGATACTGGAGTAGTTTGCCATTTCCTTCTCCAGCTCGTTGTATAGATGAGGAAACTGAGGTCAACAGGGTTAAGTGACTTGCCCAAGGTCACACAGCTAGTAAGTGTCTGAGGCCAGATTTGACTCAGGATGATGAGTTTTCCTGACTCTAGGTCTGCCACTCTATCTACTGAGCCACCTAGCTGCCTTCATGGAGCCTCTCAAAGGGTCTCAGGGATTCCCAAGGGTCTCTGGACTACTCTTTGAGAACCACTGCTATAGAGATAAGGAGGTAGCAGGAAAACATGGAAAGAGAATGAAAGTGGTTATAAGGAACCCTGGCCTTCGCCTCAATCTGGGAGCTGTGTTACTTGGGGCAAATTTCTAAATCTTGCGGGACCTCAGTTTCCTCATCTATAAAATGGGAGTATGGGATGAAATTATCTCTAACATCCTACCTAGCTCTATACTCCTATGATTTTATGATGTCATATCCTGTGGCATCTATACAACTAGACTGAAGAGACGAATCCTTACCTCACTGTACACCTCATTACCTTAGTCTCCAGGTGAAGGCTTTTCTCACTAAAACTTTCTTGCCTCTGGGCACAATTAAAATGGAGAAACTTTTAATAAACATTCACCCTTGCTTAAAAACCTAATATATCACAACTGTTCAGAGTTGGAGGAGACTGCAGCAGCCATTTGGTCCAACTCTTGTCTCTGAAAGAATCCCTGTGATAAGCCAGCTGATTAGTGTATGGAGGGATAGTGGCCCAGGAAAACCATGGCTGGATTTAGAGATGGAAGAGCTGGGTTTGAATTTTGGCACTGGCTTGGATAAATCATTTCACTTTTTCTGCGTTTCAGTTACTAATTCAGTAAAATTAGAAATTTGGGTTAGATGTCTCCAAGGTCTCTTTCAGACCTAGATATATGATCTTATAGAATGTAGGCTCCTCGAGAGTTTTAAATTGTTTTATTTATTTGTATTTATATCCTAGGATGATGCCTGGGGGACACAGTAGGCACTTAATAAATGCTTATTGGTTGATTGATCCTGTGAGTTCCAGATCTTGCTTACAGACATGTGAAAGGGAAGTTACTCCATTCATCTGCCTCACAGATCGATTTTATTTTTTTTTTTTGACTAGGTAAAAGAGGCCATCCTCTGCCCTATTTCCCACCTAGACTTAATCAATGGTTGAGCATTGCCTTAAACTGAGACCTGTTAAAGACCTTAGCTTAAAAAGGTCAAGGTCTGCCATTCATCCAGGGCCATCTCCAGTTGTCCTGATCTATATCTGGTCAGTGGACCCAGGTGGCTCTGGAGAGGAAAGTGAGGCTGGTGACTTTGCACAACCCTCCCTTACTTCAATCCAATTCATTTGCATGTCACCGCATTACCTTCCTGACCTCATGATCCTCTTCCAGAATGAAGGACAACACCAACAACAACCCCCTCCAGGAGTAGCCCATCTTAACTTTCCTAATTCTAACTGTTCAAAAGGTTATTAAGTAAGAAGTAACAAAAGGGCCAGTTTCACAGAAATCCATGAAAACTTCGCTGAATTGATACTGAAGTGAATAGAACCAGGAGAATGATTTCTATAATAACATTGTGAAGAACAACAATTTTAAGTTTGAATTAAGAACGCAGATCGGGGTGGAGCCAAGATGACGGCTGGTAAGCAGGAACTAGTGTGAGCTCTGTACGGAGTCCCTCCAAAAACATATAAAAAATGGCTCTGAACCAATTCTAGAATGGCAGAACCCACAAAACAGCAGAGAGAAGCAGGGTTCCAGCCCAGGACAGCCTGGATGGTCTCTGGGTGAGGTCTATCCCACACGGAGCTGGGAGCTGGGAGCTGGGAACGGAGTGGAGCAGAGCTCAGCCTGAGCAGCGTGCACCATCCAGACCAGAAGCCGGGTGGAGGGGGCCCTAGCACCCTGAATCAGTGAGCTGCGGCAGTTACCAGACTCCTTAACCCACAAACACCAAAGACTGCGGAGAAGGTTAGTGGGAAAAGCTGCGGGAGTAGAAGGAGTTCGCGGTTCGGCTTCCAGCCCCGGGGGCAGCGGAGGTGGGGCAGCTACAGCTGTTGTTACTTCCGGCTCCAGGCCCACCTGGTGGGAGGAATTAAGTGGCAGATCAGAGCAGGAGTCCACAGCCTGCTGAAGATCTAAGCCCAGTCCGGGTTGGGGGTTGGGAAGGAGCAGTGCTGGTGCGGCAGAGCTGGCACCTCCCCACCAAACGTGGAACATAGAACTCTCTAGTCTACAAGCAGTCATACCCCACTGAAAAACTCAAAGGTCAAGTTAGTTGACTGGGAATATGGCCAGGCATCGAAAACGCACCGAGATTCAGTCTCAGACTTTGCATTCTTTTTTTGCTGACAAAGAAGACCAAAACATACAGCCTAAAGAAGTCAATAAAGTGCAAGAGCCTACACCAACAGCCTCCAAGAAAAACAAGAACTGGTCCCAGGCCATGGAAGAGCCCAAAAAGGATTTGGAAAAGCAAGTTAGAGAAGTAGAGGAAAAATTGGGAAGAGAAATGAGAAGGATGCGAGAAAACCATGAAAAACAAGTCAATGACTTGCTAAAGGAGACCCAAAAAAATACTGAAAAATACACTGAAGAAAACAACACCTTAAAAAACAGACTAACTCAAATGGCAAAAGAGCTCCAAAAAGCCAATGAGGAGAAGAATGCCTTGAAAGGCAGAATTAGCCAAATGGAAAAGGTGGTCCAAAAGACCACTGAAGAAAATACTACCTTAAAAATTAGATTGGAGCAAGTGGAAGCTAGTGACTTGATGAGAAATCAAGATATTATAAAACAGGACCAAAGGAATGAAAAAATGGAAGACAATGTGAAATATCTCCTTGGAAAAACCACTGACCTGGAAAATAGATCCAGGAGAGGTAATTTAAAAATTATTGGACTACCTGAAAGCCATGATCAAAAAAAGAGCCTAGATACCATCTTTCAAGAAATTATCAAGGAGAACTTCCCTGATATTCTAGAGCCACAGGGCAAAATAGAAATTGAAAGAATCCATCGATCGCCTCCTCAAATAGATCCCAAAAAGAAATCTCCCAGGAATATTGTCGCCAAATTCCAGAGCTCCCAGGTCAAGGAGAAAATACTGCAAGCAGCCAGAAAGAAACAATTTGAGTATTGTGGAAACCCAATCAGAATAACCCAAGATCTGGCAGCTTCTACATTAAGAGATCGAAGGGCTTGGAATACGATATTCCGGAGGTCAATGGAGCTAGGATTAAAACCTAGAATCACCTACCCAGCAAAACTGAGTATCATGCTCCAAGGCAAAATATGGATTTTCAATAAAATAGAGGACTTTCAAGCTTTCTCAGTGAAAAGACCAGAACTGAATAGAAAATTTGACTTTCAAACACAAGAATCAAGAGAAGCATGAAAAGGTAATCAAGAAAAAGAACAAGAAAAAGAAATTGCAAGGGACTTACTAAAGGTGAACTGTTTTGTTGACATTCCTACATGGAAAGATGATGTGTATGATTCATGAGACCTCAGTATTAGGGTAGCTGAAGGGAATATGCATACATATATGTTTATGTATATATATGGGTGAATGTGTATGTATGTATATATCTATGTGTGTATGTGTATATATATATATATATATATATATATATATATAGAGAGAGAGAGAGAGAGAGAGAGAGAGAGAGAGACAGAGAGACAGAGAGAGACAGAGAGAGAGACAGAGAGAGACAGAGAGAGAGAGAGGGAGGGAGGGAGAGAGCGGACACAGGGTGAGTTGAAGATGAAGGGAAGATATCTAAAAGAAATAAAATCAAATTAAGGGATGAGAGAGGAACATACTAAGAGAGGGAGATAAGGAGAGATAGAATGGGATGGATTATCTCCCATAAAGGTGGCAAGAGGAAGCAGTTCTGTGGGAGGAGGGGAGAGGGTGGATGAGGGGGGAATGAGTGAACATTGCTCTCATCAGATTTGGCCTAAGGAGGAAATACCATACATACCCAATTGGGAATCTTACCCCACAGGAAAGAAGAGGGAAGAAGATAAAAAAAATGGGGGGGATGATGGAGGGGAGGGCAGATGGGGGTGGAGGTAGTCAAAAACAAACACTTTCGAAAGGCGACAGGGTCAAGGGAGAAAATTCAGTACAGGGGGATGGGTTGGGAAGGAGCAAAATATAGTTAGTCTTTCACAACATGAGTATTGTGGAAGGGTTATACATAATGATACACATATGGCCTATGTTGAATTGCTCAACTTCTTAGGGAGGGTGGGTGGGAAGGGAAGAGGGGAGAGAATTTGGAACTCAAAGTTTTAAAAACAGATGTTCAAAAACAAAAATATTTTTGCATGCAACAAGAAAATAAGATACACAGGCAATGGGGCGTAAAAATTTATCTTGCCCTACAAGAAAGGAAGGGGAAAGGGGATGGGAGGGGAGTGGGGTGACAGAGGGGAGCGCTGAATGGGGAACAGCGTAACCAGAATATACGCCATCTTGGAGGGGGGGGAAGGGTAGAAATGGGGAGAAAATTTGTAATCCAAACTCTTGTGAAAATCAATGCTGAAAACTAAATATGTTAAATAAATTAAAAAAAAATGAAATTGGAAAAAAAAATATGTTGACAAAAAAAAAGAACTCAGATCAATGCAATAATCAGCCAAGATTTCTCAGGACTGATTATAAGAGAGCATCATCTAGGATTCAAACGCATAAAGAGACACATTTTTTGGCAGTGAATAATATGGGATTTATTTAGTTTGTGTATTTATTACAAAGGTTTTTCTTTTTCTTTTAAATTGGAGAATAAGAGGAAGGGAGAGAAACAAAGTGCTTGTTAATTGAGAAAAGAAAACAATCCAAGAAAAACTGAAAGTTAATTGACAATTACTATCACAGAGATGGTGTCAAAGGCCAGATCTGAACCCATCATAGAATCCCAGATTCAAAGCTGAGGCCATCTAGTCTAAATCTCTCCAATTTACAGTTGAGAACACTGAGGCCCAGAGGGAGTCCCACAAGAACTAGTGGTTGATTTGGGATTTGAATCCAGATCTTTTTCTTCTAACTCTAGTATTCTTTATGTTCCACCAGACCATCTCCTTGTCCCCAGCCTAAATTTGAATTTTAGTAACTTCTGAATGTCCTTTCTGGACCCTCAGAGTTGTATGGGAAAGAAAAAGGAGAAATGAGGAAGAGAACTCTGCTCTTTTCCTACTGAGTCTTAAGTTTGCTTCTTGAGAGTAGAGGCTATGTATCATTCACTCATTTTCATCCCCCTCCCTCCAGAGCGCCCACCATGGAGCTTTGGATTGTCAGATATCTGTCAAATGAAGCAATGTACGAAATGGCCAAGTTTCTTGTTTCTCCTCAATGAAGACTTTCCCTAGAACTCCTAAGGGTGACTTCCCAGACAAGGGTTCATTCTCTTTAACCTACTCAAAAAGGTATACTGTGTTCCTAGAGGCAAACACCTAAACATAACATTGGTCTAATTTCCTCCATAGGCCCCAAATTCTTTATGATCCTTGGGCACCATGACTCATCATGAGTCATACTTCCACATCTCTCCCACACAGCCAGTATTTTTAACACTTCAGCATTTCTTGGAGACATGGCTTTCTGGAGTGTTGGGGGTTTTGGGGGATTGGGTTTTTTTGCAACTATTACCTCATTTTCATCACCTCACCAGATAAAAACTTGGACAGATGTTCAAACACCCAGAGTTACCTAAGAACCAGAGGGCTGTTTTCTGCTGAAGCTAATGAAGGCAGTAAGTAGTATTGTTCATAACCTGTTTCTCAAGATCCCTTGAGACAAAAAAAGAATGGGTAGGAAAAAAGTCAAACCCCGAAAAATATTATTTCTATACATATGTTTACACGAAGAAGAAAAACTTAGGTCTGTCAGTGTTTCAAAATAATCTTCCCAAGTGCAAGTCAGACCATACTATTCCCCTGCTCAAAAAACTATGAATCCCTATTGCCTCCACTAAATTTTATGTGTGTGTGGTATATAAGCATATATAAAATATATACATACATATACAATATAATATATATTTATGTATGTATATCATATGTTATATAATATTTTATATAAAGAGTATATATTTAGCCTAAATTATATATTTAGTATATATGTGTACACACACACACATACACACACACACACATATACACACATACGCAACTTTGTTTTTGTTTTTTCAAAATGCTTTATTGATGTCTTAATGTCTTTGTGTTTCTTACATCATGATCATTGCCCAAAATTCCTTTCCACTCCACCCTGGAAACTTCCTCGTAATTAAAGAAAAACAATAAATCAACAGCTACACCAATCCATGTACAGCATCTCTGGCATCCATAGTGTCATTCCTCCCTGTACTAAGAAAAATGTTTCATCATCTGTGTTCTGGAAGGAGCATCCAAACTACATTTCCACCTGTATTTCATACTATACCCCTTTATAAATTCCAGTGTTCTAGTCAATTGGATGGTTAATTATTTCTTCAATTCAACATTTCATCTCCTGCTTCCATGTATTTGTAGAAGCTCTCTTCTGTGTCTGGAACGCCTTTCTCAGCTTATGCCTCTGAATCCGTTTCTTCCCTCAAGATTCATTTTAGATGTTGCCTCTCCTGTGAAGCTTTTTAAATATTACTTCTCTCTGTGTTATCAAATTACTGGGTAGTGACTTGGGAACATAATATCTTCTCCTTGCCCTGACCCTCTAGGATGTAGACTCCATGAGGGCAGAGTTGCTTCACTTTCATCTATGTGTCTCCAGCACAGTGCCTTTCACATGCTAACTGTAATTTTACAAGGGTGATAGACTATAGAAATGGTCTGTGAGTCTGAAGCGTAGAGAGATTTGGAAATATAACAAGAGCTTAGTATGCCCTATATGAACACCTTTGATCTGCCCCACTTATAAAGCTGAGAGCTAAAGTGAGGGGAAGATGGTATACTTCTAGGCCATTGGAAATGGGAAATCAAAGCCTGCTGGTCAGAGAGTCTCCAGTTGAATGTCAGCCGGCTATCCTTGCTGTATGTAGCCTGCATTTGACTTCCTTCCCCTTGCTTTATGAGGGACAATTTAGCCACAGCAAGATGTAGCTGGAGGTCCCCAACAGGTACAGGATGCCCAATGGAATAGAACCAGGGCTCTTCTGGGTCTGCCATGAGGAAAGACAGACACCCATATACAGAGTTCCTCAGTCCTTCATTGAATGGCCAACTCTACCGGATGCCAGGAATCAAATATCAGTTGGGAACTACATTGTTTTTCCTATACTTTTGCCCACACACATGAAGGATGAGTATGAAGGCAATGAATAATTGAATTGTGTCTTTCTTGGAACTCCTGGGTTCAGATCAGGTGATGTTGGGCAGCATCGGTCTAATAGAGTTGTGGTCACTCAAGGTTCTGTTATGTATTATTTATTCCTTTTCTTGATTTTATGCAAACATAGTAGAACACTATATATGGTTAAGCTTCACTGTTTGTATGCATGAGTTGGGATGGGGGAAGGGACACCATTGCACCAAAGTTGCATGACAAGTATAATATACCAGAGTCAGAGAGAAGGCAAGGTTTTCTCATGGGTGGGAGCTCACAACTAATTCTACTTGGTTACCCAATGATAGGTAGAGATTGGGGAAGAAAAATTTGTCTTCTTTCTGAGAACTTGGTACTTAACCAGAATTACCCATCAGTAGGGCATAGGACATAACTCCTGGGTGAGCGCGAGTCTGGCCCAAGAACCTGAATCTTCTTGAACCTGACCAAGAGAGTGGCTAGCATACTGGATGGTTAAATCCAGGTCTCCTGAATGATAACTAATCTGGACATCTTTGCATTGCAATATACTGCCTGTGCTTGATGCATTATTAAAGTATTTTTTTTTCCATAAGCAGTAACTATTGACCAACACTCAGAAGTTCCAGTGGCTCCAGTTTCCAAGGTCACCTTAGGAAGTAGCCTAGACTTGGTCTGCTCCAGGTAGTTTGGATCAGTCCCCCTATCTCTGATCATGGAACTAGCAAAGGTCTAATCACGTTCTTATATCCAGGGATCTAATTACTTGTTTATAGTAGGACAAACTGACCAAATTACACCAAAGGACTTCATTTTAATTCGCAAAGTATTTGTTAAGAAGCTACTGTGTGCTAGGGACTGTGTTAGGTATGGGGATACAAAAAGAAAAGAAAAACAATACCTACCCTCAAGGAATTTATGTTCTATTGGAGGGAAACAACATATGTCTAGAAAATTATAAACAATATAAATATAGACAAAGTAATTTGTAGGAAAGGGGCACTAGCAACCAAGTAGTTTGGTAGGAGAAATGAGAATAGCTTTCCTGTACAAGAAGGAATTTGAGTTTAATTCTGAAGGAAGCTAAGAATTCTGAAAGGCAGAGAGGTGAGGAGGGAGTATATTCCAGAGCTGGGGCACAGCCTGATGCAATGACATAGGTGGGAGATTGGATATTACTTATGAGGAGCAACAGGTAGATCAATTGGGCCAGAAATTAGAGTCGGCGGGGGGGGGGGATGAAGGAACAAAGGCTCCAATTAAAATGAGTGTGTTGGGATGAGAGAAGAAATATGAATGTGTGAGTGTGGTGGGGAAAGGAATCCATTGAAAGACTTGCACAGCTTAAATTCCCTTGAAAATGATTTAAGAGAGGACTCTTTTTTTTGTTAACCTTCTTCTCAAAAGCTTCCTGAGAAACCAAACAAAAATCTAATGACAATAAAAAAGAATGTAAATTTCCTTAAAATCAATCCTTCTCCTTGGGTCAAGTCCTATAACTTTGACAAGTCTCGCTAGTGACATTTATTAGCACAAATGGCAGGTTAGCATCTCTGCCAAGGAGGTCCCTGGGTGCAGTCAACCTGTGATCATGGTGGAAATCAAGTTTTTATAGCCAAAGAACATATAGAGAGTGCTTGGTACAAAATACCAATGCTACAATTGTAGAGTTAACTGGTTAACACTACTAGTCAATGAGGTAGAGATTAAAAAATGATGGTTTCTTAAGTAAATACACACTGGAAAAATATAGCAGTGGCATGAATGGTTGGGAAACAATTGACATGAAAACCTCTTGATGTATAGCAATTAGCATCAGTGACAGTTTAGGAGAGGGCACTTAATTTGAGAAGAATCATCTACTGGCCAAGGTAGACCCATCAACAACCTCAGGATGTGTATAGTTTCAACATATAGCAGTATAGCACCCCCAGAAGGTGGCTGACTGCTCCTTCTCCCCTCCAAGTTCAGGGGGGTAACACTAAAGGGATTGAGTTCCTAGTATAATCACTTACAAGCCCCCACCAGTGTCTATTCCATTATCAACCATCGTTCATTAGCTTAACTGTGGGTATTTACTGAGTAGGTATAGCAAAAACCATTACAGGAACATCTTACCCTCTCCCGCTTCGAAGGTGTACTCTCCCTTTGCCCATACAAAGTCCCTGGGTAGAGTGGACTCAAATAGAGAGAGCAATATGTCCCAAGAATAGAAATATGGTTCTTGGTTCCTGGAAGTCTTTTTCTTCTTTGGTGGAGAAAATTCTCCTTAGGTATTATTCTCTTCTGGGCTTTGAAGGTGAGTACCCTTTAGATTCTTAAAGCTGCCTTTCCTTCAATGTCTTGTTTGTCTTTGGTGCATCTCTCTACCTTGACAGATGTTTTTGTCAATGATTGTTGCTGTGGAGACATTGCTCTTTGCTCTGGTGGATGCCATTATGGACACCAATGGGAACTATAGATCTTCTGATCTTTTAAAGTTCACAAGGCTGTCCCCTGATCAATAGGTAGAGTTCTTTCTCTCTCCTCCTCTATGTTCCCTCCAAGACAATTCCCTCTCTGGAGTCTTTCACTATAGACTTTGACTATCTATTGATTGGACTGGAATCCAAACTAGCTTACTATAGTATTCATAGGCCCAGAATTGTGTCTGCTTTTTTCAGTCATTTACATGTGCTGCCATCATCTTTCTCTACACAGTGATCAAAGCACTTTGCTCTTCCCAAATTAATTAAGGACTTATGCATATGTAGGTTGAACTCTTGATGGATTGATTCAATCCAGCTCTCTGGGCCTTCTGTGATTGCATTAATTGGGATGGGGGTGGAAACCCCATCCTTACACCATAAAGATATATTAAAATTTCATGTTTGACCATGACAATCTCTGTCCAAGGAAGTGCCTATCCACTTTCTGTGGGCTAAGTGGAGGAAGAATCTACATGGCTCTTTGAACATATGTATAGTCTCAAGGGCAGCTAGGTGGCACAGTGAATAGAACACTGGTTTTGGAATCAGGAGACTCATCTTCCAGAGTTCAAATCTGGTCTCAGACACTTACTAGCTGTGTGACCCTGGGCAAGTCACTTAACCATGTTTGGCTCAGTTTCCTCATCTGTAAAATGAGCTGGAGAAGGAAATGGCAAACCACTCTGGAATCTCTGCCAAGGAAACTTCAAATGGGGCTATGAAGAGTCAGACAGGACTAAAACAACTGGACAACAACAACATAGTCTCAGGGACATTTTGAAAACATCAGCAGTATGCTTTATATAACCAATGCCTAAGTTGTCACCTCTATTTACTGTGGCCTTTCCATTGGTTAGGTAAACTGGACCAAAAATGAATGGTATCCTTAATTAAAGAAGGAAGGGTACCAGTATCTACTATGTGCCAGGGACAATGTTAAGTGCTTTGCAAATATTGCTTTATTTGACCTAAGTTCAAATCCAGTCACAGATACTTAATAGCTGTGTGACCTTAATTTCTGTCTTCTTCAGTTTCCTCAGTTGTAAAAGAGAGATAAGAATAGCATTTCTCTTGTAGGGTTGTTGTGAGGATCAAATGAGACAACATTTGTAAAGCCCTTAGCACAGTGATCGGCACACAGTAGGTGCTTAATAAATGCTTGTTCCCTTCTCTTCCCCTAGGAGGGATGAAGAAGACACTGGCAATAACTGAGAGGACCAGGAATAGTTTCAGATGTGAGGTAGTGTTTGAGTTGAACTTTGAAGAAAAGTAGGGGTTTTCTGAGGCTGATGTGAGAAAAGATTACATTCCAGATGTGAAGGTTGGCCTTTGCAAAAGTATGGAGAGGGGAGATGGTATTCAGTGTGGGAGGAAGAACAAAAAGGTGAGTTTGGCTGGGCTTCAGAGAATGTGGAAGTTCTAGGTAAAATGGTTTCCCCTTTCTTATTTAGACGTTTTACCTATTGAGAGGCAAAAGCAATGACAGTTGTGTAAGACCCACTGAGAAAAGTATCTACTCAGAGAAAAATCCTTGGGGAGAACCACAGTTAGTTCTGAGAGAAAGTAGTCCTCAGAAAAAACTTGCTGAAGGCAACCACTGCAGAAGTGTCTTGTTTCCCAGCAGCTAATTTACATATCACTATTATGACAGCTTTGAGGCTGATACTCAGAAACCATCAAAACAAGAACTTTCTGGTGACTATGTGACAATTCTATTTGGTCTTTGTGTTCCATATCTATTAGAAATAGATTAGATTAGATTATTAGATATTAGATAGATTATATTAGATATAATTCGATTATAAATATAAGAATTTGGGGTCCTCATCCTAACATAGAGGTGAGTCTCTTCACTTGTAGTTCCATAAACAAGACATACCATCTCTAGGCTTTGGGCATTTTCTCTGGCTAGTCCCCAGTCCTGTAATGTTCTTCCTCTTCACCTCTACCTCCTGGTTTCCTGGGTTTCCCTCAAATCCCACCTAAATCCTCACCTTCTATAGGAAGTCTTTCCCAATCTCTCTTAATTCTAGTGCCTCCGCTCTATAAATTGTTTCCTGTCTATCCTACATAGCTTGTTTGCATGTGCTTGTTGTCTCTTCCATTAGATTGTGAGCTCTTTGATGGTAGGAACTGTCTTTTATCTCTTTTGTACTCTCAGTGCTTAGGACCTGACAACTAGTAGGTATTTAATATATGCTTGTTGACTAACTGACTTCACATAAGGAAACCCTACCTTCTTGGAGGAAGGAGTACATTTGAGCCAGGGACTACAGAATCAAAGTCAGGAAGCAGTCCAATTGAGCCTATGTTTCATCACTGAGACTACCTACTGTTGCTTGAAAAAACCCAAGCCCAGCTACATGAGTGGATAATTCATAGAAAAGCAGCTGAAATCAGTAAGAATGGAACTTAGATACTATATTGCCCTGATACTGTGCTAACTAGAGGAAGATAGGCTTCACATTTGCAGGTGGAAGCTGAAATGATGGGGGAAGAGGAGGGAGCTTCACTGCTGGGAGCTGATTGGAGGGAAAAGAATACTCTGCTGTTTAAAAACAATGCTGCTTGTGGAGAGGAGAGGCTTGTCTGCTTTGCCCTGTTTTGCTTCCTGTGGCTTAAGAGGAAAAAAATCTCTCAGAGATAAACCAAAAAGGCTGATCAGAATAGTTCTTCAGATGCCAAGCGAAGAAATCTTCATTTTTGATGAAAGAGTGCAGCACTGCCTCCGAGTTCAGCCATGGTATAGTTGTAGGTGGAAAGCAGAGAAGAGGTTCTCCCTAAAGATGACTTATGATTCATGCTGTTCCTTAAGGAATCGATCAAGTAATCAATTAGAATGATTTTTTAAGTGCTTACTATATGTAAAACACAGTGCTAGGCTGGGGGTGGGGGAGGAGGGGGGGATTAAATAGAAAAGCCAGTTATCCTCCCTCCAAGCTGCTCATGTTTTAATAGAGGGAGACAGTACATAGAGGAGATTTAAGTAATAAGTCAAATGGAAAGGCACCCCAGTCCCTAGGGTGCAGCGGGAAAGTCAATACATCTTCTTTAATGTCATTTCCTTATACCCCATATCAATTCCTTATATTGAGCTATTGGACAGCAGCAAGGATTTAGGTGGTAAGAACTTTAATTCCCAGGTGTTTAGTGGCTATGGATACATCCATATCTACAGTTGAAAGTCATGAGTCACCCTCCTTGTTAGGATTCTATAAGATCATGTCTACTTTTCCCTATGTACACTGTGTACATTGGGAGGAGAGGATGACCCATGTTTGTGAGTCAGCTGCTGTTTTATGATTATCCTTGCTTTGCATTGCCTTTAGTAAATGTTTCATGTTGAAGCATTAATGTCGCCATCTCGGTTGGTTGATTTGCTTTAATAAGAAACACACTGATGTGGAAACACATGGTAGTGATCAGGAGCTTCATTTATGAGTAGTAGACCTATGGTTCTCCCACACCAGTCTTGCCCCAAGATCCTAAAAGGAAGTTGGAGCAGCATGGCCATTCCCTGTGAGATCCCCACAGCTTAATAACCATCCAGCTGAAATAGATCCTACGGAGAAGGAGTGCCTGGCCATGCCTGTGCTACATGGATAATAAGGCTAGGAAGGTAGCTTATAACCAGGCTGTGAAGAGCTTTAAATGAGAAACAAAGGGATTTATATTTGATCCTAGAGTTAACAAGGAGCCATTGGAGTTTATTGAACCAAGGGAGTCATGTGGTCAGACCTCTCCTTTAGGAAAATGACTGGCAGATGGGCACTGTCTATAAATTATGATGATGATAATAATAACAGCTAATATGTATATAGTGCTCGAGGTTCGTCAAAGCACTCCATAAATATTATATGTATTCTTAACTGATAATCTTACAGAACTGCCTAGAGCCCTGAGAGACTGACCTATTGGGCATCAGAGGTGTGACTTGAACCCAGATCTCCTTCATTCTGAGGTCCCCAATGCACTCTATCACCCTATCTGCATACACACTTGGTGCAGAAATGAATCTAAAACAAGATAGGGAGTGAATGTGGGGGCAAAGGACAGGTCTACCTCAAACTGAAGGCTTTATGGAGAAGGAAGGACACAGTAGCTGAAAGGTATGAGTAGTAATGAGAATCCCCATATCCCACAGAAAGGAATTACTTTATGACTAGGTTGTTCATTACTTTCCCTTTAGAATAAATGAACAACATTTCTTGTGCATTCAATATTACCAGGTAGGGCCCAAGCACTTTAAGACTGAAGAAAACAAGAATTGGCAGGGAGATGAGGAGGAGAGGAGATAACAGTAGGAGAATATGAGATAGCTCTCTTCAGGTATCATGGAATCATAGCATTAGAGCTGAAAGGGAACTCAGTGCTACCTAGTCCAAGCATCTCATCTTATAGATGAAGAAACTGAATGCCAAGGAGGTCTATTTGCCCAAGTTCACAAGGCTATATGAATTAAGGCAGCTAGATGGCACAGTGGATAGAGCACTGGACCTGGAGTCAGGAAGACTCATCTTCCTGAGTTCAAATCTGATCTCAGACACTTACTAGTTGTGTGATCTTGGGAAAGTCACTTAATCCTGTTTGTCTCAGTTTCCTCACCTATAAAATGAGCCGGAGAAGGAAATGATAAACTATTCCAGGATCTTTGCCAAGAAAACCCCAAATAGGGTCATGGAAAGTCAGACATAATTGAAACAAGAGAGCAACAATAAGAATTAGAGGCAAGACTTGAACCTAGAGCCCCTGGCTCCCAAGCCCATGTTCTTTATCAAGTTGTCAGATGGAAAAGGTATTTGGCTGATTCTGTTTGGCCCCAGATGGCAGGGAGAAATTATAGAATCATAGATTTAGAGTTGTAAAGGACCCTAAAGGTCATCAAGACCAACCTTCACCATTTTTCAGATGAGGAAAATGAGGCTCAAATAAACAGTGCGGTGGACTGAGTTCAGGACTTCAAGTCAGAAATATCCCAGCCTCAAACATTTATTAACTGTGAGTCCCTGGGTTAATTCACTTAACCTCCACCAGCCTCAGTTTCTTTATTTGTAAAATAAGGGTGATAAAAGCACCTATACCACATAGTTATTGTGAGGATCAAATATGATAGCATATGTAAAAACGTTGCAAATCTTAAAGCATCCTATAAATACTAACACTTATTATTAAGTGACTTACTCTAAGATCACATAAACTAGTAAGTGGATTTGAGCCCAGATCTTCCAAGTCCACCCCTTTATGCTCTCCACCATTTTATTTTGAATGGCTACCAAGAAAAAGTCATTTAGATTTGTGCTAAAAGGCAATGGGATGACTTGGGAGGTAGTAAGATCACTGTCACCAAAGGTTTATGATGACTTGTTGCTGTTGTTACAGAGGGAATTCCCTTTCAGTATGGGTCAGACTTCATGGCATCCCTTCCAACTCAGATCCTGAAAGAATGTAACATCTCTTCGATGTCTTTCCTAAAGACAAAGGGCTTTGTAGACTGCAAAGTGAAATATTCAAATTTAGGGCATAATTATTTCCCAGAATCCTTTTTCATTACAGTAGCCATTTGTGGGCCATAGGACCATAGCTGTAGAGCAAAAAACTGTCCTTGGAGCTCACCTGGTCAACCTCGTCATTTTACAGATTGGAAACTGAGGCTCAAAGATGTTTGGTCATATAGCTAGTATATGGAAGACTAGGGACTCAGACCCAGGTTATCTAAGTCCAGATCAAAAGCGCTTTCCACTGTCCCATACCGCTTTCCATGGAGAGTTGGTTCCAGTACAGCTTAGTGAAGGGGTCCACAGCAATACATATCCCCCCATGAAACAGCTATCTCAGGTTGGCTCAGCCTCCATTCCTACCAGCAAATTTTCCAAGCCTTAAGCTCTCCAAAGCAAATCCTTGAATTCAACAAGTCCAGTCCGAAGAATTATGGAGATTTTAATCACAGGCACAGATTACTGATTCCTTTTCAGTTTTGCTCCTGTGTTTACTAATTAAAATTGCTGAGCAGGCTAGGCAGGTTTTCCCTGTTAGTTGGCTAAGGCTGATTTAGCAGCAACAGTCCCAGTCTCACCCAGTTGTAAATAGCAACGCCCAAAGACAACTCCAAGAGGGGCTTGGGGGTGGGGTGGGGTAGAGGAAGGTTGGATGTATATTATCCTCCAGCAGTCTCCTAATTTATTTAATATTCTGGGGCAATGCAAAAAAAAATGGAGGACTAAAGATTATGAGGAGAGTGATGTGTCAATTCCACTTCTCTTGCTAAATATGAGATTGATTTTTTAAATAGTGGGACATATGGCCCCTCTTTTATCTCATTGCTACAAACCTCATCTCATTAGAAATCTTTTAAGTGCTCTGAGGTTAGAAAGAGCACAAAAGAAACTTCAAATGCTAGCCCTGCAATTTGAATGTTTAAAAAAAAAGGTAATTAATGGATATGGTAGAACCAGCTAGCCTCAGCTTGTCTAAAGAGCAATGTCTATAGCTAAGCTGAACTGGAGATCATTGAATTAGAATTGGAAGAGATCATAGACTAATAGGTTCAAAACTGAATGGCATCATAGAGGCCATCCAGTCCAATCCTTCATTTTACAGATGAAGAAACTGAGGCTCAGAGAGAAGTGTCAAAGCTGTATAGTTAACCAGTGGTACAGGAAGGAGTCCAACCTAAGGTTTCCGACTCCAAATCCAGAATTCTAAGATTCATAGGAACATTAAAGATAAGGCAATCCCATGTTATGAACCCAGAGTTTGGTGTTTTCCTTTATAGCTTCCCCTTTATTTCCCAATTAAGTTAACATGGAATGAGAGATTCAAGAAGACAGGAGAGCAGACTTATCATCAACACCAACAATCATATTGTTATTGATAAACAAGTCAGAGGACCAAAGATTGAGAACTATAAGGAAAATTAGAGGTTTAGGGTCAGGCAGAAGCTAAGGAGAGAGCTGTATTTGAATACCAGGACTTCAGTTCTAGAAGTTGAGTTGAGAAGCTGAGATACGTAAATGAAAAAAAAATGGCACATGGCAGTCCATAACACCATATATGAAGTGCTACATTCATTTATTCAACAAGTATTTATTAGCCCCCTACTGTGTACACAATGTGGTAGGTGATTATTAGGGGTATAATACATCCCTCTCTCTCTCTCTGTATATATGGATATATACATACATACATGTACATATGTGTATATATATGTACATGTATGTATGTATGATACATTTATTAGGAGTACAATATATGACCTGGGACAGCTAGGTTGTACTGTGGATAGAATATTAAGTCTAGAATTAGGAAGACATATCTTTTGGAGTTCAAATTTGGCCTCAGGCATTTACTAGCTGTGTGACCCTGGAAAAGTCACTTAATCCTGTTTGCCTCAGTTTCCTCATCTGTAAAGTGACCTGGAGAAGGAGATGGCAAACTGCTCCAGTATCTTTGCCAAGAAAACCCCAAATGGGGTCACAAAAAGTTTGACATGACTGAAAAACAATTCAACAACAACAGAAAGATAATACATGACCTAAAATATGTCAGGTCCTGTTATATTATGTGATACAACAGAAAGAACAGTAGGACATGAGAAAAATATTCCATTATTGAACTTTTCGACACATTATAGAACATTCTAGAATGTGGGTAAAGTTAGAGTAGAAACAAGCTGGATCAAATGAAGTGCGCCCTTTGAGGAGACTGAGATCATCCTTGGGTAAGCTATGGCAGCCTCCTTCAGTTTTGACATTCTGAGTTTAGGGATAAAATGATACAATACTTTTTAATTTTCTAAGGGCCAGAGTTACTCTATGCCCATGAAAGGCCACAATTAGGAAGAGGGAATTAGCTAACAGATCTGAGAACATAAAAATGGAAAACATAATATCCCCTCCCCTCAAGAGCCTCCCTTGCACTGGCCATTTCCATACCAGAAATGTACTTCCTTCTCACCTCTGCCTCATTGAATCCCTCTCTTCTGTTATGATATAGCTCAGACACCATTTTCTACAGGAAAACCTGAGTTCAAATCCTCCCTCAGGCACAAGTTGTATGATCCTGGGCAAGTGGCAAATGTCGGTCAGCTTCAGTTTTACCATTTGTAATATGGGATGATAATAATAGCACCTTCCTGACAGGGTTGTTGTGGGGAGCAAACGAGATAATAGATGGAAAAGTGCTTTGCAAACCCTAAGGTACTAGACAAACGTGAGCTACCATCATCTTCATCATCTTTGTCATTGGCCATGGGTATCTTTGTCATCTTTGGGGACATCTTAAAGGGGATATCGATCAAGTATAGGTTAAACGAGATTGCTTCTTATTCTGTCCGGGATCAAATCTAGCATGCTCTGTTTGGCCTTTGAAGTCCCTCCTAACCTGTCCCTCCTACCTTTCCAGTCTTGTTGTTCTTGACTCTCCTCTAGGTAATCTGCCATCCTGTGGCCATGAACCCCTTGCTGTTGTTTCTTCTCCAGCTCTGGGCATCTTCACTGACTGCTCCCTATACGGTGCTCTCCCTCTTCATCTCTTCCTCCTGGTTTTTCCTTGCTTTCCTTCAAGTCTTAGCTAAAGTCCAGCCTTCTGGAAGGTGGGACTTCCCCAGGCCTCTGATTCTAATGCCTTCCCTCTCTTGATTGTTTCCAATTTATCATGTCTCTACCTTGTCTGTACCTAGTTGTTCATGTGTTGTCTCCCCCATGAGCTCCTTGAGAGCAAGGACATTTTTATTTTATTCTATATTAATTTTTGCCTCTCTTTGTATCCCCAGGGCTTAGCCTGGTGCATAGTAGAGAAACTTAAATGCTAGTTGACCATTCTACTGATTGACTCCTGTTGGTCCCTCCTGTCTTAGAGACTTGGATTTTGTCTTTCAGAGGCCACAATCATTTTTGTAGTCTTCCTCAGGGGAAGCAGCCATTTATGCGTCACCATCCCCACCAGCTCATCTTGGGTTGCCACTCTCGAGCTGCCCAAGTGTTGACACTTTCGAGTGATTAGATAGGACTGAGCAAAGGGTATGTTTGCAGTCTGTAGGGAAGAGAAGGGAACAAAAATAAATATAACATCTCATTAAAAAGTCCTGAATGTGCAGAACAGATGGTGACCAAATGCTGTGGTTAGATAAGCAGCAGTCGCTTCAAAGGGAAATGGCAACCAACCCTGGGCCCATAGAGTAACTGTCTTTACACTCAGGCAAGTCAGACGATCCCCCATTTTTACATGAAGGTAATGTCAGAGGCAGTCTACCTGATGCTTATTGTTTCAGGCTTTTAATAATTACCCCAAGGCAGCCTCCCTGCCAATGACCCTTCAAATTACACCCTCACTTCAAATTGCTCTGGTTTCAGACGAGTCCTTGGCTACACCCTAAAAGCTTCCTTTCTCAACACAGACCATCATTGATGACTCTGGGTGAGCACCTCTGTCCTCCCCCACACAAGGGCAAGAAGCTGCACACTCATTGTGGTGTGGTCTGGACCCACCCAAGCCTGAGAACAAAGAGACAGCTGTTCTGCGGGGAGCAGGGGGTTAGGAAGAGGCTTACTCAGAGGACCACATACAGCATTAGTGAGTGCTAAAGGCCTGAGGTGGAGGAAGAGGAGTGAAGAGAAAGGTAAGAGCCTCTGGCTCTCTGCTACACCACCCTGGCCTCTGCTACACACACCTATGGCTGTCTGTATGACTCAAATCTCCAGCAGAGGCCCCTTTTGTCGTAAACTGCTCAGCAGGCTGGAGTTCTTGAGGCATCAAAGGGCCATGTTTGATGTTATCTATATCTATTTTGTTGTTGTTCAATCATTTTAGTCATGCCCGACTCTTCATGACCCTATTTGGGGTTTTCTTGGCAAAGATAATGAAGTAGTTTGCCATTTCCTTCTCCAGCTCACTTTACAGATGAGGAAACTGGGGCAAACAGGGTTAATTGACTTGCCCAAGGTCACACGGCTAGTAAGGCCAGATTTGAACTCAGAGTCTTCCTGACTCCGGGTCCAGTGCTTTATCAACTACCCAGTCTAGCTGCCATTCCACCAGAATTAGAGACTCTTCCATCTGTATAGTAGCAGCCATTGACTACAGGACCATTTGAAGGAAGGTCCTTCTGTTCAATCAATCAATACTCAATAAGCATTTATTAAGCCACATGCTGTGATAAGCTCTGGGGAAAAAAAAAAAAACATAAAAAAGGCAAAAAAGGAAAAGTCCCTGCCCTCAAGGAGCTTACAGTTGAGTGGGGGAAGGGATTCTTTCAAAATTGTCTTCACAATGTTTTTTTTTTTTTTTCAATTTTAGACTGTTTTTCTGGTTCTGCTCATCTTACTCTGCAGCCGCAATTCCAGAGGTCCACTGATGAAGCATGTTAAGCTTAGGTAAATTTAAGAGGTAGGATCTGAACGCCAGTCACCTCATTCCAGAGCAATGCTCTTTCCATTTTACAACACCGCTTTTCTCCCCATTGTTTCCCTCAAACACTGATACCACAGCAATAGGAGGATCCAGAACCACACACCAACTCTGGTCTTAAAACCCAGATTGGGTAATATCTGCTGCCTACCCTGCCCACTCTAGTACCCACTCACTTTTTATTCTTACAAGTCAAGGTTCAAGCCTCCTCCCCCAGGACTCAGCCACAAAACATTAATATTCCCACAGCCAGACCACTAGACTTGCACATATAGACACAGCCTCATCCTAGCCTGGATTCAGACTTAGAAGAAGACCTTGGAAGAATCTATCAACCATCTAGCTATCCATTCAACCATCCATTCATTTATTTAATAAACCCTTTTAGCTTTTAATATTTATGATTCTATGCCATTTACTATCAGTTAGTCTGTGAAGTATACAAAGATATATGAGGCTGCCCTCAAGAGGTTTACAATCTCATAGGGGACAGAAGACATAAACACATAGAGTGGAAGGCAGCATGATTGTAAATGTTGTCTAAAGTATCATAGCAGTTCAAACAAAGCTTTTATTACTAACTGGCAGTGGAGGGCAACAATCAAGGAATGCTTCAAAGAAGGAGTTGGCATTTGAGCAGGGCAATGAAGATTGATAGAATTTTGACAGGGAGAAATGAGGAAGGGGAAAACATTCTTGGTAGAGGCCAGGGAATGAGGCAAACAGAAAGACAAATTGTATGTTTAGGAAATATAAATCAGCTAATTATTTCTAAACTATAATTGGAAAAATTGAAATGGGATATCACTTAAAATTCTTCAGGTCAAGTGAAATATAAATTTAGGAAGATTAATTTAGCAGCAATGTGTTGACTAGGTTAGAGGAAGGAGGGAAATAAGTATCTATTAAGCACCTACTGTGTGCCAGGTACTAAGCTGAACACTTTACAAATATTATCTTATTTGATCTTCACAACTCTAGGAGGGAGGTGCTGTTATTATCCTAATTTTACAGTTGAAGAAACTGAGGCAGACAGAATTTAAGAGACTTGCCTAGAGTCAGACAGCTTGTAAGCACCTGAGGCTGGATTTGAACTCAGGTCTTCCTTAATCTGAGCCCATAAGTCTGTCCAATACCTGGCTGCCTCTAAATTAAGGGGTGCGGGGATGCTGTGGCTAAGGCATGAGTACCTAAACGAGGAGAGAAGCAGAGAAAATGGAAAGGAAGGGTTATATGTAAAAGATGTTGTAAAAGGGTAATTAATAGAACTTGGCAACTGATTAGACATGGGGCGTGAGGAAGAGGAAGGGCCAAAGATGGCTCTTGGTTTTAAGCCACCAATGCAAAAGGTTTTACCATGGACAGAAATAGGAAAGTTAGGAGAAGGAATAGGTTTAGGATCTGGGAAGAGATGAAAGATATTTTTCCCCAAAGTTTAAATATGTAATAACTTGCTGGGTCCATTTGATACAATTTTCCTGTATAAGCAGTCTCCTAGCTGGTCATAGATGGGAGGTAGTTCCAAAATTAATTAGAAGAAACTGATGATTAAACGTTTAGGAAAACACGAAGTTGCATGTTGGTTGGAACAGTAGAATCCATGGAATGAGAGTAACCCACAGTATAGTAGAAAATTTGCATTATTTTCCCATGTGTAAAATGAAGGATTTGGGCTACATAGACCCAAATGTCCCTTCTGGCTCTGAAATTCCGAAACTAGGCTCTTAATAGAAACAACAAACATGCTAATTAAAAGGAGAGACCACAACCCCAATGGCCAGTTCACCTGGTTTGAGGGACTGATCAAAAACCATGGGCAAAAAAAATCCCTACCTTAAGGTTATGGGCCTTTTTTCAAGCAACAAACATTCCCAACTAGACACCAAATGGCCAATAAATCATGGGACCAAAAGGCCAGGCAAAGCTGATTGTTCCTGAAGGTAGGTTCCATTGACTCCTCCCTCACCACAGAAGGCAGACAATACACAAAAAGTCAGAGCTTTGAATCTGCGAGTGGAGAAATGGGCAGATATATTTTTAGGGAATGAAAATTTGCTCTTTTGCAGGTTTCAAAACTGCAGGGGATTTTTCAAGATTTTTTTTTTCTCTTCTGTTACAGTAAGAAAAGGTACATATGATCTTTTGTGTATTTTTACAATGTTGGATTGAAAATCTTCAACCATGAACTAGCCTTTAGTACTGTTGCTACTTTTTACTCCATTGCTGCTGTCCTGGCAAAATTAAAGTATGACCATCTACTTTTTATAGATTGAATCAATTCGACTTAAGAAGTGATTCAGTTCTACTGTGTGCCAGGCACTGAATGCCACCCTTCCTCATGCCCACTTCTTACAATCATTAATTTCCTTCAAGATTCATCTCAAATACCATCTTTTCTAGATGCAGCATCCAAATAATTTTTTTTTCTATTGACTTTTGAGCCAAGTCAGCTAACTGGGTTTTCCTTTCTGACCCAAATAATTTTTTTGTGACAACAGAGGGCAGCCAAAAGAATTAAGTGTATTCCTCCCGTGATTGGCCCAGGTAAAAGGCACAAAACTCCCTCCTGGCCTGAAGCCCTCCTGTTTCTTCAAAACAAAGCACCCCACTCTCTGTTTGCACAATGATCATTCAATCAATCTATCCACAAACATTTAGTGAGCACACACTGTGTGCCAGGCACCATGCCAAGCACTGAGCATACATAGACAAAAAAAATCAAACAAGGCCTCAGACACTAATAACAGCCAATGTGCACACCTCACCTTAAGGTTTTTGAAAGGCCTTGCACACATTGTTTAGCATAATGTTTTTCTAAAAAGTACTTGCTACAGGTGTCAATTATTATCATTTGTGGTTCAGTCATGGCTGACTCTTTCAGACCCCACGGACCATAGCTTACCAGGCTCTTATCTCCTCCACTATCTCCTGAAGTCTGTCCAAGTTCAAATTCATAGTTTCCATGACATTATCTATCCGTCTCATCCTCTGCCACCTCCTTTTCCTTTTGCCTTCAATCTTTCTCAACATCAGGGGCTTTTCCAGTGAGTCCTATCTTCTTGTTATGTGGCCAGTGGAAAGCCTGAATTAATGCATTTAACTATTAACTGATTCGATCTCCTTGTTGGCCAAGGAACTCTCAAAAGTCTTCTCCAGCACCACAGTTCACAAGCACTGATTCTGCGGCACTTGGTTTTCCTTATGCTCAACTCTCACAGCCATAGCTTGCTACTGGAAAACCCATAACTTTGACTATCTGCATCCCTATCATTAGGATCATTTTAAAGTTTAACCTCAGAGAGGTTACACTTGCCTAAATTATACATTCAGGAAGTGTTGGAAGCCAGATGTGAACCCAGTCTCTCTCTCTGTCTCTCCTCTCCCTCTTTTCTCTCTTCATCTCTTCATCTCTCCCTCCCTCCATTCCTCCCTCTCCTAACTTGAAGTCCAAAGCTCTTTCTACCATTCTGCTGAACCAATCAGTTGAGGAAACTGTGAGGATTTTCAGAGCTTCATAGATTGAGAGTTGGGAAGGACCTTAGAGGGAGTGTGGTGTCCTGGGCAAAGAGTCAGGAATACGACTCAGATCTTGCCTCTGGTGCTTACGAGCTGGGTGACCCTGGGCAAATCACTTCACTTTTATCTGCCTCAGTTTCCTTACATCTAAAATGAAGGTGCTGGACACAATGGCCGACAGCTAAATTCTCTTTCAACACTTAATCTATGATCCCATAATCTAGTCCAAGGATCAGCAAACTCCAGCCTGCCAGCTGTTTTTGTATGGCGTATTTAAAGACATAGAAACAATTCTTAGCTCACAAGCTGTATAAAAACAGGCCATTGGATTTGGCCCTTGGACTGCACTTTGCCCATTCTTGGCCTAGTCTTACCCCCTCCAGAACTTAGCACACTGGCCAGCTCATAGTAATAACAACAATAGCTAACATTTATATGGCTCTTACTGTGTGCCAAGCACTGAGCTAAGCACTTCACAATTATGCGATTTGATCCTCACAATAACCCTGGGAGGTAGGTGCCATTATTATCCCCATTTTACAGATGAGGAAACTGAGGCAAATAGCAATTAAGTGACTCGCTCAGGGTCACATAGCTAGTAAGTGTCTGAGGCTGCAATTGAGCTCAGGTCTTCCTGCCTCTCAGGTCCAGTGCACCACATAAATGTTTACTAACTGTACTTGACTTAAGGCTAAGCCAGGTAATATAGCTTAACTTAGCCTCTAGGTAGCAAGTGACAGAGAAAAAATCGGAATCTACTTCCTGTGGCTCCAAATACTAGGTTCTTTCCAATATAGCATGCACTAGAGGGAATTTGGAAGAGAAAGGACTAGCTACTGTCTTAACATGATTAGATTCGGTCTGCTTTAAATACTAGAACTTCTCTCTTCTGAAAGACTTTGGAAAAAGCATTCAGCACTGCAGGCAACTCTCCAGGACAATAGGTTACAAAAAGTTGTGGCAGATGCCTTGGTGGAAGGAGTTTCCACAATGGGAGTTCCTTATAGCAAGTAAACAAAAGTCTGAGGTGGAGAAAAGAAACAAAAAACAAGTTGTTGTTTTTTTTTTAAGGGAATATAGTCATCATGTTGGCTGTATGCAATTTAAAATGCACTATGCACAAATCCGTATGGTAGGTAACTAGCCATGTTACGTGAGTTTCTCCACTATTTCTCTCTCTCTCTCTCACTGTTATTATGCACAGGAGCCCAATATCCAACGGGGGGCGGGGGTGGGGAGTAAAGCCAGGAACAACATTTACTCGTTGGCAAAGAGCAAAGATCCTTTGTTTCAGAGGTGGGAGACAAGGGCCTCTCTTCTCCCATGCTTGAGATTTGCTATTTGCTATGTGCTATTATACACAAATGCAATTTTCAGGTCAAAATGAGAAGGCCAAGTAAGTCCACACATCAAAAATGTCAAGGAAAAAATATTGAATAAACCAAAAAATCTCTATTGTTTTTTAATTTCCAGATTTGTCAGAGAGTTTGTTATAGATCTTTCCCTTCCCACACTGGTCCAGCCCCTCCCCCTGTATTCATTCCAGGCATTTTCTAGAGCCAACTCAAACCAGTTAAGAGAGCTGGTTGTTAAATTTCCATGTGATGATTTATACCTTGGAAATCAGCACCTGCAGCAAATCAGGGCTTGATTTATTGTTTTATTGATCATTTAGATTTAAGGAGGTGATAGAGAAAATATAATTACATAAATTAAGTGTAACAGGGTGTCTTGCTTTCATTTTTCCCTCCACCACCACCCCCAGTCAATTATTAAACATTTATCGGTGCACTCCTGATTGCTCCTATCTCGTGCTCCATAGGACAAGGGGAAGGGAAAAGTCCTTTCTGTCTGGACTGATAACAAGGAAAGAAGAGTGTCTGGCCTAAGGAAGAGGCAGGACAAGGCTAGGAGACAACCTAGTGGCCTTTGAGAGATAAGAGAACCTGCTACAAGAAATAAAAGTGGTCCAGATGGGCGAGCTTAGGACAAAAATCAGGAACTAAGTGAAAATTAAATAGAAGTTTTGTCTCTGGTTCTATGGGAGTTGCTTCCAGCTTTGGTATTTCATGAGAACTTTAAGACATATAATCAATTAATCAACAAGTATTTATTAAATACTTACAATGTCTAAGAGGGGCAGCTAGGTGATACAGTGGATAGAGAACTTTGATAGATACTCATTCTGATAGAGACTAATCCTGAGTTCAAATCTAGCCTTAGACACTTACTAGCTGTGTGACCCTGGGTAAGTCACTTAACCCAGTGTGCCTCAGTTTTCTCATCTGTCAAATGAGCTAGCAAAGGAAATGGCAAATCACTCCAGTATCTTTGCCAAGAATACCCCAAATGGAGTCACAAAGCATCAGACGTGACAACAACAGCAACCAAGTCTGAGTCCCTGTACTAGGATTTAACACTGGGGATTCAAAGACAAAAACCATCCCTCTGCTCAAGAAACTTACTTTCTATTGGGTTGTTAGCATCCTACAAGCATATCAAAAGGTGATTTGGGTCCGGAAAGGCTATCCTTCAAACACTTGCCTGTTTGTTTGTTTTTAGATCTTCCTAAAAAGTAGAATTTGGGTAATAGATCCTGTCTTTGTTACTTTCTGTCTTTGTGGCCTTGGGTAAGTCACTGGATTTCCCTAGGCTTCAGTTTCTTAATCTGTAAAATGAAAGGGTTAGACAAGATGACCTCTAAAGTCTTTTTCAGTTCTAAGTCTATTCTCTTATGACCATCTAGTTCTTTTTCAGGACTTACCCTGATGTTGGAGCCAGGTTCCAGTCATCAGAGATTCAAGCTCCCCATTCAATGCAAGACAAAGAATGTATTGTGTGTCTGTTAAGAGCTGAGACTTGTGTGTGAGGCTATTTGGAAAATTCTCCCCTTATCATTGGATCAAGAAAGAATTATATGTATCCCTAGACAGAGAATAGAAAATAGACACAGAGGAAAGGAATTCAGTGATAGAATAATGATAGCCCAAGAGAAAGAGAGAAGCCAAAGCTATTTAATACCTATTTTGCTTCTGTTTTCTCTGCCAAGGAGAATAATCTTTGGGCTGGAGAAATGGGAGGAAAGTTGCTAAAGGCTGGTGGCACCTAAGATAAGAAGGGAAACGGGAAAAGCCAACCAATCTGCCCTTGTGGACCTCAAGTTGCCAGGGCCAGATGCCCCACATTCTAGGTGCCCTTCGTTCATACCAGTTGCCTTGGGTCACAGATCCATTTTCCCAAAAGAATCAGGCTGGCTAATGAATGCTAAAATTGGATAAAAATACTTAACTCAGTGATTTGCAACTCACACAAAGAAAGACTCAAGACCTAACATGAGATACCCAAGGGCAGGAGCACAGGAATAGGAGAAAAGGAAGACCAGCACTAAGGCTTATCCCATAGAAGAGGTAACCAGGCTTTAGGTTTGATGGCCATCAGCCCACAGCAGGGGAAGGAAGAGTGTTATCAATGAGTCTTCCAATATTACCATATTTTCAAATATGGTCAGAGAATAGCGACTGAAAACTATAGACCAGCCACCTTAACTTTGATTCCAAGCAAAATTCTAGCACTTACTATTAAAGGGATGGTTAGTGATCATCTAGACATGGAAGCAGTGATCACAAAAAGTCATTTAAGTCACTCCTGAGTTTAAAGAATAGGTAGGCCCCCTTTCTATGCTCAGGTTTGATGAGTTTCTATCTCTCAGTGTAGAGGGTGTCCCTAAAGGCTGGATACACAGGCAAAAATGCATATTTTGAAAACTGGAATATTAACAGACTTTAGTCCCCTTGACTTCTTTTTCTGGGGTATGCTAAAGGAGAAAGTGTACTCAATGAAAATCATAGATGCGACACACTTGATTGAATGCATGAAGAGTGAATGTGCTGAAATTGATGGCAATGTGGAGTTATTGCATTGAGTTCACGTGAAATCTTGCAAAGTGTATCAACCTTTGCATCACAAATGATGAAAATCATATTGAAGATGTTATTCGTTAGTATTCTAATTAAATAAGATTTTGTTGAAAATTTCATTTATTTCATTTCTTGAAAATATGCATTTTTGCCTGTGTCCAGACTTTAGGAACACCCTGTAGTATGGTGGAAGGAACCCTTGGCTTTGGATTTAAAGCAATTGTGTTCAAACCCTATCTTTATCATATACTGCTTCTGTTATCTTGAGAAAGTCATTTGAGCTCTCTATGATAATTAGTTTTGCTTGGCCATGCATATTTGTTAAAAGGATTTTTTTCTTTTTCTTTTCCAATTAGGGTGGTGGAGTGGGGCAGGGCTGGAGTAAGAAGGAGAAAAAATAATTTTAATTGAAAAAAAATTAAATAAAATGAAAGAGTTGGACTTCCATCTCTAAATCTATAATCCTGTGATGATCTTAGTTGATGATTGGGTACTCCTGCACTCTTCATCACCTCTGAACCAAAGATAGCTCAGTGATGATTGTCTAAATAAAACTCACAGGACAGTTATAAGACACAGTTGTTTGCAGCAATTTCTGGAGTGGACAGTGGCAAGAGTATGTATCTAGGACAGAGAGTCTGCTTTAGGTATCTAAGCCTCTCCTCAAAAAAGGGGGGTTGGGAGACTATCATATCAGGATCTAAAAAAAAAACCCGAGCAACTGGTATACATGATTTCTGAGATGCTCAGTTGACCTGTGAAAGACCACAGAAAACGTGCCACAGAATTGAAGAGCAAATCACCATATTTTTAAATATGGTCAGAGAATACAGAGTAGATATTATAAACCAGCCACCGTAATTTTGATTCCAGGCAAAATTCTAGCATTTACTATTAAAGGGATGGTTGTTGATCATCTAGAAAGGGAAACAGTGATCACAAAAAGTCTTTTAAGTGAGGCCTGAGGCTAGACTTGTCTATAAAAGGAATAGAGAGGCCCCTTTGCCTCTAATCTTGCTACAGGAGGTGGGGGGCTTTTGTTTTTTTTATTTCTATTGATATATTTTGTTTTTATATCACCTTCATTTCTCAATATATTCTCCCCTGTCCCTAGAACAGATCTACCCTTCTGACAAAGAATAGAAAATGAAAGAGAAAGAAAAGCCAACCAATCTGACAGTTCAAGCAATATTCTACACATACAACCCCTCACCTCTGGAGAGAGGACAGGAAAACATTTTTTTTCAATTTTTCTTCAAGACTGAGTTTCTTGGTTATGATAATTACAGAGCATTTAGCTTCCCATTTACACTGTTGTAGTCCTTGTGCATACTGTTCTCTGTTCTGCTAACTTCATTCTGTATCAGTTCATGAGTCTTCCCATTCTTCTCTGAATTTTTCATATTCATAGTTTCTTATAGAACAACAATATACCATTATATTAAAATATCCTATATTATCTAGCCATTCCCCAATCTAAGGTAATCCACTCCCTCCCCACCCACCTCCACCCCCTGCTCTTTTGATGTATGTGGAGTTTTTTATCTCTAACTTCTTTGGGTGGTATTCTCAGTAGTAAAAGCCCTGAGTCAAAGTGTATAAATATTTTAGTCACTTCTCTAGTGTAATTCCAAATTGCTTCCCAGAATAGTTGAACCAATTCTCAGCTCCCCTAGGAGTATATTAGTGTTCCTGACTTTGTATAGCTCCACCAACATTGACCATTCCTATCTTTTGTCGTCTTGATCAATTTGCTGAGTGTGAGGCGAAATCCCAATATTCTTTTGATTTTGATTTCTTTGATTCTTAATTTTTTCCCATCATGGCTGTTCTTCTTTTAAAAAAAACAGTAACTACCCCTAGTGTGAATTTAATTTTTTTTTCCAATTTATTTAAATGTATTTAATATTTTAGTTTTCAACACTGATTTCCACAAGATTTTGAGTTACAAATTTTCTCCCCATTTCTATCCTCCCCCCATTCCAAGATGGCATATATTCTGATTGCCTTGTTCCCCAGTCAGCCCTCCCCTCTTTCACCCCACTCCCCCACCCCATTCCCTTTCCCCTTACTTTCTTGTAAGGCAGGATAGATTTTTAAACTTTGAGTTCCAAATCCTCTCCCCTCTTCCCTTCCCACCCACCCTCCCTAGGAAGGCAAGCAATTCAACATAGATCACACATGTATCATTATGTAAAACACTTCCACAATGCTCATGTTGTAAAAGGCTAACTATATTTCCTTCTATCCTTTCCTGTCCCCCTTTATTCAGTTTTCTCCCTTGACCCTGTCCCTTTTCAAAGGTGTTTGCCTTTGATTACCTCCTCCCCCATCTGCCCTCCCTTCTATCATCCCCCCTTTTTATCACCTTCCCCTTACTTTCCTGTAGAGTAAGATACCTATTTGGTGTGTAAATGTTATTCCCTCTTCAAGTTGGATCTGATGAGAGTATGAGTCACTCATTCCCCCTCACCTGCCCCCTCTTCCCTTCCAACAGAACTGCTTTTTCTTGCCACTTTTATTTAAGATAATTTACCCCCTTCTATCTCTCCCTTTCTCCCTCTCTCAGTATGTTCCTCTCTCACCCCTTAAATTTATTTCATTTTTTTAGATATCATCCTTTCATATTCAACTCATCCTGTGCCCTTTGTCTATATTCCCTTCAACTCCCCTAATACTGAGAAAGGTCTCATGAATTACACACATCTTCTTTCCATGTAGGAATGTAAACATAACCATTCAACTTTAGTAAGTCCCATATGAATTCTCTTTCTTGTTTACCTTTTCATGCTTCTCTTGATTCTTGTATTTGAAAGTCAAATTTTCTATTCAGCTCTGGTCTTTTCATTGAGAAAGCTTGAAAGTCCTCTATTTTATTGAAAATCCATATTTTACCTTGGAGCATGATACTCAGTTTTGCTGGGTAGATGATTCTTGGTTTTAATCCTAGCTCCATTGACCTCCAGAATATTGTATTCCAAGCCCTTCGATCTCTTAATGTAGAAGCTGCTAGATCTTGTATTATTCTGATTATGTTTTCACAATATTCGAATTGTTTCTTTCTGGCTGCTTGCAGTATTTTCTCCTTGACCTGGGAGCTCGGAATTTGATGACAATATTCCTAGGAGTTCTCTTTTTGGGATCTTTTTCAGGAGGCAATCAATGGATTCTTTCAACTTCTATTTTACCCTCTGGCTCTAGAATATCAGGGAAGTTCTCCCTGATAATTTCTTGAAAGATGATGTCTAGGTTCTTTTTTTGATCATGGCTTTCAGGTATTCCAATAATTTTTAAATTATCTCTCCTGGATCTATTTTCCAGGTCAGTGGTTTTTCCAATGAGATATTTCACATTGTCTTCCATTTTTTCATTCCTTTGGTTCTGTTTTATAGTATCTTGATTTCTCATAAAGTCACTAGCTTCCACTTGCTCCAACCTAATTTTGAAGGTAGTATTTTCTTCCGTGGTCTTTTGGACCTCCTTTTCCATTTGGCTAATTCTGCCTTTCAAGGCATTCTTCTCCTCATTGACTTTTTGGAGCTCTTTTGATATTTGGGTTAGTCTATTCTTTAAGGTGTTATTTTCTTCTGTATTTTTGGGGTCTCCTTTAACAAGTTGTTTTTCATGGTTTTCTTGCATCACTCTCATTTCTCATCCCAATTTTTCCTCTACTTCTCTTACTTGCTTTTCCAAATCCATTTTGAGGTCTTCCATGGCCTGAGCCCAATTCATATTTTTCTTGGAGGCTTTTGATGTAAGCTCTTTGACTTTGTTGACTTCTTCTGGCTGTATGTTTTGCTCTTCTTTGTCACTAAAAAAGGAATCTAGAGTTTGAGTCTGAGTTTGAGTCTGAGTTCATTTTCGCTGCCTGTTCATGCTGTTCATGTTCCCAGCCAACTACTTGACCCTTGAGCTTTTTATCAGGATAAGACTATTTGTAGAGAGTACTTTGTCCCAAGCTTTAGGGTCCAAGCACTGCTGTTTTCAGAGCTACTTCTACTCCACTGTCACCCCTGGCTCTGTCCCAGCAGCGCTCCTCCTCCCCCAAGAACCGCCAACCAGGACCGCAATACAGATGTACTCAGGACACAGCAAGAGAATCCGCTTTTGTGCCCACAAAGCCTCCTTGCACTCCCGCTCTGATCTGCTGCTAGATTCCTCCCAAGGCATGAGCCAGGGATTTGTGAAGTGGCTGATGATGCACCACCTCCTCCACCCCCAGAGCTGGTGGCTCGCCGCTCTGAACTCAATCTCACAGTTTGCCCCTAACCTGCTCTTTGGTATTTGTGGGTTGAGAAATCTGGTAACTGCCACAGCTCACTGTTTCATGGCCCCAAGTCCTGTTCCTGGCTGGCTGATTCCAGGTCTGGTCTGTCCCAGTGCAGCCCATGCTGGGCTGCCCTCTACTCCCAGTACCGTGTGATAGACCCCTTCCCTATGACCATCCTAGCTCTCCTGGGCTGGAGACCTGTTTCCCTCTGCTATTTTGTGGGTTCTGCAACTCTAGAATTTGTTCAGAGCCATTTTTACAGGTGTTTGGATGGATTTGGGGGAGAGCTTATGCAGGTCCCTGCTTTCCAGCTGCCATCTTGGCTCTCCCCCACCATGAATTTCATTTTTAATCTTTTGCTTTAACTCATCCTCACTTAGGGTCATGGGAAGAAACTGAATTGGCAAGAAGTTGAGAGTCACTAGGTTAGGAGAAAGGACTTTGGGAAGTCATAAAAGAAGAAGATCCAAATTAAATATTTGTGCTATCTCCAAAGGTCCAGCTGTTATCTACCTAGTGTCCTACATTTGAAAAAAAGATAAATATAAGGGAATAGATTTTTAGGTTATTGAATAATTAATCAGCCCTTGGTCAATGAACTAAAAGATAAGTACTAGATAAGCAAGGTCAGAAAGCACAGGAGAATGTTTAAAACAATCTAATGCATTCACCCAGAATCACAATGTGGTCCAATGGAAAGAGTGTTGGACTTGGTCACTTACCATCTGTCATTTACCATCTGTGTGACCTTGGACAAGTCAGGTCTCCTATCTCAGTCTCAATTTCCTTATCTGTAAAATAAGGGATTTGAGTCAATGGCTTCTAGTGTCTCTTCCATAAGCTCAAGATAGGAATGGGAAGTTGTCTACATTTTACTTGTGACAAAGAGAACAAATAAACGAGCTGACAGAAGGTGTCTCTTTAAGAGTAAAAACAAAAATTCTAACACATCTCATAGTTAGAACAGATTTCACCCTATTATCCAGCATTTTCCATATCTCTAGTACTATGTCTCAATGATGATCCTCAGTCTCTGAGAAATTCTAAAATACCTTCTGAATTCAAGATAGATGCCAGAAAGTTCAACAAAGGCTTTATTGCTAAATATGTCTTATTATAGTCGCTGAAAATGGCTAATCCATGTAGACAGGATTTTGGTGAGGAAAGCATGGGAACGGGGTGGGGGGGAAGGAAGGAAGGAGAGAGGGAAGAGAAAGGGGAAGAGAAAGAGGAAGAGGAGGAGGAAAAAGGAGAAGCAAAAGATGATGACGATGATGACAATGACAGCTCATATGTACATTTTTTTTTCCTATCAGTTCTTTTCACAGTAGCAAAAAAATAAGAACTAAAGGGACATCCATTTATTTCAGAATGGTTAAACCAATTATGTTATTGAATGCAATGGAATACTATTATGTCAGAAAAAATGATGAAATGGACAATTTCTAGAGGAACTTAGGGAAACCTCTATGAACATTAGCACAGAATGAAGTGAGCCAAACAAGGAGAACAATTTATACAATGACAATGACATTATAAATAAAAAAAAAATTTCAGGTTACTAGAATTCTGACCAGTCCAATCAACTCATGAGTCCAGAGGACTAAAGATGAAGCATGCCACTCACCCATTGACAGAGAAGTGAAGAACTTAGAATGTAGAGTAAGTTTTATATTTGGAGGCACTGTCAATATGGAAATCTGTTTCCTTGGACTATGCATTTTTGTTTTGAGGGCTTCATTTTAATTTTTATTTAATATTCAATGGAGTGATTGTGAGGGACAGATAATAAATGTGTATAAAAATAAATATAAACAAATAAATAATTTTAAAAGCCTTGCCTCTGTCACTTACCATCTGGGCAACCCTGAGCAAGTTATTTAAACTATCAAATTGCCTCAGCTTCCTCATCTGTAAAATGAATGGGTTGAACTAGATGTCATCTGAGTCTTTTCTAACTTTAGATCTATAATTCTCTTATTTGGTCTCTCTAGTGAGTCTTACATATGAGGATAAAGTGGGCTATGTAAATCTTGTAAAAAATTATTTTTTTAGAACCATGTTGATGGAAAGAGTCCCCAATTTCATAAGTCACTGCAATTTAAATAAATAAACGATGGGCCTTTGAAGCATGGAAGCTGCTATATTGCTTTGGGCTGTCTCCCTAGGAAGAGTCTTTAAAAACTAAGTCATACCCAGCTGCCTCATTCACAACAATGATGGGCCCCACAAAGCCCAGAGCCAGGGCATTATTCCAGTTTGCTACAGACCAGGAAGGACTCTGCATGTACTATAAGTACATGTGGCATCTCTCAGTTAACCAGAATAATAAATTAATTATGACACCCTTTTCCTCAAATTTCTGAATAAATGGGAAGGTTACTATAAGATGATGAGCCAAACCCGCATGTAACTAATTCTAATACCACATTTAATGTAGATTTTATGTCAGTGGTTCCACTGATTTACAAAAGCCCTATTCAGTTATCATAATGCAGCTAGGATGAATTAAGAGGTTATATGTCTCTACTTATCTCGAAACTGATGCCAGCATATCTAAGAGGCATCACCTTCAGAACCAGTACTCACCTTGAGTTAATCTAATACCACCTTGAGTTTACTTACTCTGCTGCCCCAGAGATTTCAACTTGAAGGGGCAGACTGGCCCACAAATGCTGAAAATAACAGGTCTTTTCTTAGCGTGAATTAAATGACACGAGATCCTGAGACATCCACAGTCATGAGAAGGGGAGCAAAGGAAAAGAATAGGGAGGGGGCATGGACACATGGCTACAACTATCCACAGAAGGGAGAGGATATACCCATACTTAACCCAGTTAAGGAGAATCTGCAACTCAGAGTACATAGAAAACTTCAGAAAAGGAGGAAGAGAAGGTAGAAACAAATCAGGCAAGTCTAGAAAGTCTTCTTTACCTGGGGCCCATGAATTTTTAAAAATATATATATATTGATAACTATTTCAATATAAATGCCTTCTTTTGTAATCCTGTATATTTTGTTTTATGCATTTAAAAATGATTCTAAGAAAGGCTTCACCAGATTCCCCAAGGGGTCTATGACACATAAAAGGTTAAGATCCCCTGGTCTAGAGAAAATATAGCCTGTCACAAGAAAGAATGGGATGCCTTTCCCCTAAACAAAGGAGGTTTTGGGGGGGATTACCATATCTACTAAGCTACCTTTTCTCCTTTAGGCTCCTTCCAACCATGTCAACCTCTTCTCCTTCCACTGCTGACCTGTTTCATTGGAGTTTGTCCAAGGTTTCTAAAGATTGTTCTTGGACCTCAAAGCATTATGATGGATCAGGTCCAAGGACCCTAGCCATTTAAAATTTGAGCTATTAATCTAATCTGGTGTTACTATTTTATTTGGTGTAAGATAAATTGTAAAGTGCTTAGAATTACCACATGCCAGATGCTGAGGACAAATCAAAAATCCCCCCAAATGAGTAATTCCATCAGAGAATTCAATTATATTGTAAGGTATTAGAGCAGGCACTTAATTCTTTGACCAAAGTTTTCCAAAAATACAAAAACATGCACCTCAGCATTTCTACCTTGAAAACAAAAGAGCATTATTCAAGCAGGACATGGCAGAAACCTCCCTCTACTTTCACAATATTAAGACTTTCATCTTGTGATTCTCTTTATCCAATCCCTCACCTTCCTACCTTCCTCAGCCTCTCTGGGGATTTACTCAGCAGCCTCTTAGTTACAGTTCTGGAAATGCAGGAACACGTGCTTCTATCCTGGCATTTAAAATAGCCACCACACAAATTATCCTGTTGCTTTAAAAGGGGTGTGTGACAGCTTAGCCGAACCCAATGTTGTTCACAATGAGAGACTGCCTCTTCCTTGACAATGATCATGAATTTCTTCCCACAAATCAGTGGGGCTGATGGCTTTGTTTGCTATCTGAATGAATGAAGCAGTAATTGGGGACCTCTTAAAAAATAACACTTCCCTCTTTTGCATCTGGGCCACTAATCCATTCTCAACATCTTAAAAAGAAAAAAAAAAGATGTGTGACAGGGTAATTTGTCCTGGGATGGAAGTTCAGGTTCAGGGGGAGTCTTTAAGCAGAGAGTGGGAGACCAGCTGTTAGAGGTATTATGTAGCAGATTCATGCTTCAAGTATGGATTGCACTAGTTGGTTTCTGAGCTTCAGTTGTTATTCAGTCACTTTTCAGTCATGTCTGACCCATCATGACCCCATTTGGGGTTTTCTTCACAGAAATACTGGAGTAGCTTGCCGTTTTCTCCTCCAGCTCATTTGACAGGTGAGGAAACTGAGGCAAACAGGGTTAAGTGACTTGCCCACGATCACACAGCTAGGAAGTGTTTGAGGCCAGATTTTAACTCAGGAAGATGAGTCTTCCTGACTCCACGCCTGGCACTCTATCCACTACACCACCTGGTTTGAGTTTATTCTTCTGTAAAATGAAGGAGTTGGACTACATGACACCTGAGGTATTTTCTCACTCTAAAACTACGCTCTTATGACCGTGGATGATACATTTCACACCTCCCTTGGCCTCAGTTTCCTCATATGTAAAGTGGCAGGTTGGATTAGATGACCCCTATGCTCCTTTCAGCTCCAACCCTATGATCTAGGTTTACCACTAATTTGTTGTGTGACCTTGTCAAGCAATTTCTACCTCTCTGAGCCTCAATTTTCCTGTAATGAAAATGAGACTGTTGGATCTGATAACCTCTTCCTCTAACTCTATAATTCTATCATACTATGACTATGGGCATGTCTAAGGGACCATCTCACTCTGACTCTAGGATGCTATATGTGACTTGGACAATCTGTAAGGTTGTTGGCCTTTGTGTCAAAAGATATTCACTAGCTATGTGACTGTGCAAATCCCAACTTTTCTCAGCCTCTTCTTCCTCCATGTTGGAAAGCCATCAGCACAAATGGATTCAAGTGGGAAGGTCACCCAAAGAGGATTGTAAAGGCACATGGTGAGCAGGAGCAAGGATATGATACATCACAAATGAAGAATTGTACAAGAAAAATAGCATAAAGAATGTTGAGGCAAGGGAATAAGCATTTATAGAGCACCTAGATATTGCAATGGATAGAGCACCGGGCCAGGAGTCAGGAAGACCTGAGTTCAAATCTGGATTCATACATTTACTAGTTGTGTGACCCTGCTCAAGTCATTTAAACCTGTTTGCCACAGTTTTCTCATCTGTCAAAGCAGCTGGAGAAGGAAATGGCAAACCACTCCAGCCGCGAAAACCTTAAATGGGGTCATGAAGAGTCAGATGTGGACAACAACAATTATATATACAGCTATCCCTTCCACATCCTAACTTTTCCCATCAAGGTTTTGATATATTACAGGTTGGCATAAGAAGTTAAATGGGAATTTGGAGGGGGATAAGTTTTGTGGATGCACAAATGCCAGAAGACAACACAGAAAAAGTTTAGAAACACAGAAATGCATAAAATATATGGATAGTGTTGCATAATATCGACGTATTTTCTTTTAATACTGCAACTATATACAATTTATTTTTTAAAGTTAAAATAAGTAAACCATTTCAATTTCTTTTTCATAAAAATATTTTTATTTAACATTGACCTGTGTCTATAGCCTATAAATATAGCCTATGACCAAATATTTAACTCAAATTTTACAATAAGGTACTATAAACACCCCATAAAAGAAAAATAAAAAGTTCAGACTTCTCTGGTATGAAGGAAAGGTCAAAAAATTTTACGTGGATTGGCCCTTAACCCCAACAATGTGGAAAAGAGAATTGCATGTGTATGTATGCATGTGTCTGTATGTATGTAATATTCAATAATATATTAATATATTACATATTTAATGAATGAGTCAGACATCAGTTAAGAAGCCAGATATCATAGATAATAGAAAATGACCATAGTTATTCACCTCAAGGGTCATCATACAATGGAAATAAAAGGAGAGAGAGTATACCTGAGAGAATTAGATAATAGAAAACAGATAAGCAATACAGCTGGTCAGAAATACACACATGAATATAAAGAGCTTCAGAAGGGGTGTTGAAGGCCACAGCTAAGAAGGTTTATTCACAGCCTAACCCTTCACCACACATTTTTACATGTCATTTTATTGTTATTTTACTAAGCATAGTTATTTAATGTTTCAATAGTTTGTTCTTTGGTCTATTCATTCTTTACATTTATATTATTTAATCTTTCCTTACGTCTGAGTTTTAATTCATAGTCCCATTATTGATTTCAATTTATCTTACATTATGGTCCATAAAGGAAATGTTTACTATTTTGTATTTTTGTGTTTCTTTATGAATTTTTTATAACCTAATACATGGTCAATTTTTATACAGACAGGGTCAAAGCATAAAATAGTAATATTCTTTAATATTGTCATTCAATCATTGCTAGAGGTCTATCATTTCTAAATTTCTAATATTCTGTTATGATCTTTAACTTTCATTTTTTTGTCTGCTGGATTTATCCAAATCTGAGAGAGGTATGTTGAAGTCCCTGACACTTATTATCTTAATAACTATGCCTTTCTGTAATTCAATTAGCTTTTCATTTTAGTACTTAGATGATATAAAATTTGATATTTGTATATATTTACTTATATATGTACATACATACACACACACACAAACACACACACACACACACACATATATATATATACATATATAATACAGCTATGAGGGAAGCTAAAGCTAGGTAGGTCAGTAAATAGAGCACCAAATAGGCCTGGAGTCAGGAAGATCTGAATTTAAATCTGTCCTCAGACACTTAGTTGCTGTGTGACCCTGGGCAAGTCACTTAACCTCTATTGCCTCAGTTCCTCATCTGTATGATGGGGACACACTGGAAAAGGAAATGGCAAACTACCCTAATATCTTTGCCAAGAAAACCCCATGGGCAAAACCATGTGGTCATGAAGGGTTGAGCATGATTAAACAACATGGTTTCATTATTCATGGTGCCTTTTAACATAATATAGTCTTGCTACTTACCTCTCTTAACTCCCTCCATTTTCACAGTTATCATTTCAAGGCCTAACTCTTACATCACTTTGATAATCCATTTGGAATGTTATTATGTGATCTTCAATAAACTTACAGCCTGGTAAGTGGAACTGAGATAGAGATGGTTCTACCCGTCCCCACCTTTGCTGTTAGAATACCAATATTCTAATACAGCTTTTAAAGCACCCTCATTACATAAAGATGGAAGGAGACAAATATACGGACAAAGGCATGTGTGCTCAGAACTCCAACTGATAAGTCTATGAAAACAATTTGGTGGTAAGGAAAGAGGAGGATGATGAAAACAACAGCTGACACTAAGAAGGAAAAACAACACCCAGTCATTTGCTGTTATAATTTGCTTTTATAGCCACTCTAATTTTTTTCTCTTTTTTAAAGGCCCAAAGGAAATTAAACCACAAAAACCTTGTTCATGTAATCAGAGTTTTCAATCTGGTTCTTGGGTTCTCAGATGTATCTTGCTTCATATCTCACAAAAAAAAGTTACCAACCGTTCCAGGAAATCCAGCCCACCCCCCCCCACCCCGGCCCAACCCAGTAAAAGACTTGCTTTCAGGCCTTGAAACGAATTTTAAAGCTCTTTCTGTCCTCTGTTTTGGCTTTGGAGGAAACTGTCAGAAACCCAAATAACATTGTTGTATATTAGTAATAGGACTTCCTGGTGTTGTGTGAAATTAGAATAAACCTTTGGGATCATGAGTTTGAAGCTAATTTTCACTTTATGATCTAATCAATTGCCAAGTCTTATTCCTTCTCCCTCAACAATATCTAAAACATCTGTCCTCTTTTCTCAGCTCTCATGGATACTACCCTAGTATGTTTCTTCTAACCTGGGTTACAAGAGCCTCCCAATGGGTCTCCTACTTCCCATCTCTCCCTTCTCCAATTCATCTCATGTGCAGCTGCCAAATTGATGTTGCTAAAGCACAGGCCTGATTCGGTCACTCCTCTACCCAAGAAACTTCACTGACTCCCCATTGCTCCTACACTAAAATGTAAACTACTCTGGGGAATTTAAAATCCTAATGCTGGCTTTAGTCTACTTTGCCAGCTTATGTCACATTCCTGCACTCTCATGTTCTAGCCATATTTGCTAAAAGGTACTTTTCCCCCTCCGTTCTGTCTCCTATCTTAATGCCTTTGCATAGACTGTCCCTAAAGTGTGAAATGCTTTTCCTCCTTACCTGTACCCCAAAGAGTGACTACCTTCCCTTAAAGGCTCAGGTCAGGTTCCAGAATTGGCCTCTTCTGTGACCCCCTCCACTAGTGATATCCCAACCCTCCAAATCTGTCATCCATCCATCTATCTATCTATCTCTTCATCTATCTGTCTGTCATCTATCTATCATTTATCTGTGAAGTGAGGGGTGCAGGATTAAAATCCTGTCTTAGTCAAAACAACAGCATGCCTAACAAGAAATTTAAATAGACATCAATAACAATAGGATTCTATTTGTCCAGATCTCCTGGGATCTGGACCTACTTATCTCAGTAGTATAAGGAATTCCTAGCGAGGAAATGCCTTCCATCAATGCAGGTTAGGGCCTGTTCAAAAACTTAAGAGTTTTCAAAAATCACCTGGAACATTAAGAGGTTGAATCAGTTGCCTGTGACCTCATACCTAGTATATGTCAGGTGGGTCTTGAACAGGGGTCTTCCTGACTCTGAGGTTATCTATTCACTGTGCTATATTCTCTGGCTAATAGTTGGCATTCAATAAATATGGGTTTTTAAAATAATAATAATAAATTGATTGATCAGGAAAACACTAACAAGAAATCATAGATAACAGACCATAGCCATAGATGTTCCTCTGAAAAGGTTGTTGTACAATGGGGGAAAAAGAAGAGGGTCAATAGAAATATACACGAGGAAAATAGATAGCAGAAAGCATGAATAATACAGGACTATGGTAGATTTTAGACTGAGAACTGGAAAGGACCGTAGAAGCTACATAGCCCAACCCCCTCATTTTGTAGATGAAGAATCTGAAGCTCAAAGAGATTAAATAATTTTCCCAAATAAGTAGCAGTGCCAAGATTTGAACCTAGATCCTAGGATTCCAGAACCTTTGCTTTTTTAATTCTGTCATTCAGTTGTTTTTGTTGTGTCTGACACTTTGTGACCTAATTTTGGGTTTTCTTGGCAAAGATACTAGAATGGTTTGCCATTTCCTTCTCCAGCTCATTTGACTGATGAAGAAACTGAGACAAACAGGGTTAAGGGACTTGCCTAGGGTCACATAGCTAGGAAGTGTTTGAGGGCAGATTTGAACTCAGGAAAATGAGTCTTCCTGACTTCAGGCCCAACACTGTATCCACTGCACTACCTAATTTCCCTATTAATACTTAATACAAGATGGCAGTACTCCAAATATTCAGTTACAAATAACACTGTAGTTATTGCATTGAGCCTGGAGATGCTGCAAAGGTGTCTCAGTGAAATTCACAAAAATGTGGAAGATTGGTCTCATCACCTACAGTAGAAAAACAAAGTGGATGAATAAAAACTCTATATGTTACATAGGCTATGATATGAAGCTACTAGATAGGCTTGTATCAGTGTGTATATATATACATATACACACACACTTACAAATATATGTTTCATATTACACACAATACAAACATGTATGTACATGTGTGCACACAAATATACACACATATATGTACCTATACAATAATATCTATGAGTGTATATGCACATAGGGGTGGGGGAGGAGAGAGAAAGAGAGAGGGAGGGAGGGAGAGAGAGAGAAAAGAGAGAGAGACAAGAGAGAGACAAGAAAGAGAGAGAGGTCTCCAGCCTGGAGTCAGAAAAACTCATCTTCCTGAGTTCAAATCCAGTCTCAGACACTTACTAGTTGTGTGACCCTGGGCAAGTCACCTAATCCATTTGCCTCAGTTTCCTCATCTGTAAAATGAGATGGAGAAGGAAATGGCAAACCTCTCCAGTATCTTTGCCAAGAAAACACCAAATGGGGTCATGAAGAGTCAGACATGACTGAACAACAACATAACGGAGAGAGACGGAGGGAGAGAGAGAGAGAGAGAGAGAGAGAGAGAGAGAGAGAGAGAGAGAGAGAGAGAAGATAGACAAACAAAACAAAAAGCAGGAGATGGACCATTCACATAGCAAATATGAGAAACATCAGATCAGCGACCAGAGCATTGAATTAGTACTGCCGCTATGTAGCAGACAGTCGTGTAAGGTTTTAGACCTAGACATGGGTTCAGATCCTGGCCTTGACATTTGACTGTCACCTGGAATCTAGAGTGAAAGGATCTGAGTTCAAAACCCGTCTGACCTTGGGAATGCTACTTCATCTGTTGAGGCATCGGTGTCATCATCTGTAAAATAAGAGGGCAGGACTATCTGAACTTTGATGTCCCTTTTACCTCTAAAGTTAGGAGCCTAGGAAGTCTCAGAGCCATTAAAGCAATGCATCTTTTTTATATGGCTTTGAGTCCATGGCAGGACACATCACGCCTCTCAGTGCATCATGGTTAACCTATAACCAGTTTATTAGTCCTGTTCCCTGGTCTCATCACCCACCATGAGTCGGTTATTCATCCATCCCCTCTATAGGGTTTGGCCATAGAGTTAACTAGGATGAGGAATGTCTTTGGGTATATATCCTCCCTCCCACTCTTTGGGCCTACTCCTAGGTATTATCTATAGCAGAAGACTCTAGCTGGAAAGGTGCAAATGCAGTTCTATGAGCACAATTTTAAGATGGTAGAGGGAGGGCCCTAATCCTTAAACAATAGGCTGTTCCTCTTCTCTTCCCTGTAAATAACATCTTCATTTTGATCTGCCAAGTGGATGTTGAGCTTCACCAGCAGCCTCTTGAAATTCAGAGCATCACAAAAAGTCATTGTTCAGTGTTAAATTTGTTGTTGTTTGGTCACTTCAGTCTTGTCTAACTCCTTGTGACCCCATTTGGGGTTTTCTTGGAAAGGATACTGGAATGGTTTGCCATTTCCTTCTCCAGCTCATTTGACAGATGAGGAAACTGAGGCAAACAGGGTGAAGTGACTTGCCCAGGGTCACATAGCTTAATAAGAGCCTGAGACCAGATTTGAACTTATAAAGATGAGTCTTCCAGACTCCAGGCCCAGAGTTCTATGCACTATGGTACCACCTAGGCGCCTCAGTGTTAAACCGTTAAAGTTTTAAATTTCACTAATACTTTTGGGATGCCCAATTTTAAAAATGGTCACCTACATCCAAGATAAACAAAAAATTATACTGCACAAGGTACTTTAGCAAATATTAACTTATTTGATCATTCACAACGGCAGACAAATGTTTCTTTGGCTCCTTCCAAATACTTCCCTCCTACATTCACACAACAATGAACATGCTCTCAAAACACAGAAACGGTTTCTTTTTGTCAGCAAACTGTTGCCCATTAATTTCCAAGAGGCATGGGGCATCTAGGTGGCACAGTGAGTAGAGCACCAGCCCTGGAGTCAGGAGGACCTGAGTTCAAATGTGGCCTCAGACACTTGACACGCTTACTAGCTGTGTGACCTTGGGCAAGTCACTTAACCCCAGTTGACCTGCCTTCCTCCCTGCAAAAAAAAAAAATCCAAGAGGTAGCATGACATTATTGATAGAACACTGCACTGGGAGTCAGGAAAACCAGGGTTCAAATCCCTCCTCCAGATATTCTCTAGCTGTTGTAATCCTGGGTGAGTCACTTAACCACTACTTGCCTCAGTTTCCTCAACTGTAAAATGTAGTTGATAATAGGAATAGGATCAAATGAGGATAATATTCATAAAAAGGTACTTAGGCATAACAGAGTAGCTGCTATATAAATGCTCATTTCCCTTCCATTCCCTATGGAATATTAGGCATGTTGCCTATACTTTCTGAGCCTTAGGTCCTCATCTATAAAATGAGGGGATTGGACTACATGTCCCCTTAAGAGCTCTAAATATATGAGGATAGAAAACATCAAAATAAGTCCTTCCTCTGTCTGAGGGGTTCTTAGTCCTTTTGGGGTCCTAGACCTCTTTCCAGTCCAATGAAGCCCACCGACCCCTTCTTAGAAAAATGTTTTTAAGCATAAAACAAAATATACAGTATAACAAAGGAAACCAATTATATTAAAATAGTTATCTATCTATATCTATATAGATTCCAAAGTACATGGATGCCAGGTTAAGAACCCCTGCTCTAGAAACATCTGTAAGTTGGAATAAAATGTATGGTCAAGACTCCCTTCAGCAGAGAGGTGGGGAGACTAGAATTATAAGATACTGCATGCGCTGCCAGAGGCAATCCTTTTTTTCTGGACAATTTTGCTTAACTGTTTTGCTTTGTTACAAAGTGAGGGTTCAATGGGTGGTTATAAGAAAGTGGCAGAGGGATAAAGAAGAAAAGATATGAACAAGATTTTCAGGGAAAATATTAAGAAATTCTAAAATAAAATAAAACTAAAAGGTTGTATGAAAGGCTGGGTATTCCAATGGATCTGTCATTCATCACTGAAGGATTTCTCCTCCCACCTCAGGGTGTCATTAAATTAAGATCAAAGTCACTGTAAGATTTTTCCCCCCAGGATAATACCTCGGTAAAGAGAGAACAGGGAAGCTCGATGCCTTGAGCCCAGGGCCCAGGCATCAGAAGTATGTGAATCTACTTGAATAATTCAAGACTAGCCATACATGTTCCCAATGGAAAGCCCTAAGCATTTCAGAGTCACTCAGATTTACCCAGAGTGGATTTGGGAAGGGCTTTTCTTTAGTATCAGCAAGAACCAAGTAAATTATCTGCAAAATGATGCTGAAACCTGATCTTGGAGCCAGTCTATCAGCCAGGAACGCAATGATGGAGTACCTCCATGATGCCATTATTTGGGGTTTTTGTGCTCCCATAGGAGAAAGGGGAGAATGGAGGGAGTGAAGGGAGGGGAAAAAAAGAAAAAAAAAATGGTATTTCATTAGTGCTCAAATAGTGCCCTCTGCCGGTCATCTCAGGAACTAGGTTTAAACAAGAGTCAAAGATGGGATTTGGAGCTTTTATACAATCCCATTGACAACACCTTGAAAGAAAGAAAGGACAAAAAAAATGAACGAGGAAAAAGGGCAATGGAGAACATTTCCTGTGCATCAGCCTATCTCTATAAGGAGGTAATCTTCAAATCAAGAAGTTATATCTCAAAAAATATGATTTAAATTTAAGAAGGATTGGTGCCAGTAAGGAAAGAAGGTTTTATTGGGAATCTGAGGACTGGATTCTGTCCCTAATTAGCTCTGTGACCTTTGACAAGTCACTTCCTCTCCTGGACTCCAGTTTCCTCAACTGTATAATGATGAGGGCTGAATGAGATGATGCCTCGATTCTGGTCCAATCTTAATGTTCTGTGATAATGCAGTAAAATAACAATAAATTAATAAATGGATAGGCAGATAAATGATGGATGGATAGATGGACGGATGGAAGGGACAGGTGATAGATAGACAGATGTGAGAGAGAGAGAGAGAGAGAGAGAGGAAGGAAGGAAGGAAGAGAAAGATGTAGACAGATGGATAGACAAATGGATAGACAGATAGATAGACAGATGGACAGATAGATAGATAATGATAAAACAACATGGTGTAGGGTAAAGAATGATGGATTTAGAATCAGAGGACCTAGATTTAAATCTCAACTCTGCCACTATCTGGGTAACCTAGGGTATCCCTTTCTCTCTCTCTAGGACTGAATTTTCTTTCCTGTAAAATGAAAGGGTTGGATTAGATGGTTTCTGAATCCTTGAGTTCAAATCTAGTCTTATCTGCTTACATGGCCTTGGACAAGTCACTGGCCTGGTTTCCTTCTGTAGCAAATAGACAAAAAGTCTTCTGAGGTCCCATCCAGCTCTAATTTGATGAGCCATCTATGAGCTAAGAAGGACACTTACACACTCTAACCCATAACAATCCTGTGAGATAAGTCCTCTGGGTATAACTATCCCCATTTTACAAATGAGTAAACTGAGCCTCAGAGAGGTTGTTACTTGCCCGAGGTTACGTGGAACCTATTTGCTAGAGTAGGAACAGAGCTGGCTTTGGAGCCAGAAGACCTGAGTTCAACTTCTGGCTTTGGCATTTATATTCTGGGTAACCTGCCATAGCACCCTTCTGGGCCTCAGTTTTGTTATCCATAGAATGGGAGAGTCATATTAGATGTTATCTAAGGTCCATCTCTCCCAGCTCTAAATTCTGTGCTCACACAGCTAGTAAGTGTCAGAAGAAAGATTTGATACAAGTCATAGAAGCATTGATTTTTGAGCTGGAAGGGACCTTAGAGGTCACCTAGTCCAACCTTTTCATTTTACAGTCAAGAAAACTGAGGACTGGGGAAATTAAATGACATGACCAATCTCATGCAAGCAGTAAGTATATAAGAAAACATTTGACTTGGCATCTAGGCAACTAGGTGGTACAATATATTGAGTCTGAAGTCAAGAAAATCAGATGAGGAAACTGAGGCAAACGGGGTTAAATGACTTTCCCAGGGCCACACAGCTAGTGTCTGAGGCCATATTTGAACTCAGGCAGATGAGTCTGAGTCTTCTGACTCTGGGCCTAGCACTCTATGCGCCGTGCCACCTAGCTGCTCCAAGTAGGAAATCTACTTACCCTATAATATTTATGACTTTGTCCTTCATAGTCAATGTCTTTTCTACCAAATTCTATCCCTCTTTTTAACTTCCTTATTTCCACTGACCAATGTTTCAGTTACCCAAGCCTACAGTCTCACAGTCATTCTTGACTGCTCCCTCTCTCTCACCCCATATATCCAAGTTGCTGAATCTTGTCATCACCCCAGGTTACTCTCATTAGCTCTCATCTGGACTACTCCAAAAGCCTCTGAATTGTTCTCCTTGCTTCAAGTCTCCCCAGAATGATCCATAGGTGCCAAAGTGATATTCCTAAAGTATTTGTCTTACCAGGTCACTTCCATTCCAGTTGGAAATCTCACCAACTCCCATGGATTCCATTAGCATCTCGATAATGTTGATGCTGACATCTACTTATCCAGCCCACCTCTCTGCTGACTTCCAGTCTCACATCTCCAACTGCCTATTAGACATCTCCAACTGAATGTCCCACAGACATCTTAAACTCAGCATGGCCAAAACTGAATTTGATATCTTCCCTCTACCTCTTCCATATTTCCCTGTTATTATGGAGGACACTACCATTGCCCTACTCACCCAGGCTCACCTCCTCTCTCTCTCTCATCTCTATAGTCAATCATTTATCAAGTTCTATCATTTCTTCCCTCATACTATGACTCATATATGCCCTGTTCTCTCCTCTGATACTGCCACCACCCTCGTGCAGCCCTCATGGTTTTACACCTAGACTATTGCAATAATATACTAGAAAGTCTGTCTGCCACAAGTCTCCCCACTTTTGTCCATCTTCCAATCAGCTATCAAATTGATCTTCCAAAAGTACATCATTCCCTTGTTCAATAAACTCCATTGGTTCCCTATCATCTCTAGGTTCAAATATAAAATCCTTGGTTTGGCATTCAAAGTCCTTCATAACCATTCATAACTAGGCACTGTGGAGAGCTTGGTCAAACATCGAAGATGCCAAGGTCATCCACTGCATCCTGGGCCATCGCCAGTTGTCTTGAATTTTGTCCTGCCAGTGGACTTCAATGACTCTGAAAGAGAGGGTAAGGCTGATGACTTGGTGCAATGCTGCCTCACGTAAATCCAATTCACGCATGAGCTAATGTACCATTTATGATGTCATTGGTCCTCTTCGAAAACAGAGAACAAACAACAATACCTTCCTGGCTTCCTTGCTATTCCTCAGACAAGACACACAATCTCCCAACTCTGGACATTTCCATTGGCTGTCTCACATACCTGGAATGTTCTCTGGCTCCTGGATTCCCTGCTCTCACTTTCTACAGGAAGCTTTTCCCAACTCCCCTTAATTCTATTGCCCTCCCTCTCTTGGTTCCAATTTATCCTGAATATAGATTGTTTGCACTTAGTTATCTGCATGTTGTCTCCCCCAATAGACTGTGATCTTCTTGAGGACGGGGACTATTCTTTACATTTCTTTGTATCCCCAGGGTTTAGCACAATGCCTGATAAATAGTAGATGCTTAATAAGTGTTTTATTACTGACTGGCTCAGTAAATGCCAATGGCCCCTAATTCCTTGTAGAATACAATACTGTGATGGCAGCCAAACTTGCATACCTAGGATGGCTGCTAGTACAGCTTCTTTTAACCGCTTTACTAGGAAAGCAACTTAAAAGGGGTCAATGATCTTTTAATTAAACAAAAAAAAATACAAATAGAAATAAAGACCAACAGGCAGGGTTCTACTGCCTGAATCAAAGCTTTACATCTGCCACTGAATTGAGAGAGCCTTTACCTCTGAGGATTTGGAGAGCTCTGAATATACAGCCACTCAGAGTCTCTACCAGAGAATAACATCTTTCTCATAAGTGAGCCCCCAAAGCAAAAGCTCACTTCTTAGACTATATACTCTTTCGGCTAATAGGCTGTCTAATTAGAAATTAACAAAAGGTGTGTAAGCCTTCCTACAAGCAATCTTCCCTTAATGAGTTTCACTTGAGGCCTACTGATGGGTGGGAAAGATCTTATTCCACACTAACATTACGAATTCAAACTTTCCTGTTGAATATTTTAAGTCCTTTGCAACATGGCTCCAGCCTGCCTTTGCAACCTTACCATGCATGATACCTCTTCATACACTCTATGGTCTAGATGTTTGTCACATGTAACATTCAATTTCTCATTTCTTGTCTCCTTGATTTTTCACAGGCTGTCACCCATGCCTGGGATGCACTCCTGACTCACCTGTGCCTCTTAGACTTCTTAGCTTCATTTGAAACTCAGCAGAAGCATATCCTACTGAGTTCTTTCCTGATCTCCCCAGCTGCTAGCCCAACCTCACATTATCTTGTACGCGTGTGTGCGTAATGTTTCCCCCCCAATGGAATATCAGCTGAGTGAGAGCAAGGACTGTTTTCTTCTTGTCTTTATAGTTTGAATACATAATGAAGCTCCTGACACATATTAGGCACTTAATACATCTTTATTGGTTGAAGATCTAGGTTCAGATCCCACCTATGATACTTCCTGTGTCAAGATAAGCAAATTTCAAAAGCTCTCTAGGACTCAATTTCCTTATATATGGAATAAAGGTGATAATATCTCACACCTATCTCACAGGGTCACTCCAAGAATCAAAGGAGATCACCTATATATGCATATATATGTGTATATATATATGTGTGTGTATGTATATTTATGTACATATGTATATGTATACATATGTGTGTATGTATGTGTGTATGTGTAAACTTAAACTACACAATGCTATGTAAGTGTCAGCTATCATGATAGAAGAAAATAAGTTAAATCTTGAAAAGTTTCAGATCCTAGATAAGCTGGGTCAGAAATAAGACACTAACAGAAATCTCTGTCCTCCATTTATTCAAGGACTCTCTTCTCTGGGAAGAAAACAAACTCCTCTGTCTGGCATTGAAGACCTCTCACAATCTGTCTCCTGACTTTACCTTTCCAGGTTATTTATGCTCCACTCTCCTTTACATATTCTACACCTCAGCCAAACTGGCCACCTTACTTTTCTCTGCATGTAACAGTTGATCTCTTATCTCTGTGCCTTAGTACCAGCTGTCCCCAAGTTGGGAGTGCAATCACTCCATATCTATGCTTCACAGAATCTCTAGTCCTTCACAGTTCAATTCTTCCTCCTATGGGAGGCCTACTTCTATGGATGCTGTCCCGAAAATTATGAGACAGAGAAATGGATGGATGGATGGATGGATGGATGGATGGATGGATGGATGGAAGGAAGGAAAGAAGGACGGATGGGAGGAAGGAAAGAAAGAAGAGGAGGAAGGGGAGAGGGAAGAAGAGGAGGAGGGAGTCAGAGGGAAGGGAAGAAGAGGAGGAGGGAGTCAGAGGGAAGAGAAGAAAGGGAGGAGGGAAGGAAGGAGGCACAGAGAAGGAAAGATGGGGAAAGGGAGGGGAGGGAAGGAGAGGAGAAAACTGCTTATCTAGTATGTGTTGTTTCCTTGTCTATGGAATTTAACTCCTTGAATGCTAAAAATATTTTATTTTGCATGGTACCAAATAACTGCTTATTGAATGAATTCTCACTGAGAGAAATAGGAAAATCTGTCACATCCTAAAAGAACCTTCATGAAACATAAGGAACAATAATCAGTATTTTAGAATCTTCCATACATGTCTTTTTTTCTAAACTTAAATCTTCCATTAGAAAAAAAAAGTATTCATCAATAAAAACCACAAAATGTGCAGTGGAAAGATTGCTGCATTTAGAATAAGAAAATCTAGGTTAGAGTCCCAATTGTTTCACTTACCAATTTTGTGACCTTGAGGGAGTCATTGAACCTGTTTGGGATTCAGTTTCTTTATTTGTCAAATGAACTGTAATAGATTATCTATAATATCCCCTCCATCTCTAGATCCATGGTCTTATTTACATTTAAATTGATAAATATCAAGTCATAAATAAACATAATACTTTTTATTCATTCCTTCTAAATTCCCATCAATTTTCTTGGCCCAACCATTCTTATTTAGTTTTCCTCATGTGATTATAATTAATGTATAATCCTCTTCTGGTTCTGGGTTTTAAGTTTGCTGTTGTTGTTGTGGGGAGGGATTTGTCCTGTATTATTTAATAAAATGCTTCCACATTTCTTTCTGTAAGGGTATGATCCTTTTAGGCTGACAACTTTGCTGCTTGAAAAGTGAGACAACAAAGACAACTGTAAGACTTGTGTGTGAAAACACCCAAAATAAAGACAACGCATTTATCCAGGGCAAAACAAAGCAACAACAAAAACCTAAGCTGTTTCAATGCCTTGTTTCCTAGCTGCACATTTGCATCTTGACCAACAGGAGAACATGACAGCTAATCACAACTTTGAATCCCAGAACCCTTTTGCGATTATTAGGCAAATCTAGGTTGCCTGATTATGGCTTAGCCACCAGAGATGGGATTTGATAATGTTCCGGTTAATCATGATAAACTGGAGTGAGACTTCTCACCGAAAGGACCTAGCTCTGAGCCAAGGAGGTTGACCTAAGAAAAACCATCATAAATTAGTGGAAGGGAAGCTATACCTTTCTGTACTACCTTCTAAAGACTGAAAGGATTTTTTGGAGAAAGAGAGACTCTGTTCTGAAACCTGGTACCGAGGAGACAGAAATCCCTCTAAGCCTGGCCGGGCAAGTGGTACTAGAGAACCCTCCAGAAATCCTAGGCTAAAGGACTCTGCCTTTTTTGAAAGAGCAAAGGATTAATTGATCAACAGAGGGCCATCCTAGCAGTAGAGCAATGTCCTGGGCCAAGCAGAGCAATAATCCAGCCCAACAGAGGGGCAGTCAAGCTTAGTCATAGGTCAGCTTTGAAGGAAAGCAGTCTAGTCCAACCTTGAGGCTGACCAGTTTTACCACAGACTGTTTAACACAAATATGGAGTTCAGCAGTGAATGCATCCATTAGTAAACTTGGCAAGGACAGCCCCCAAGAAGGAAAAAGGACATTGAAACCCACAGTTACAGAAAAATTGGAAGTTTGATCTGGCCATAGGTTCCCCACATATGCTAGTCACTATGATAGAACTTTTTGAACTACCATGGAGAGTTTGTGTCCACTCTCCAATATAGAAAATGTACGTTGTTGGGACCACAAATCCCAGGTAATTATTCCTCTTGCTTTGCCTTTTGAGTAAATGCAAATGTCATTAAAAATTCATTGAGTTGTGGAAATACAAGCATGCTAATATATTCTTAGTGAAATTATGAAACAGTACAATTATTTTGGAAAAAATTCAATTATGCAAATAAAATGATTAAAATGTTCATAGCCTTTGAACCAGAGATTCCATTCCTAGGCTTATACCCCAAGGATGTCATCAATAAGAAGAAAGTCCCCGTACACTCCAAAATATTTTCAGCAGCACTTTTTGTGATAGCTAAGAATTGGAAACAAAGTATATGTCCATCAGTTGGTGAATAGTTAAACAAATTGTGGTATTTTAATGTAATGGAATACTACAGAACTGTAACAAATGGTGGGTGTGATGGATACCAAGAAGCATGGAAAGATCTACATGAACTGATGCAGACCAAAGTAAGCAAAACCAAGAAAACAATGAGCATAGTAACTACAACAATGACATACCAAAACATCAAAAGTAAATGTAATAAAATTGTAAAGATCAAGCAGGGCTCAAATGAAGAGAGACAAGACATCCTCAACCTACTCCTCCATGGAGGGAGGAAGTCTATATGTGTTACATATTGTTTTCAGACTTTTTCAATGTTTCAATCTGTTGTGTTGACTTTTTCCTCTTTTAAAAAATACTACTTGTCATATAAGATGCCTCTTGGGGAGGGGGAGGTATCCTTGGGATAACTATGGCAATGCGAGAAACAGAAAATATCAATAAAAACTTTTTTTAAAGGAACTTCATTGAGTCACCTTCCTGATTTGTTCATAGAATGTACCCTAGTAGGGGCTCAGGAATGACAGTAGATAGAATTTGCTTCTCCCCCTACCCCTTATCTTTAAAACCTTGAGCACGATAATAGTTTCCCCTCTGGGGAACCAGATTGATGACATAGGTACAGTTTGAGGGAGTCAGTAAATATGGGGGTAAAGGGGAGAACCCATACTTCATTCGTATTCCTCATACTTGTCAATCTTAATTGTGTTATAATACTCTATTACAATAATGCCCCTCAAATTGTTTAATAATTCCTTTATGTTTGGATATTTAGCATCTGTAACCAGAATGGGGGTCATCTTTGGGGAAACTCTTCACCTTTCCCCGGTGCCTGCTGCTTCTCTTCCAGAGCAGGAAGCCCAGAGACCATGCCTGGAAGCAGAGAACTTCCTGTGTGATGAGTCATGGGGCTGGCTGAGGAGAGGTGTTAACTCCAGAGCCATGCCCTATTGGGTGTTAACCTAGTCTACGCTAGGGAGAGGAGCCAACTCAAGAACCAATCGGCCCTGGTCATTCAGGAGGCGCTTGATGATGTCAAAAACTCTATAAGAGGGGAGAAGACAGCTTGAAGATTCTCTTTCCTTTTCCGGTTGGCGCGGGAGCAGCGGTAAGCTGGGCCAGCCCTTGCTCTCGAACTGAGCCCAGATGTTGGTAACTATGAATTGTATTGGGTCTGTCTGTTGATATTTGTAATTTGTTTGTATTTTATTCTGAAGTTCGGGATGCTGGTTTTGTTTTCCCCCGAACTAAATGAATGTTCCGAACTTCAAGATACTGGCTGTTCCCCTGAACTAGCTGACTGTAATCTGTATTTGGTTTGTCTCTTGATGCTTGCCTGTATGCTCCCCTGAACTAACTGAATGTTGTCTGTATGCTAACTGAATGCTGGATTAAAGTAAGCTGGTCAACCCCTTCACTGTGTTTTCCTTGTTTAATCAGATAAAAAGAACCTGTGCTTTCCCGGCATGCCAGCAGCCTCCTGGGTGCTGGCTGTGGGGGGATCTTACGCCCCCACAGGAGCTGCCAGCCAAATTATTAAAACAGCATCTAGAGTTGGAAGGGACCTCAGAAGTTGTCTGGTCCAACCCATTCATTTTACAGATGAGGAAACTGAGGACCAAGGAAACTAAAGGACTTGTCCCAGGTCTCACAGGTAGAAAGTATCAAAGGTGACATTAGAATCCAGGTCCTTTGACTGCAGAACCAGAGCTGTTTCCATTAGAGCGCATTTTGTTTGTCGTGTGGTTGTTTGTTGCTGTTTTTGTCATTATATATAACGTAGCTATGAATAATTTGGACAATTTGTTCTTTGTTCTGTCGTTATTTTTGACAAGACTGTCTGGGTATGTGCCCAGCAATAGAATTATTGGACCACAGTGTATAATTATTTTTGTAACTCTTATTGTGTATTGCCAGAATGATCTCCATAAAAATTCTCCAAGTTGCCCTTGTTTTAGAAATAGCAAACACCCAATGAATGCATCTTGCCTGAAGTGCAATGAGCCTGGACTCCAGCACTTGCCTTTTGCAGCTAGCTCCTCTTCCTGTTGGCATGTGCCAACTGCCTAGGATACTGGGGATACTGAGTTTGCTCTCCTGCAATCCCAGCACCAACTGTATACACACACATACATCGAGAAACACATCGGGAAATGGCTAGGCACACTTAGAAGAGAGTCACAATCTCCTGATTAGAAAGAAAGGCAGTGGAGAAAAGCTGGCAGTGTGGTGAATGACTAAGTCTTTGCTGGGAGATGTGCTCAAATACCATTTCCAAATCAGTTTGCTTCTTTTCACAATAGAAAGGTATAAAGAAAATCTTCCACTAAAATCACATATAATGATTACTGACACAGAGGAAGACTGGAAGGAAGATGATAACATATGATGATAATTTTTAATTTGGAAGGATGGCCTGTGAAGCAGGCTTTACACACATGAATACATAGAATGGATTACATTATGTACATATATGTATATAAAATGTATGTGTGGAGATACATTGTGGCATTGTAGATTAGAAAGCTGTCCTTGGACCAGGAAAATTTGGGTTCAAGGCCCACCTCTGATGGGTACAGTCTGTGTATGCAAATCACTTAATTTCTCAATGCTTTAGGGAACTCTCAATTTAAGTTGTCAAGAAAGGGCTGACCTGTATTGGTAAATGGAATCTTCCTTTTACTAGGAGTTCTTTGTATCACTGAAATCACAGATCTAGAAAGGAGGGAGAAAGGACAGAGAAGGGGAAGAGGGAAGGAAGGAAGGAAGGAAGGAAGGAAGGAAGGAAGGAAGGAAGGAAGGAAGGAAGGAAGGAAGGAAGGAAGGAAGGAAGGAAGGAAGGGAGGGAGGGAGGGAGGAAGGGAGGAAGGGAGGAAGGGAGGGAGGGAGGAAATATAAACCATGTCATGAAAGCAACAGAGTTCAGGATGAAACAAGAGGTTTAGCAGCAAGGATGGGGATTGTATTCCCAATTCTTTCTCTGAGTTTCTTTCTATCCTCTCACCTAAGAGTAATAATTTAAATCTGCTGTAAAAAGAGAAATGTTCCCCTATACCATTCTCCTAACCAGCCCTCCTTCCATTATCCTACAATTTTGAATGTCCCATGAGAGTATGTTAATAATTATCTGTGAAATACTTCAAACTTGGAAAGAGGTGCTTTATAAATAGGATTATGATTTATAGTGTCTTGAACTATATTTGAGTAACGCTTCTCTCCTCATGTCCCTTGGAAAAGTAGAGCATTACTGCTATAATTAGAGTAGAAGAAAGAACTCTTTAATTTTATTTAATCTATAAATGTTCTTTCTTATTATGACCTTTGCAAACATTAACATTTGCATATACAAAGAACATAGCTTTGCTTATGAAAACATGGATCTCTTATAACGTAGAATCAAAACCACCCTGCTTATCTGTCCCTTCTGAACATTTTTATTCTCTCATCTATGTATTTTCAAACATTTCATTGACTCTCTTTTCTATCTTTTGTTTTTGCATCATTATCACTACTCCCCAAATCAGCCCTCACACCCCTGTAAAAAATAAAAGCCTCTCCTGTGACAAATATAGTTAAGCAAAAGTAATTCACAGCTGGTCATGTCTGAAAATATATGTCTCCCTGAACATCCAATCCACCAACCACCTCTGTGCTAAGAGAAGGAAGGATGCTTCATCGATCGTCTTCTCAAGTTGTGACTGGTCTCTGCAGTGATCAGATTTTTAAAGTTTTTCAAGACTATTTTCCTTTATAATACCGTTGCCATTTTAGAAATCGTTTTCCTAGTTCTCTGCCAACCTGAGGAGTGTCAATGAATATTTGATTTGTTTGAAGTAGAAAAAGCTTCTTAAGCACAAAGTCACCAGAAGTTTGAGCAACAAGTGGCGAAATTCTTATTTGCATAGCTGCTCGTGAAATGACTGAACATGGAAAATTACCCTCAGTCCTCCTGGTTCCAACAGCTAAGGTGGCAAGGAGATGAAAGGGGGTGAGGTGGTAAAAGATGTTAACAGTCATGCAATACTTACGTTACCTACAATTATCAACTATTTATTATTTAACTATCAATTAACGATTAACTAATAATATTAATAACTAGCATTTACGTAGTATTTACTATGTGCCAGGCATCGTGCCAAACATTTTAAAATTATTATCTCATTTGATCCTCACAACAACCCTGGAAGCTAGGTGCATTGTTATGACCATTTTACTGATGAAGAAACGAAGGCAAACAGATCATGTGACTTCTACATAGTCATATAGCTAGCATCTAAGGCTCCATTTGAACTCAGGTCTTCCTGGCTCCAAGTCCAATGCTCAGCCCACTGTGGTTGTTCAGTCTTGCAGTTGTGCCTTGCTCTTCATGACCCCCTGGACCGTGGAATGATAGGACCTTCTAGCCTCCATTATCTCTCCAAGTCTGTCCAAGTTCATGTTGTTTGTTTCCATGCTATCTCTCCGTCTCATCCTCTGCCATCCCCTTCTTCTGTCTTCAATCTTTCCCAACCTCAGGGTGTTCTCCAATGATTTCTATCTTTTCCTTATATGGTCATCTTAATTTGACCAACTGTGCCACCTATCTATTCAACTATCAATTATTTAACTCTGGGTGTTAAAAGACATTTTTCCCCATTGACCCAATGAATTTACACTCTACTGGGAACTGAATTAATTCTATCTAATATCCCTCCTACCAGTCTTTCTTATTCATTTCCCAGCATTTAGCTGTGAATGTTCTATAAATGAATGGAATTGAGTGTTACAGGGAGGAAGCAATTTGACAATGGACTTGACCCATAGGTGAACGTTGCCTTGGTGACTTCTCTCCCCTCATTTAGTGACATGGATGAACTGGAAAGACAGAGTTTTAAAGGGGGGAGGGCAAGCCACCCTGGTCAAGTCAATTGAGTCAAAATACCACCAAAAAAATCAAAACAAAATCCTATATATAATTGATGCGTTCAGGTGAGATTTATCAAAGGACAGGGCACAATTATCTAGGTCCTGAGACGATTGAGAAGAGTAGTAGAATATTACCATCTTAGATGTGCCCCCTGAGTTTATGATTATCCTTCAGATCATATCACTTTCTTTGTCTATGGAAGGCAGGGAGCAGTGAAATGATGATAGCCTTGACTTTCTGTAGTAACAATCTTGTGTAACAATGAATCTTCAGCAGAAGGCTGTTATACTTAGTTATACTTAGAGCATAAGCTCCTTGAGGGAAGGGACTAACTTTTGTCTCTTTTTTTATAATCCCAAATGCTTAGCATAGTATCAGGCACACAGCAGGTGCTTAATAAATGTTTTTGGATTGACTGGCTTGCTCTTCCTGACTCCAAGGCTAGCTTGCTTCCCACTATGTTAAAAAGACTCTGATTCCAATAGAGGAAAAGGTTCACTTCAGAAGGAACTTAACAGCAACTGTTGATCTCACCTTGATTACTGAGTGGCCAGGGTACAACTCATGGAAAGTTTTGGGGTTTTTTGATCTCGTAGTTGGTATACCTTCAATATCCTCAATGGACTTAGAAACCTGAGAAACCTGTATTGGACAGTTTCTCATAATTAACACAAGTATTACACCCATTAGTAACTCTGGGAGGCAACTGCTATCTCAGGGTGGGCAGCCTGCCCAGTAAAGGTGTTAGCAATTACCCTGGGAATGACCTTGAAAGAACCTACTATTATCCTGATGGGAAAAAGCAGGAAGAGGGACAAAGCCCAGCAGGTAGGGCTTCTTGAAAAAGTTATCAAGGAGAAAAAAACTCTTGAACTTTTAATAGGCTAGCTCAAATGTTATAAGCAGTTTTGGTCTACTTCAAAGAAACCTATTAACTCTTAATGAGCAAGAAGAAAGGGCTATAATACTATACAATACAAATGTCCTACTTAGGGAAGGAATCTCTACCTGAAAGAGAATGGCACTGTCAGCTTTAGCGTATGGTAAATAATAAATGGTTCCAATCCCACCTTGGACTTGGCCCATCACTTAACCTCAATTCAGCAGATTGAAATCTGTACCTTGAATTTATGAGGTGGCCTGCAGCATTCACTCCAATGAAAAGCCACCTATAACACAGGTTTGATGTGAGTCTAGAATGAGATCAAGTTGGTAAAATGGTTTGCGAAGATGTCATTGCCATTATTAGTGGTACTTCTCTAAAAGATGATGCTTAGGGGAAGTCAGCTTTCTGACTCAGCCAAGCTTGAGGATTACTAGGCCACATCTCTAACAAGATAATGGTTTGAGAATCTATCTTTGTCATCAAACTTGGGCCCTGTATGAGAGGCCCAAAGTTGAAAAAGTGGTTCTTACCTGGTAGAACCCATTAATGTGTAAAAGGAGTAAAATCAACTCTGCTGGAATGACTCAGTCAGGCTGGATCTGATGACCGCTTTCAGTACCACCTACTCCCCAATTTTAGTTCATGCTGTATACAGGATATCCTAGAAGTCTTTGTTGTTCAGCTGTTTTCAGTTGTGTCCAACTCCCTGTGACCCCATTTGGGATTTTCTTGGCAGAGATACCAGAGTATTTTGCCGTTTCCTTCTCCAGCTCACTTTACAGATAAAGAAACTGAGGCAAACAGGGTGAAGTGACTTGCCCAGGGTCACACCACTAGTAAGTACCTGAAGCCAGATTTGAACTCAGGAGGATGAGTCCTCCTGATTCCAAGCCGGCATTCTATGCTCTACAGCACCACCTAGCCGGCCCAGAAATCTTGGTGCTGTTTTAAATTTTAATAGCTTAAAAATGCATTAAGATTTTTGGAACACCTTGTAATTGTTGTCTTGCCTTCTAGAACAGAGGAATCAATCTAGTCTCTGTCACCTATTGAATCTTCTGCTTGCCCACGTCTGTTGGGGCACCAGGGAGGAATCCCACAAAACAACCAGTAATAATACCTCATATTTAAAGAAACTTTGAAGGCTTACAAATCACTTTTCATTAATTATCTGTTTTGATCCTTAAAACAATACTAGAAAGTGCTATTGTTATGCCCAATTTAAAGGTGAGGAAACTGGTTTAGAAAATCTTACGCAACTTGATCACAATGAAAGAGTAGTAATTGTCAATGGCACGATTTTGAATCCAGACCCTCCTGATGCTAAGTCTCAGAATTCTCTCCACCATGCTATACTGTCTGTCAATATTTCAGTCTGTCTCTTCAAATGTCATGCGTCTCCATACAGTTTTACTCTAGACAAAAGGAAAATTAATAGGAATCATCAGTATATCTTTTTGATCATTCGGACTTGTCATTTCATCAATGTGGGGATTTTTCAAAGAAGAAACCACCTACTGATGTAAATCAGCAACTTTTCTGTCATTTAGAGTCTTAGAAAATTGCCTGGAAACATGAAAAGGTTAGATGACTCACCCAGAGGCGCACAGAGCCAGAGAGTCTCAGAGACAGAGCTTAAGCCCAGGTCATCCTGACTCTGAGACTAGCCTTTTCTCTGGGTGCAGGATGGAACTGGTGACCTATGAGTTGGCTCCCAACTAGATAAGGACAGGGAACGAACCTGTAATTTCATTGATGTAGGGAAGTGCCACATCAGGAAACTTCTTCCACCAAGTAGATCAGTACCTTACAGTCTTAGAGAGTTGCACACAACCCCAAGAAATTAGGTGATTTGCCCAGGGTCAAACACCCAGTTGATGTCAGAGGTAGGGCCTGATTTCAGGGCTTCCTGGCTGTGTGGCCAGATTGCTTTTTACTACATTGTGAAGACTGATTTCAGTTGAATCTGTGAAAAGAGTACAGAAGGGGTTTCTAAAAGAAGCAAATAAACAAATGGAACTGAGAAGACATTAGCAACTTCTGAAAGACTAAAGGAATCGTAATCCTTTCAGGCTCACCCATGGACTTGGTAGGGGAGTATCACAAATTCCCTTGAATTCTCCTTCCTATTCGTGCCCTATTTTTCTGTCTCTTAAAACATATAGATTCACCCATGGTGGGGCAAAGGAGTTTAATCTGTGGTGTTTCAATTCTATTCCTTCACCTACACTTCTCCCATTTCTCTACATACTTTGACTCCAATTCCACTGCTCAAAATATACCACAAATAGGTTAGTTATACATACACACACACACACACACACACATACACACATACCCCACAGATAGACCAAAATATTTATTACAGCACTTTTTATGGTAGCAAGGAAATGGAAAAAAAAGTAAAAGTCCATCAATCGGGGATTCATGTGCCACAGGCTATGAATGTAATGGAATATCTTTCTGCTGTAAGACATAATGAATATGATGGATACAAAAAAGCATGGTAAGACATATATAGACTGATGCAAAGTGAAGCAAGCAGAACCAGGAAGATATGAACAATAATGGAAACAGAATGACCACCACAAAATAATTCAAATTGAATGTTGTGAAGTTACAATAGCCAAGCTTGGCCCCTTCTTTGCAGAACTGGAGGACTGTGGAGATAGGACACTGAAGATGTCAGATTTTTTTATGTACTGGTTAGTTTGGCTCGACATGTTTTGTTTTGTTTTTTCTTTTTTACTCTTTGTTATAAAGAGTGGCTCTCTGGAAGAGAGTGGGAAGGAATGAATTAGGAAATGAAATTGATGGAAAAACAAAAGCTACCAATAAAATTTTATTTAAAAAAACCCTACTAACCCACATGGCTGCTTTCTCAGCTCTTGAAAATCTTTACAATAATAGCTACACACTCTTTGCCTGATCCCCCAAGTTTTTACTTATCTCCCTTTTCAAATTACTTTGTATTTGCTTATTTGGGTATCTCTTTTAACCCCCGTGGAATATAAACTTCTTGAGGGCAGAGGCTGTTAGTTTTGCCTCTGTTTTTCTGAAGTCAGGAAGCCAGAATAGGGCCATCCAGGGCCATCTGAGGGTAGACATTGTGCCACCTCACAGCTTGAGTTAGTGAGAGGTTAAAATGGTTTACCTAGAGTCACACAGTCACTATTTGCTACAGGTAGGACTTTAAAACCAGGTATTCCTGATTCCAAGACCAAAGGAGAAAAGTAGCAAGGAAAGAAGAGGAAGGAGAAAGATTGACTTCAACAGAGAAGAAGCTGATTGGCAAATCTATGAATGGTGGAAGCCTGGATATGGTGACCTGTTAAAAATCATAACTTAGGTATTGAATCATAAATTCAGTATCTAAGTCATAATTCAGGTAATGTATCAGGTAAAAGCCATAACAAGAGTACGGTGACCAGTTTGTGATCCTTTTGACCAGTATACAATCTTGTGTTTAGACTTTTACCCATTAATATTAGGTAAGAGCCCAACCTTGGAAATGAGCTTATTACTAAGCAGAAAACCCCAAATAACCACCAATCAGTAGTGATATACTCTCCAACTCTTCCTTCATCTGTTTTCTATAATCATCACAGGGATTTGGGGGGTTCTTTTGCGGGGACCCACCATTGGTCTGGCTGCTGCCCCGCACCACTGATTATCTGCACTCCTGGCAGGAATCCATCATACTAATGCTGGAATTTAAGTAATCCAATTGATTAAACTACAACCTCTATAATCAGTCTGAAGCTCCTTGGCCACTTCTTTTGGTATCACAATTCACCCCACAGTTATGGGGGAGGTACAGGGTTCCCCAGCCAGGGGAATTCTGGACCTTACAGCTGTCTTCCCCTGTTAGATTGTAAGCTCCTTGAGGGAAGGGATATCTTTCTTTGCTTGTTTGTAATACTCACTCTTACAAATACAATCCCCAAATCATATTTCTTATTTTATTTGTAGCCCAGCACTTAGCATAGTACCTGGCATATAGTAGGCACTTAATAAATGTTTATTAAATTGAATTGAACTGAATTGAAGCTCAAAGTCCTCTAGCTGGGCTATCTTAAGGGTCAAATTTCAACGACAGGATATACTGATATCAAGGTCAGGAGAAAACCAGCGTAGGAAAAATGGAAGGGAAGAAACTTGGTAGTAGGAAGCTCATCAGTGGCAATTTAAGGAGACCAGACAGAATTGCAGTCTAGCCAACACCACCAACTTAGATCAGCAAGGCCATTGGATATTCTAGCCCACTGCTGCCTCTGGGTTTCTGCAAAGGGCACCACTCACTGACTCAACTCCAAAATGGTAGGCAGCTGGTAGTAGAATGAGGTAGGGTTTGTTTTTGTTTTGTTTCCAAGTTAACAAATCAAAAGGATAGGCAATCCTTAGCATTGTTTGTACCCCTCCCCCCAAAAATTGGTCTGGGCAATGGAAAGTTCCAGAATGCCTCTGACTCCAAAACATTTTATTCTATCTCCTTTTTCACCCCCTTGTTCTTCTGGTTGATGGTTTCAGGAACTGAAATCCATTGGTCTACTTTGGTTTTCCCAAAGCAATATTTTTAGCAAGGGAACATTGGTCAAATCAAGTTTCCCAGGGGAGCTATTCTTTGTCGTCTGATAATAGTACAGGATGAAAATGTTCCCAGAAGTTAACACCATTTTTCATCAGCATCATTCAATATTTAACTAGTCCTGAAAATGTGCTGGGTCCGCCAAATCCAAGAGTACAGAACACTGCCCTCGCTGTATTCAATGAAGAGACTAGAAAGTTAAAACTCCAATTGGCTTCATTCATTTTCTAGCTTTTCATAATCTTAATAAAAAAAAGAAAGAAAATAAAATTTAAGGGGATACTAGATGGTAGATGATGCCTGCCTGTGTACTGATGGTGTATTTAGTTAGCAAGAAGCATTCCTAAGGCTGTGGATTTCTTTTCCTGGTTGTGGAGATTCTGAATTCCTTTGCATTTGCCCTCAGCCACCTCTAAGACCTGGACTTCACACAGGTCATGCTGAGATCTCTGGAAGGGAAAGTTTGTGTATTCGAATTTGGATTCTCCATAAACATGATGTATTTTGTGCTCTGAGGCAGCCTGTACCCCAGAGAACGAATCTGTTTCCAAATGTATGTTTCCCCCAAATGCCTGCTTCTCACTACTCACAGAGCCACCTACCTAGTCCAGACTCTTGTACCCTTTCTCCTGGGCAAAGGCCTCATAATTGTTTCTTCTATTTCTGGTCTCTCCTCTGATCCATCCTCCAAGAAGCTGTCAAAATGATATTCCTAAAGAGGAGGTCTTAACCATTTCATTCTCTTCCTCAAGAAGTCCAGTAGGCACCTTTTCACTCTAGGCTCAAATATAAACTCCTCTGGTTGTTATCTAAAGCAGCTAGGTGGCTCAGTGGATTGAGCACTGGACCTGGAGTCAGGAAGACCTGAGTTCAAATCCAGCTTCAGATACTTCCTGTGTGACCCTGGGCAAGACATGTAACTTATCTGACTCAATTTCCTCAACTGTAAAATTAGAATCATAATAACACCTACCTCATAGGATTGTTGAGAGGATAAAGTGGTTTAATATTTGTGAAAAATATTTAGCATAGTGCCTGGCACATAGTAGGTGCTTAATAAAATGCTTGTTACCCTATGCCCAAAGGGCTATAAAAAGGTGCATACCTTTTGACCCAGCAATACCACTTCTAGGTCTGTATCCCAAAGAGATCACACAAGTGGGAAAGGGACTCGTATGTACAAAAAAAAATTTATAGCAGCTCTTTTTGTGATGGCAAAAAATTGGAAACTGAAGGGATGCCCATCAATTGGGGAAAGGCTGAACAAATTGTGGCATATAAATGTAATGGAATACTATTGTGCTGTAAGAAATGAAGAGCAGGCAGACTTCAGAAAAACCTGGAAAGACTTATATGAACTGACGCTAAGTGAGGGCAGCAAAACCAGGAGAACATCGTACACAGTTAGAGCCACATTGTGTGATGACTAACTTTGATAGACTTGGCTCTTCTCAGCAATGAAAGGTTCTAAGACACCTCCAAAAGGCTCATGATAGAAAATGCTATCCACATTCAGAGAAAGAACTATGGAGTCTGAATGCAGATCAAACCATACTATTTGCTCTCTCTCTCTCTGTTTTGTTTCTTCTTTCTCATGGTTCATTCCACTGGTTATAATTCTTCTTTGCAACATGAATAATGTGAAAACATGTTTAATATGAATGTATATGTAGAGCCTATATCAGATTGCATGTCATCTTGGGGAAGAGGGAGTGGAGAGAGGGGGAGAAAATTTAAAACTCAAAAACTTGTGGAACTGAATGTTGTAAACTAAAAATCAATTAATTAATTTTTTAAAATGCTTGTTGCCTCCTCCTCCCCCTACAATCTGATTCTAATCTTGCTTTCCAGGTTAATTATCCACTATTCCTTTTCATGCACTCTGTGGTCAAGGCAAACCCGGTTACACATGACAGACTGTGTGTCTTCCAACTTCGTGGCTTTACGTTGGCCATCCTTCACACCTAAAATGTACTCTCTCTTCACCTTTAATTAGAATTCCTAGCTTCCTTTAAGACACTTATAAAATATCATCTCCTAGTTTGTATGTACTTAGAATTTACATGTTTTCTCCTCCTATGGAGTGTAAGCTCCATTAGGGCAAAGACTTTTTTGTTGTCATCATTGTGGCCTTAGAACCTAATATAGTACGTGGCACATAGTAAGCACTTGATAAAAACTTGTCTATTGGTTGGTTAACTCATTGAGTATAAATAGGCATCATAATGTAGTAGGAAAAGAACTGAACTTCTAATAATGTAACCTGGGTATGGATGCCAGCTCTTCCAATCACCACCAAGTGTGGAAGTTCCATTGTCATGGATGAAAAAGAATAGTTATAAAAATGCGCCAACAATTCTTTTCTATTTTTTTCTGGTTGTCTTATCAGTTTCATCATTAAACACTCTTATGAGGATCCAACTTACTTTGTCTCACACTAAAGTCCCCATAATTTCATTTCTCTTTCTTTTTTTTTTTGAGGGTAGTCAAGGTGATCAGGGTTAAGTGATTTGCCCACAGTCACGCAGCTAGTAAGTGTCAAGTGTCTAAGGCTGAATTTGAACTCAGGTCCTCCTGACTTCAGGGCCAGTGCTCTATTCATCGCACTACCTACCTGCCCCTCATTTTTCTTTCAACCATCTTTCACTATTTCATGAAGTAATATTGCCCACGATCTTCCACAACCTCCTAGGTATGGTTTTGCAAATACATTTCTATTCTACACCTGTGTTGTCATTGGTAGTCTTGTTTTTCTCTCTGTTTAGCAAGAAAATAAATTGCTTTCTGGCTGAGGTAGGTTCTAGACCCTTTTGGCCTCTTCCTTGGAGCAAATGAATTATAATGGTTAAACTTCCATGGGAAATGGCAAAAATCTGTGTCAACATCTGTTCCTTTCATTATTTCCCATTTCTTTGGCATCAGTTGTGTATTTAAATTGGTTGTGGTACAATTTAAATCACAATCCATCTATGCTCCCAATTTGGGGTCATTCTGATATTTGCTGTAACAAGCCAATGATCTAACTGAACACAGATAGCCGATACAGAAATTACATTCCCACTGGTCCAATGGTTTCTTCCCTGTTAAAATGCATTGTTTGCTGTTTTTATTTGGTACATAACATGTGTAGCATCTCCCAGCTATCTCTTGAATTAGGAAAAATTATATACATATAGATAGATAGATACATCTATCTATCTATATGGGGAAGGGGAAAAGGGAAGAGAAAGGAGTGTAAAGGGGGAAAGGAAAGGGGGAAGGCAAAGGAAAAGGGGGAGAGAAGATAAGGGGAGGGGGAAGGGAGAGAAAAGGGGGAAGACCAGATCTATGTTTCTATCAGTACTGGGAACTCCCAGTAAAGAAAACTCCTTCTCTAAAATTTGTATTCTTAAAGAGTTGCCTGGGGACGCTGAAAAGTTCAATTACAGGGTCAGACAGCCCATATGTGCCAAGGATAGATCTAGAACCTACGTCTTTCTGGCTCCAAGACAAGTTCTCTATCCACTGCTCCATAATGCCTCTTGAAGGAATTCTTTATGACATATAAGCATGTTTCCTCTGTAGTCTACAAACCTTTGGCCTCTTTCCTTTCTTAATCTGAAGGCAGATTTTTTTTCAGTCCCCTCAATGCCTGTCTTTACATGAGTAACTCTAACATTCTATGATCCCCAGGAGATTGAGACTATGGACTCCATCCTAAACTTTTCTCTTGAATCAATTAATGAATCAATCAGCAAGCATTTATTAAGTGACCACTGTGGGCCAAGTACTGTGATAGGCACTAAGGAGGCAAATCCAATGAAGCAATCCCCAGTCTCAAGGAGTAGGGAGCTTACATGTGGAGCAGAGTGCTCTGCACATAGTAGGTGCTCCCAAAATGTTTGTTGATGAATAATGCTAATGCTAATTCCTTTCACCCTCCACTGCCAGTCCAGCAGCCTCACAAACCTTTGAAATTTCATAGCACAATTCAGGATCTCCCCAACTCCCAGCAGTCCCCCAAATTGCATCACTCCTTGCAACTGAATAATAGCAGTTCAGCGTCACACAGTCCAGTTTCTCCTCCAGCTACTGTAAATTTAATAACTTAATCCTGTGTCTGTCCTCACTCAGCAATGAACCAGGGTGTTTTGGGTTTTTTTCGCCTCAACTAAAACATTTCCCCCTGGCTTTAGCAAATGTCAGCGTGGCAGCATGAGGGATGATTATAAAAAAAAAAGCAGTGTCATTTCAATGAAGAGAAGTTCCTGGGCCAGCAGCAGATGCATTCGTTGGCATCAAATGAAGCCCATTATGTGAGCAGTGGCAAGGATGAGCCTGCCTCATCAGGCATCAAGCATTCACAAAGGAAGCGCCTTCAGCCCCCGTAAACAGGCCCATCTATTGTCTCCATCAGACAGTGCCAGAGATAAAGTATCCTGGAGACACAATGTAAGGAAAGCCGAACATGCGTGTGCCAAGCAGAAATGAAAGCGAGGCCGCACAATGGTGACAAGTGAGGGAGCAGCTGGTCTGGTGGCACCAGACTGTGTCTTTCAGCCCATGTTATCAACACTTGTCCATAGAGTAAACATTTTCTGGAGAGGAGCTTGTCAGTTTCCATTTATTTATAAATAAGTGAATGAATTGAGTCCAAGTCCCATACTTTTCATCATCTTTTTTTTTTTTTAATTTCCAAAACCAGATCAGAAGGACATTGAATAGCTAAATGGGAACACAGATAGAGGTCATCTTTGTGTGCAGGAACTGGGAAATGCTGAGGCTGAGAAGAGCAGAGAGAATGCCCTGGAGGCATGGGTGGGAAAAGGCTACCAGGGCTAAGTTTTCCCTCCTATAGAGACAAAAAATTTAGTGATGTCTTTGGGAGAATGAGAAGGGGAAAGGCGACAGGGAAGGAGAGAGGGAATGTGAAAAGGGAAGGAGGGAGGAAAGGTGAAAAAGGAAGGAGAGAGGGCAGAGAAAAAGGACAGGAGAGAAGGCAGAGAAAAAGGGCAGGAGAGAGGGAAGAAGAAAAGGAAGGAGAGAGGGAAGAGAAAAAGGGAAGGAGAGGAAGGAAGGAGAGGAGGGAAGGAGAGAGGAAAAAGGCAGGCAGGACGGAAGGCAGGAACGAAGGCAGAAAGGCAGGAAGGAAAGAAGGAAGGAAATATAATTCAGAGGGTAATATGATAAATGCAGATATTTAATGAGCACATAAGGCAGAGAAAGAATTACTGAAAAGGAAAAAATGAGATGTACAAAAAAGGGAGATATGTGCTGGGCAAAGTCCCTAGGGGAGGCAGGAGTAGATGGGAAGATAGATGATGAAGAGGAAATGATGAGGCGAAGAAGAAGAAAATTAGTGGAGTCAGTTTCACAGAGGGTTCTTTTCAATTTCCACCCCACCCCCACCCTTGGAAGTCCCCTAGCTGTCATGAATGTGGGCCAAACCACACAGTAGGAGTGATACCAGTCAGGCCTGTCATCAGCCACTAAGCCCCTCATCCACGGGGTGATGGACCCTCTGGCTCCATGGCAGGCACATCCCCAAAACAGTCACATTCCACTGAGAACTTTGTTGCCAGTGAAAATCTCCATATTTCTCTTGCCAACATACCCCTTTCATTTACCTCTATACCTTTGCCCAGGCAAAGAATTAGAACGCTTATTTTCCTCATAAGGGACCTGTGAGTCCATTTCTCACCCCCAGCAGCTGTTATTTATCAGTCAGTCAGTCAATAAACATTTATTAAGTCCCAAGTACTGGGCTGGATGTTAGGTATACAAAGAAACACACACACACACACACACACACACACACACACACAACACCTGCTCTCAAGGAATGTATACATAAACATAATACAGCATGTTCCTAACGTCTAGACACATAGGCAAAAATGCATATTTTCAAGAAATGAAATGAATGAAATTTTCAACCACATTTTAATTGGAATATTAACAAATAACATTGTCAATATGATTTCCATCATTTGTGATGCAAAGATTGATGCACTTTGCAAGATTCATGTGAGCTCGATGCAATAACTCCATATTGCCATCAATTTTCCTATGTGTTCAGACTTTAGGGACACCCTGTATATTGCACATATAAATAGACAAAACATCCCCAAAAGGGAGCACAAAGAGTTGGACACAACTGAAATGACTGAACAATAACAATAACTGTGTTGGGGTCTCTTCTTCCCACCATAGTATCAGTTCAGTGAAGTAAACAACTACCCCTTTTCTCAACTTTGTCTACTACCAAGAACCTAACACAGGTTCTCCTACCTCTATGCTTTTGCCCATGCAGTGCTCACTGCCTCCTCCAATCCCACCGTATACCACCTGTTGAATTCCTGCAAAACTCTTTTCAAGTGACACCTCCTTGAGCTGGTAATGACCTCCTCCATCTAAGATATATACATGTACATATAGATAGAGTATATATAAAATCACATCTAAAATATGTTTATAATATATCAAGGAAATCTGAAAAAGGAAGGTATTAGCAGATGAGGGGACCAGAAAAGTCCTCCTGCAAAAGAGCTTTAAGCTAAGGCTTGAAGGAATAGAGGGAAACCAAAAGGCAGAAGCAATGGGTTAGAACATTCCAGGCATGGCAGATAGCCAATGCAAAGACCTAGAGATGAGAGATGGAGTTTGAGGAGCTATAAGTAGGCTGGTGTAACAGGATTATTGAATTCGTGGAAGGGAGTAATGGCTGGAGAGGTGCTAGGGTATAAAGAGGGGCAGTTAGGTGGCACAAGGTGGCACAGTGGATAGAGTGCTGGGCTTGGGATCAGGAAGACTCATCTTTATGAGTTCAAATCTGACCTCAGACATTTACTAGCTGTGTGACCCTGGACAAGTCACTTAACCTTGTTTGCCTCAGTTTCCTCATCTGTAAAATGAGCTGGAGAAGGAAATTGTAAACCAGCCTGATATCTTTGCCAAGAAAACCCCAAATGGGTTCACAAAGAGTCAGACATGGCTGAAACAACTCAACAACAACAAAAAGGATAAGAAGAGCTTAAAATGTACTGGAGGTAATGGGGAATCATTGGAGCTCCTTCTTGAATTACTCCATATGTGTGTGTGTGTGTGTGTGTGTGTGTATCTCTGTACATATATATGTGCATGTATGTATAGACACACATATATATTTAAATTTACTTCTCAGTTTATACCTTGTAACCTATCTGTAAAGCACAAACCCCCTGAGGGCAGGGACTGCTTCGTTTGTTTCTTTTTATACTGAAACCTAGCACGTTGCCTTGTACACAGCAGATATTTAATAAATGTCTGTTGAATTCTTTAATAAATTTTCCTTCTAAGAACATACAATCATGCTATTTATACCCCCCCCCAGTCCTGTTGACATCATTTGCTGACCTCCTCCAGGACACTCTTAACTTCCTCAAAGACTTTGGCTCTTGGTTCCTTTTTACCCCACTCCCTGCCATCATCAACGGGGATTTCCATAATCATGGTGCTGACCTATTTAAAATCCAATCTCAAAATCCCCCAACCCAACCAATCCACCTCCAAAGCCCTCTATCATCACCATATGTCAGCTATCTACCAACATGGTCATGCTTTAGACTTCATCATCTCATGAAACTGTCCATCCTTCAAAGGTCCTGAAGATTCCTTCATCATTCCACTACTTCCATTCTCTCCTTCATTCTAAACCTGCTTTCCATTCTTATCACAAATTCCTGACACTGACAAAACGATTCCAGCTCAAATACTAACTCCTCAACCTTTTCCCTTAAACTACACAGGGCACACTTTGATTTGCAACTCTTTTTTTTCTCTTTGAAGCAAACAAGGTTAAGTGATTTGCCCAGGGTACCACAGCTACTAAGTGTCTGACGCCAGATTTGAATTCAGAACTTCCTGATTCCGGGGCTGGTACTGTATCCACTGTGCCACCTAGCTCCCCCCTGCTTTGCAGTTCTTATAGCAAGCACTTAATAAAGGTTTGTTCACTTGACAACCTTGTTTGTACACATTTGTTTGCTTGTGGTCTCCCAGTTAGATTGTAACCTCCTTGAGGGCAGGAGCTGTCTTTTGCCCCTTTTTGTATCCCCAGCAGTGAGCACTGTACCTGGCATAAAATACGTACTTAATAAATGTTTACTGGGTGGCACAGTGGGTAGAGGGTTGGGCCTGAAATCAGGAAGACTCATCTTCCTGAGTTCAAATCTGGCTTCAGATACTGTATGACTCTGAACAAGTCACTTAACCTTGTTTGTCTCAGTTTCCTCATCTCTCAAATGAGCTGGGGAAGGAAATGGCAAACCACTCCAGTATCTTGGCCAAGAAAACCCCAAATGGGAGCACAAAGAGTTGGACACAACTGAAATGACTGAACAACAACCATAACTGTCTTGGGGTCTCTTCTTCCCACCATAGTATCAGTTCAGTGAAGTAAACAACTATCCTGTTTCTCAACTTCATCTACTGCCAAGAACCTAACACAGGTTCTCCTACCTCTATGCTTTTGCCCATGCAGTGCTCACTGCCTCCTCCAATCCCACTGTATACCACCTGTTGAATTCCTGCCAAACTCTTTTCAAGTGACACCTCCTCGAGCTGGTAATGACCTCCTCCATGCTTAGAACACACCCATAGCTTTTACTTAAATTTTGTACTTACCATTAAGCAGACTGAGATGGAGAAAGCAGTTGATTTGGGGTGAGGTGATGATGATTCAAATCCCAAATCTGCTTGGGGATCTTGGGCAGGACACTCATTTCTCTCTAAAACGAAGGGGGTAAAAAATAAAAATAAAATGAGGGACCTGGAGTAGATCATAGGTTCATAACCTGAGTTCTGGGAAATTATTTTAATATTTTGATAACTTTCTTTCAGTATGTGATTTCCTTTATAGTCCTATTTATTTTATACATCTAAAATAATTATTTTGAGAAACGTCCATAGGCTTCACCACATCGCCAAAAGTGTTCATAACACAAAACAGTTTAAGAACCACTAGACTAGCTGGTTGCTTCTGGTTCTAAATCTAAGAGACCATCTATCAGCCCATGCGTTATATTAGAGTTATTGAGGTACTATATATATATATGTGTGTGTGTGTGTGTGTGTGTGTGTGTGTGTGTGTATATGTATATGTATGTATATGTATATGTATATATACACACACATACATGTGTGTTTGTATATATGTGTGTGTATATATTATATGTGTATGTGTATATATTATATATGTGTGTATATAGATATATATTATATATACATGTGTGTATATATATATGTGTGTATATATATATTATATGTGTGTGTATGTATAAGTGTGTGTGTGTATACACATACATATATATATATACATACATATATATATATACATACATGTATATACATATATCCAAAGGTCCCTAGTAGGCCACAAGGTCCATGAGGCCAGGAATCACGTCTTGCAGAAAGTCTGTTCTATTTTTTCCAGGGCACATCTCACACAGTGCTTTCCACCAAGCAACCACTTAATAAAATGTTTGTTAGATGGAATTGATCTTCTCCATAAAGCTCAGAGCTACTGAGGAGGGAGGGAGGGAGGGAGGGAGGGAGAGACGGATGGAGCAACAGACCTAAGCAGCATTGGAAAGGATTAAAACAGATGCTACATGGAACGCATCATAAAGTCTACCCGAGATAAAGTGGGGGACTGTGGAACAGGAATGAGAGGCCAGCTGAGGTCCGATTAAATGGATTTGTCTTGGAAGCGGGGCGTACCACCAATGGGTGACTTCATCCAGAGAAATGGTCTTGCTCAGCAAGCAATCAAGGAGGGTGAGCAGAGAACATCGGAATCAGATAATGGGGTGACATAGGGTTAGTGATTGTTACCAGCAGATGCCACAAGGTAGGGGCCAAGCATTCTATGTGTGCGTCTGCCTGCCCAATACTCATCCCCAATAGTGTTTGCACAGTCAAAATCCAGTCAAAGTGAACTTCAAAGAGCAGCTTGCTTGGGGGAAGGAAGTGAGAAAGTCTGGCCAGTGAACAGAGTGTTTGGAATGGGATGGATTTAGGAGAAGCTAAGTGGAATAATGTGTAGAGTACTGGACCTGGAATCAGAAAGCCCTGAGTTCAAATCCAGATTCAGACACTCATTAGCTGTGTGAGACCCTGGGTAGGTCACTGAGCCTCTGCCTCATTATTTTATCTAAAAATGGGGCTAAGATGAACACCTAGCTCCCAGGGTTGTTGTGAGGATCAAGTGAGAAAATATTAATGATGATATATCTACACCATCTATATCATGGTACAATATCTGTATCAATATAAAATGATATATCTATCTATAGATATAGTATTAGTAAGTGGTACAGTGGATAAAGTGCTGGGTCTGGAGGCAGGAAGACTCATCTTCCAAAGTTCAAATCTGGCCTCAGACACTTACTAGCTGTATGACTCTGAACAAGTCACTTAACCCTGTTTGCCTCAGTTTCCTCATCTGTAAAATGAGCTAGAGAAGCAAATGCAAATCACTCTAGTATCTTTGTCAAGAAAACCCCAAAAAGGGTCATGAAGTCAGACTTGAGTGAAAAAACAACTTAACAAAAATAACAGATGATGGATGGATGGATGGATCTAAACCTCATTTGGTTCACACAATATTATGAGGCAGAGCTATTGTTATCCTCATTTCGAAATGAGGAAACAGGCTAACAGATGCTCAGTGATCTGGCCAGGGTCACATAGGCAGTGAGTGAGGCAAGATTATGACCTCAGGTCTTCCTTTCCCGAAGTCCAAGGCTCTAACTTCTACACCTTACTGCCTGGTTAGCCGACATATTACTGTCTTGAGAGTCATCGCTAGTTTAGGAAGCCAATTTATAAGAGCAGAACATTCTTATTGTTGTTTGAGGCTCCTTTGTTGTGTTTGTAGAGCTTGAGAGGAAAAATGGACTGTGTTCAGTCCTAGATACCTCTCCCTAATAATAATTTCTATGATTCTTCTCACCCCACTTCAACCGACCCAAATTTCCCCGGGAAACATCAAAACCAGGATCATATTTTCCAAGTGTGCCCAGCTCCCTTGCAAGAACTAAGGCTAACAAAAGCATTAAGCATAGTACAGGCTTAATAAAAGTCATCAAGAAGGGAGGGGCCTCCAGCTGAAGCCCTTTCACAATGCTACAGTCAATATCTCTTTCTGGTGAGCTCTATTTTCTTTCCCCCAGAGGTCTTATCTCAGTGTCTGCAAATTCACAGGAGTGAATAATTAGTCAATTAACTCAAGTCTCTGCCTTGGACATTGCTAGCACAGGTCCTAAGGTCTGTTCAGTGTTAATTGATCCCTTCCTTCTCTCTGGGGTCTGTACCCTCCTTCTGTCCAGTGGCCGTGTGCCCAGAGGGACACTTGTATTCTTGGTCAGTGCACCACATGGTCCTGGAGGTCCCGTAGCTCTCTGCATGGTAATTGCTGCTGTCCTCATTCCGGCAGCTCCCTACTGGGCCCTGAAACTCCTTGGTGTGTCCTCAGCAGTGCTGTTGCCTCTCTCTGCCAACTCCAAGTTCCTTATGGCCTTACTGTCAAGATGCTTTCTCTTCCTCATTCAATTGTGCTTCTGTTTTCTATTTCTATTGTTCCTCTGGTTTTCTACCATCCCAGACTGAGGAAGAGAAGTCTCATGAGTCTTTTTAGAATGAATGCTTTTGGCACATACTTGGTGCATGACCTAAGATTCTATGTCCTTGTGACTGGTAGAAATGCCATGCTTTAAAGCACCTCAAAAGCTTTTTTTAAGCATCTTACCTTCTGAAATTTTATTTTTTTAATTTTTTAACTTTAGGGGGAGAGGGGAAGGCAAGGCAATTGGGCACAATTTTATATCCACTATATATCCAACAAAACTAGCTAGTGGTCCCCTTCGACCTATTAAAAAGTATGGACCTGTGATTTCATTGATATAGAGAGCTCCCAGGTGATGGAACTTCCCCAACAAATGCACCTTCTTTGCCTTGTGAAGTCTTTGAGAAATGCCTAAAGGATTGAGAGTTTAAATGACAGCCAGATGTGAGTTTCAACAGCTGTAAAATGAAGCTGACCTCAAGAGGTTTTCAATGTGGCTGAGCTGCAGGACTTCATCAGATACCCTCTGACCTCCCTTTCAACTTTGTATATGTGGTCTTCCCCCTTAGCCTGAAAGGGCCATCTCCAGTCATCCTGGTGAATATCAGGCCACTGGAGCCAGATGGCTCTGGAGGAGAAAGTAAGGCTGGTGACCTTGCACAGCCCTCCCTCACTCAAATCAAAGCCAACTGCAAGTCAAGTCATCATCTCCCTGATGGCATGGTCCTCTTCGAGAATGAAAGACGAACACAACAATGTGGTCTTCTCATATTAGTGAGTAAGCTCCCCGAGGGCATACTGTCCCATTTACCTTTCTTTGTATCTTCAGCTCTTGGTACGGGTGCCTGGCATAGAGTTGATGCTTAATAAATATTTATTGACTGATCAGCTGACCAACTCAGGTCTGTGAACTTTAAAAATACAGCTGTGGAGGTAGAGATGGAGATGGCGGGAGCTGAGGGTACGTAGATGTAAATATTAGATAACTTTCAGCAAAAATGATTTCCTTTGTAATGCTAATATTTTATTGTATGTACTTACAGACATTAATCTGAGATAAGGGTTCATAGGTTTCATCAGGCTGCCAAAGGGATCCTTGACCAAAACAAAAGAAAAAGGCTGAGAATGTCTGAATTAGGAAATCTCTAAGGTGCTTTCCAGATTGAAATCCCGGGACTGGACTGGACTAGACCTAGGACTGGACCAAGAGACAGTCTGGGGAAGCTAGAATTGGATTTTTCCATAAGTCAGGTGATATTTCATGAAGTTAGAGTGAGGATAGAATGCAGGTGTCAAGAGTAACTCACTTTGCCATTTCAACAATATGCCCATAATTGGAAGAAAAAAACGGACCGCAGAGAGAAGAAAAAATTAACATCCATATTTAAATGCCTTCTGGAAGGCAGCTAGATTGCAGACTAGTTAGTTCACTAGCCTTGAAAAGCAAGAGTTTAAATCCTTCCTCAGATGATTATTAGCATTGGGACCTTGGCACTTAACTTCTGTCAGCCTCAGTTTTCCTGTCTGTAAAATGGAAGTGATAATAATAGCACCTACTTCACGGGACTGCTTTGAGATCAGTCATGTTAAGAAATAGTAAAGAATTTCACAAAATTTAACACTCTATATCAGGGGTTCTTAACATGGGATCTGTAAACTTAAAAATATTTTTATAACTGTTTTTCAATGTAATTGATTTCCCTTGTAATCCTATGAATGTTGTTTTATGCATTTAAAAATGTTATTCTGGGAAGATGTCCACAAAGAAACATCTGAAAACAGAAGAAGGAAAGGTTTGGTCTGTGGATTGGACTAAGCCTCTCTTTAGAGATATGCATCATCCCTGCTCCCCACCATCTTGGTCCTGCTCGACTACACTCCAAACACTACAACATCGATTCTTCACTTACCTCCATCACAGGACCAGAGGATTCACATTCTGCTCCCTCTTTCCTAGTGATTTTCTAGAACCCGTATAGCCCACAGACTCTCTCAAATGGCTGTCCACATGGCAGCTCCTACCCTCCCAAGGCCAATTTCCTCCTTCACCAGGGATCCACTTTCCCCTACCACAAAACACTTTGAAATGGCAGCAGCTGCTGACCAACACATCCATGCCGTGTCCATCATCTGTCCTTCCAAACTATCACCATAAAAGAGTATTTCATATCTATTTTACATCTAAAAATACATTTTATTTATACTGTACTTTTCTATGTATATGTTCTCCCCTGATAGAATATAAGCTCCTTGAAGGCAGGGACTATAACATTTTTGCCTTTGTATTTCTGACACCTTCTACAATGCTTGACATACAGAGTGGCACTTTAATGCTGAAAAAGGACAGGTGATCCACACCAAGGATAGAAGACGGGGTTTTGTGTGGGTATCTGTATACCTGTACTCCAGCCTCCACTTCTGACCCAGAACTCAGACTCCCACCCCTAGGGCCCTAGGTTCTAATTAGTGAGCACCCAGACTCAAGTCATCTGCCATTTCAGTGCTATCTCCATGACCTGCTGCTACCACTGTACTCTCCTCTCCCCCAATCTCAATCCTACATTCCCCTTCCCAATTCTAACTCTAAGAACAACAACTAAATTAATAGTGGTATTGCTGGACAAGTCAATCAATTGGCCTGTAACTCCAATTACCATTCCATCTTTATTCTCTGCCCCAAACACTCTCCTTTATGAACTATTAGAATGAAGGTTCATGAAGGCAGGGACTGTCCTTACATGACCTGCTCTCAAAAGCCGTAACCCTCCTGGTTACCTTTCTCTGGATACATCTTTGCCTCCAAGCATATATATATGTGAAGTTATGCGAAGTGAAGCAAGTACAAGCAGAAGAATACAATGGAGGCCAATTACCACTGTGATAATAATTATTACCTCAACAACCCCGATACTCTCATACTTTGAGCTGCCATAGTTTGGTCAGTCTGTATTTTCCAGTGTGTGTGTGCTGGGTGTTCACCAACAAAGAATACAACCCATGTTTGAGAATCACTGTGGTCAAAAAATGCATTCCCCTTGGGGTTGTTGATGACTCTCTCCAACCTTCACTAGGCTAGTCCTTGGATGACCAGCTTACAATCCATCATCAGGCCCATATTTGAAGTTTTTCTAGCTTGGTAGGCTTATTCAGCCGTGCTCTGTGAACATAACCTTTAAGAAACCAGGGCCAGTGAGTCAGTCAATTAACAAGCATTTATTAAGTCCTCCTTCTATTCCAGGAACTGGGCTAAGCACTGAGAATACAAAAAAGAAATCTACACTCTCTAATACTAAATAAAGTATGGAGGGAGGATTTCAGTTTGAGTAAACAAACTTTAAAAAGAAACACAGGATAGGAATTGAGAAGGGGGCCATGAAGTAGGATATAATTGTTTCTGTCTTATTCACATAGAGACAATGGGTCATGAGGAGAGTTCTGGGCTTGGAGTCAAGAACACCTGAGTTTAAATCCTTAATCCAATATTATTAACTGTGTGATGCTGGACAAGTTACTTAACCTCTAAGTGTCTCAGGCAGCTCCCTAAGACTTACTTACAGGGGCTGAGACAAGGGTTGGGGAAGGAGTTTGTCACAGATATCAAAACATCATAGCTCTTTCCAAACAAGGAAATTTCATAAGACTCACAAATACCCGAGTAGATCTGTTAAGTTCAGGAGAGCTCTCCAATAAGGCAGACTGTGTCAGTCCATATCCACCTCATAGTATGGGATTTTTGTCCATGTTCCCCCAAAAGTTCACCACAGAGGGTCCACCCAACATGCTGGAGACTTTCCACTCCTTTTTCCAACGTTATAAAGGCACCAGGGAACACTCGGGCTGTCTACCGACCATCATTCATTCTTGCCACATTTTAAAATTAAATTCTAAATAGTGGAATTAATGATTTTTATGTCTAATCACTTTCTTAAAATTATTATTTGTATATTTGAATATTTCTAGTGTTACCAGCTCTAAACTAGGAGACCCCTACTTTACCATAATCCCCATCTTCTCCAAGAAGGAGACTTGGATGCTGAGAAATACCTCTAGCCCTGATAAGTGAGTTTTTGCTTTATCCTCATAAGGACCAAGACTCCATCCCACTTTGTAGCCATCAACATCATCACATGTCTCTGCATGTGTAGAGGTTGAGCTCAACCACATCAACATATGTATCTCCCCAACTTCCTGGTTCTTCTTTTATGTGTGATCTTTCTCCATTAGAAAGTAAGGTGCTTGAGGGCAGAGACTGTCTTGCTTGCATTTGTATCTTCAGCACTTAGCACAGTACCTGGCATACAGTAAGGACTTAATAAATGCTCCAACCATCCATCCATCCATCCATATGTCTATTCATATCTATCCATCTAGCTAGCTATCGCTGGTAAATTTGAAATACTCAAATACTCCAATGCACCTGTGATCTCATCCACATGAGCATCCTTTCCAATGATGAAGATCATGGCCTATCAGTGCCTGCACATCTAATGTCACTCTGATCCACATCCTACCATCCTTTCACCATAGGAAACATCTTTGCTATCTCTTGACCTATAGATATTACCAATGGTGCACACAGACAGTCCATTAGTTATCTACGACTCTAGCCACATGACCAGCCCATTTTCTTTTTCGGTCTCATATATAATATATGTATGTATGTGTATGTGTGTGTGCATATTCACACACATATTATGGCCTCCCTTATTCCAGTTTTCCATAGTTTCTCATTTATTCTATGTAGCAGGCAGATCACACCCACTATGTGTCTCTCCAATGCCCTTGGTGATGAACATCTTTAAAAATTCTTTAGAGACTGAAGTATTCCATGACTCAAAAGACATATAATAATACCAATAGAATATTGTTTATTTTGAAAAATTAGCCTTCTTAGCAGGGAAGAATTCAAGGTCTTTATAGGAGCTCCATAGTTTGTTCCAGACTTATGCAACCAATACATTTAAAATAAAAGTTAAAAGTTTGAAGGGAAAAAAGCTCTAGGCACTTTGATGTCATAAAAGAATGGAGGCTTGGAAACAGTTCATCTCCAGTAAGGAGAAGCTTATAAGTCCCAAATAATGTTTTGGTCATCTGAGCTCAACCTCTGAAATTTCGTGTTTCCAAGTGATGAATGTTTTCTGAGGGAGAATTTGATCTTTGGGTAAATTCTAGGTCAGAGGAGGATTTATGTAAGTTCAAGGAAGGCATATGATTAACTCTGCTTATATAAAGACATCATTCCATGTGGGGTCCGCCTTGGCCTTAAAATTAACTGAAAACTTCAGCTTCAGAAAGGAGAGTGTAATCAAAGAAGGGGCGATAATTACCTCAATAATGTTTTTACAGAAAGGATCCCTGGAAGAAACAGCTTCTTTTGGAAGAAAGGAACAAGGAAGGAAGGAAGGAAGGAAGGAAGGAAGGAAGGAAGGAAGGAAGGAAGGAAGGAAAGAAGGAGGAAGGAAGGAAGGAAGGAAGGAAGGAAGGAAGGAAGGAAGGAAGGAAGGAAGGAAGGAAGGAAGGAAGGGAGAAGGAAGGGAAGGAGGAAGGAAGGAAGGAAGGAAGGAAGGAAGGAAGGAAGGAAGGAAGGAAGGAAGGAAGGAAGGAAGGAAAACATATAGTTTGTAATACTTCTCCCCCAGCAATCTCGGTTTTAACCAACGTTCTTCTGCCCTGGCTTTTCTACTCAAAGAATGTGATGTAGTTGCCGAAACACCCAGTGTAAGAACTCCATAAATGCCGCACCATATCAGGTGACCTTACTAAGTCTGAATCAGCAATTTTCTGTGCGTAATGCCCGTACAAGACAAACAAGCAGCCTAGTATAGTAGAAAGTTTGCTGGATTTGGGGTCAGAGGACCATGGGGTTAAATCCCATCTCTGTCACTTAGTATCTGTGTGATGTAGGCAAGTCACTTAATCCTCTCTGGGTTGCATTTTCCTCATTTGTATGAGATCATAGATTTTAAAATGGAAGGGACCATAGACTATTGAGACCAACCCTGTACATTTTACATATAAGGAAGTTGAGGCCCAGAGAGGATTAGGTGACTCACCTACATCATACAGTATCTGATGTAGGATTTGAACTCAAGTCTTCCTGACTAGAGTCCAGTACTCCCTTCACTATGGCAGCTAGATGTAAAATGAAGGGTTTGAACTAGATGAACTCTAAGGACTGAAGTCAGGAAGATTCATCTTCCTGAGTTCAAATCTGGCCTCAGACACTGATTAGCTGTGTGACTCTGGGCAAGTCACTTAACCCTGTTTGCCTCAGTTTCGTCATCTGTCCAATGAGCTAGAGAAGAAAATGGCAAACCACTTCAGTATCTTTGCTAAGAAAACCCCAAATGGGGTCACGGAGAGTTGGACACGACTGAAGCAATTCAACAAGAAGGACCTTATAGATTCAAAGACCCTTTTGTAAATCCTTGTTCCAATGCCTCCTACCTTCATGAACTTGAGAACATTGGGTCACTAATTTGGGCTTCTGTTTCTTTATCTGCAAAATGATAGGGCTCTAAGATTTCCAAGATCTCTTCCATTTCTAAGTATACAACTCTATGAATGGATGATCTCTATCCAAGAACCCTTCTAAATCCAACGAAATAATAATGATGTCCCTGAGTCCTGAAAACATCAGTAGCAGAATTTTTACCCTTTTCTCTCTCTACTATTGCAATCACCTTAAATTATATTAAGGGATCACCAACAGGACTGTGACACAAAATATCACAGCAGCTCCCAACTGGATGCTAGAACAAGTATCCTTCCTTCAGCAACCTCTTTCACGCTATTTTCTTTCCTTCCTTTTTCCTTCCTTCCTCCTCCTTCCTTCCCCTCCTTCCTCCCTCCTTTCTTTCCCTTCTTCCCTTCCTCCTCCTTTCTTTCTCTTCTTCCCTTCCTCCCTCCTTTCTTCCCCTTCTTCCCTTCCTCCCTCCTTTCTTCCCCTTCTTCCCTTCCTCCCTCCTTTCTTCCCCTCCTCCCTCCCTCCTTTCTTCTCCTCCTCCTTACCTTCTTTCTTCCCTTCCTCCCTCCCTTCTTTCCTCCTTTCCATTCCTTCTTCCCTTTCCTACCAAGACTTAGGTCTAAAATGAACAATGTCCTGCAGAGCTCTAAGGATGTAGCTTGACAACTGCATCTGTTTCTGCAGGTGCTGGCCACGGACACCTGTCAGGGGCCACAGCTACTGCAGATCCAGGGAAGCAAGTCATCCCCACCTAAGTCCTTGGCACTGCCAAATGGCTCAGCCTCAGAAATGGGTATGTTATTCTAGATGGAAATGACCCTAAAGAAGATGCACTGCCATGTGCTTTGTCTACTTCCCCCTAAGAAGCACTGGGCCTTTCCATCTGACTTTCAGCTAAAATCTTCTAAAGATGCTGTCTCCCCTATTAGAATGGGAGTTCCTAGAAATCTGGGACTGTCTGCTTTTCCACCGCTATCCCCAGTATTTGGCACAGGGTTCGGCACATAGCACGCAATTAATGAATGGATTTTTTAGTCATTCATTCATAATTCATTCATAACTTATAATAGTAATAAAGGCTAGCACCTACTACGTGCCAGGCACTGTGCAAACATAATCTCATTTGATCCTCACAACAACCCTGGGAGGTAGGTGCTAAGTATCATCCCCATTTTACAGATGAAGAAACAGAGGCAGACAGACTTTAAGTGATTTCCCCAGGGTCATAAAGCTAGTGTCTGAGGCCAGATTTGAGCTCAAGTCTTCCTGATTCCAGGTCCAGAGTTCTATCCACAAGCAGCATATGAGTGGCTGGCCAGAGTCAAAGGCACAAGTCTGAGAGCTCAGAACATTGTCCTGAAGGTCTGTTCATTTCTTAGGATGCGACTTCAAAAGAGTGGCAGGGAAAAAAGGGAGGCGGCTCAGACATATACCATCAGGCACAAATTCCATCACATATCCCAGTTAAAGCATCTCATGTGCATTGTGACTTGACCATCTCTCCAAGGCCCCCAGATTTCCTCTATTTGCCATGTTGTGAAAATGGCCTCAAAGGGTCTCCACCACCAAAGGAATCCAAGCCCATTGAGTACACACATTTTCTTTGACCTGAGCAATACAAATATCATTATCCTTCTATAGCGATGGGGAACAACCACTCGTTAACTGGTTCAATACTTGACTGTGGCCACATGGGACTTAAACCCACATCTGGGGAAGGGAGCGGGCTCTTCACAGCAACCCAGGGCTCCTAAGATTAGCTGAGACCAAGTGGCAAAGCTTTAGAGCAAGTGTAGTCAACTCTCTTACACCCTGTTTGCCTCAGTTTCCTCACTTGTAAAATGAGCTAGAGAAGGAAATGGCAAATCAGTCCAGTATCTTTGCCAAGACAACCCCAAATAAAGAGTCAGACACAACTGAACAAAAAAAGGAAACTCCAGCCACTTCAAAACTCCTGCCAAACTAGATTAAAATATGATTAGGAAATGTTTAACAAAATAAATAAAAATACAATATGACATATTGTTAATTTGTGGTTTTCTAAGTCAATATGCTAGGTGGCACAGTGGATAGAGTGTTTTGCCTGGAGTCAAGAAGACTCATCTTCCTGAGTTCAAATTTTACTTCAGACACTGTGTGACCCTGGGCAAGTCATTTAACTCTGTTTGCCTCAGTTTCTTCATCTGTAAACTGAGCTGGAGAAGCAAATGACAAACTGCACCAGTAGCTTTGCCAGGAAAACCCCAAATGAGGTCAAAGAGAATCAAGCACTAGCAAAAAAAAATGACTGAACAAAAAATAATCAGTATGTGTCTCCCCCCACACCAGGGATTCATTTCTATTTGAGTATGACACCACTCCTTTAGAGAGTTGCAAAGAAATAACTTGGGAAGAGTGAGAGCAAGAATGAGCCACGTTGGTTCTCAAGTGGTAGACCATAAACTCTACAAAGGCTATTCTTTATTTTGTACTCCCAATATCTGGGGAGTGACAGGAAGCCTGAGAGTCAATAAGATCTGGATTCAAGTCTTACCTTTCCCACATATTGCCTTTGTGACCCAGGGCAAATGACTCAACTCTTAGTGTCCTGGGCAACAATATAAGATTCTAAGTCTTAGAACAGATATTGGTCTGCAACAGTGGAGGGAATTTTCATAATGGGAATTGCTTAGACCAGAGGTGTCAAACGAGGAACCCCCAGTGCTGCCATGTAATTAGGAAATATTTTTTAAAATAAACAAAAATACAGTATAATTTTTAAAGTCAATATGTGACCCATAGGGATCTCTTATGTATGGTTTAAATGCACCATTTCTATTTGAATTTGACACTACTATTCTAGACCAAGGAAATCACATATCCGGATTCTCATCCCTAGCCCCAACAAAAACAAAAAAACTTAAGTGTTTTTTATAAGCAAAGGGGCTGGTCATGGGATTTTATCATTACAAGAAACTCTACCAATGCAAGTTGGCTACTATTTTCAAGGGAGTTACCAAGAGTTTAAGTGACTTTTTTAAAATATTTGCTAAGCTGGCAGATCAGGGTTATGCCTGAGATGTAGGGAACCTGGGTATCAACAAAGCACTTAATGTAGGTTCTCAAGAGTAATGTTCTTATAAACAAGATGGAAATCTGTGCTATTGACTTGAATACTATTACATGCACTCACTGGTTGGAGGAAGAGGGAAGAATATAGTTAAGTGAATATGGAATTGAATGAATAACAAGACCCAAGGCCTAATGATTAATGGAAGTGACATTAACCTATACCAGAAGCTTCCACTGTAATGATCCTAGGACTCTGTTCTTGGTCCCAATATTTTTATCAGTGATTTTAATGAATAGATGACATTCCTATCAAAATTGCAGGTGACACAAAGTGGAGGGATAGCTACCAAATTAGGTAGGCTAGACTTAGGGGCTAAATATTAAAAAGATGAAATGGAATAAAGATAAATGGAATATCCTATATTCAGGTTCAGAAAAAAATCAACTATATGATTGATAGTGGAGATATGGAGCAGAGACCATACTACACAAAGGAACTAGTGGTACTTACTTAGCCTGGCAAGGAGGAGATGGAGAGGGCAAATGAGAATTGTTTTAAAGGACGGAAAAGGAGGATTAGGCTATGAGGGAAGAACTTGGAACAATTGGGTAGGAAAACAATTTAGGACAGCTAGGTAGCTCAGTGGTTAGAGTGCTAGGCCTGGAGTCAGGATGATCTGAGTTCAAATCCGGCCTCAGACACTTACTAGCTGTGTGACCCTGAGCAAGTCACTTAACCTGTTTGCTTCAGTTTCTTCATCTGTAAAATGGGCGTTTAATAATAGCACCTACCTCCCAGAGTTGTAATGATGATAAAGTGAGATGATAATTGCATAAAGTGCTATGTCATCCTTAAAGTACTATACAAATGCTCATTATTGTTACTGTCCTTATCACCGTCATGATTAATATTATTCTACAGATTAGACTAGATGAGCCAGGAGAGCCCTTTCAATTCTGATGTTCTGTGTTATACTGGACCTGCTTTTGCCACTAACAAACACCATGAGTTGGTGTAATCAACCACCAGTCATTTACCAAACAGGGCTCTCTCTAGTTGTCCTGATCTACATCCAGCCACTGGACCCCGATGGCTCTGGAGGAGAGAGTGAGGCTGGAGACTTTGCACAGCCCTCCCTCACTTAAATTTAATTCACTTGCAAGTCACAGCATCACCTTCCTGATGTCATGGTCCTCTTCGAGGACGAAGGACGAACAACAACAGTAATCCAACATCTACGTCCAGCACGGAGCTGGACTCTAGGAATACGTTACAAAGACAAAAATCAAGTATTTCCTGCCCCATGGATCTTATACTCAACTGGAAGGACTTTGCCTCCCTAAATTTCGGTGTTTTTCTCTATAAGACAAAGGGCTTGAACCAGAAAGTCTCTAAGGTTTCTACAATTACGTGAACCCAAGAAGCACGAATCAATCCATAAAAAGGCTTTATTTTCAGAAGCGAGGCCCCATGACACCATCCCAAAGTCTAAAACTGTCCGTTTCAGAGCTTCATGTGACTAAAAACCTGAGAATACACATGAGAATTTGTTACATAGACTGAATACAGTTTCTGTACTCAGACAGCAGGATTAAAAACATCCTGAAACCAACAGAGTATTTCTCATTATTTTCCCTTGTCACATGGCTTGGGAACACATAATTAGATGACAACACTTTCTTTTTATCCTCTTTCCTTCCCCTCCTCTCCTCCCACATCCACCCCAGAACTGGTTATACACAGATATGTGTAAAGACAAGGAGATTTGCTCATAGCAAATTCTGGAGTGCCAGTAAACACTGTGCTAAGATAAGCAAACCTAATTTGACCTCCTCCAGAGTTTCTTGTGTACATTTGCTCCAAGAGAAAATAAGATATCCAACTGGGAATCTAGCAATAAGATGGAGGTGATGTGTGCGTAGCACCTAAAGCCCGATAGAACCTCAGAGGCCACATAGTTTAATGTTCAGTTTACAGATGATGAAACTGAGGCTCAGAGAGTATAAGTGGCTTCTTACAGGATTTAGAGTTGGAATGGACCTCAGAGTTCATTTGGGCCAACTCCCAAATTTCAGATATGGAAACTGGTGTCAGTTGGCTTGCCCAAGGTCACATAGACAATATCAGAGGTAAGATCTGAACCTTGGTCCTCTGATTCTTTTCCACTGTATCACAAAGTCTCCCTAAAGAATCTTGGGCTCTATATGATACTGGGGAGGCTTGGAGAAAATAAGCTAATATACACATCCCAGTGAGGATAGGAGAGATTGAGACAAAGGCTGACCTACCAATCCCACCTGTATCTTCCTCCTACTTAAGATCTTAACCCTATCCTATGTGACCAAGAAATCTGCCTTCTAACTCTTTCAGGGAATTATATTCCATTAGACACTATCCCCTCCTTCTATCTTTCACTGCATTAGCCCCCACTTAAGTCAGATTCTTTTCCCAATACCACATCTATATGACTGACATACTTTAGACTTCCTTTGCGTGACCTTAAGGTTAAGCTTCCCGCCTCCCTATTGCTTCCTCATTGCCCAGCATGGGCAGTCACTGGCAGCATAGTGGACTGGCCTCAGAGTCATCTGAACTTGGGTTCAAGCCCACCTCTGACATATATTAGCCATGTGACCCTAGACACATCATTTAATCTCTAAGTGAACTAGGCAACTGTCATAGACTATGAGTTACAGATGAAGTGATGACTTCCATTACTGGAGGGAATTTTCATGAGGAGAGCTTCATATGCACATGAAATCATAGCTCTGGGGGTGGGGGGAGGCAAGGGGAATTAAATATCTGACACATTAAATTCCAAGCCTGTCCTTAAAAAGCACTGAATTGGAGCAAATCAAGAGACCTACGTCTTAGTCCAAGTTCTGGCACTAACTATCAATAAGAAAGTCTTTTATCACCCCTTTCAGGGTTCACTTTCCTATTCTGCAGAATGAGGGCATTGGACAAGATAATCCCTAAGGCTCTTCCCAGTTCTAAAATTCTATGCTTTCCATTCTATCATTCTACAGAAAGCCCAAACTATCATTGTAACAAAGTGACCTCATTCATGTCCTCTCAATTCACTGGCACCCCAACCATGTCACGTGAAGTAAAAAAGAAACCCTGATTCCACCATTCTCCCCTCAGGACCACCAACATGGGAAATCACGGGACAAAGAAGCCTGTGATTCACCAAACACTAGTCTCTCTCTCCATCTCCATCTCTGTCTCTCTCATAGTGCCCTTGTGCATGGCTCATTGGCCAAGTTACTAATATAACTTGTTCCATTGTCTTCTCTAGATCATCGTCTTCCTTCTGCTCCATAACAAAAATCATTATTATTATTTATAGACCCCAGAGTTCTTGGGTAATATCCTTCAATACTATTGCCATCAGGGTCAAATCTTGGCAGCAATCCTCCCTTTTCCCCACAAAGACTCCCTAAGTTCCTTTGACAAATTCAAGCAGGCACCTTGGGATAGTGGAAAGAGTATTGCCTTTGGGGATGAAGACATGGGTCTGAATCCTATCTGTGATGCTTACTACCTATGTGACTTTGGACCAGTTGTTCTCCCTGGGCCTTACCTTCCTCATTTGTAAAATGAAGAGGAATGGTCTTCTAACTTAACTAATTATTCTGCAATTTCCCCTTCACATAGACTACAGTTTGATTCTAGGAATACAGAGTAAATGCAGATGGCCACTGAGTACATCTTCATTTTCAGGTAAGGAAATCAAGGCCCTGAGTGGTTAAGTGAGTAACCTAGGGTCACTCGGGAAGTGTACAAGGAGGGATTTGAACCTGCATCTTCTCAACCCTAGTGCCCAGTTTTGGTCAAACTACCTTACCACATTTTTATTTTTTGATCCAGACCTATAGTTTTCATTGGTGTTGGAACTCCAGGAGAGAAAATTACCTCCACCAATGCAAATCAGCATTTCTTCTGTAAGTTTTGGTCTTAGAGAGTTGCCTGTCTAATGAGACGCTGAAAGATTAAATGATTTGACCGAGGTCAGAAGTCATAAATGAGGAGCCAGGATTTGAACTCAGGTCCTGCGAATCCAGCCAAAACCAGTTCTCTTTCCACTGTCTCTTTTATCTTTTTTTCCCAAAGTGAATAAGAGGGGTGCCTTGCTCAGATCACACGTTTATTGCATTAAACCATGAGAGCTCAATTAAACTTAGCCAAGTAACTTTACCAAACAGCATTTGAAAGGTACAGAGCATGCTTGAAAGATTTCTCAGTCAGATGTACCTTCCTCTAATTACTATCCATTAGGAAGGTTTATTTCTAAAAATAGTTCACATTTTTTTTAGTTCTTCCTTTAAGTCTGTATCATGCATGAGTCCAAGGAGTATGCTGGTGAATGCTTAACAACTGGCTCTGTGGGGTGGATAGACAGATATGCAGATGTATAGATAGATGTATGAAAACATAGATATGCAGAGATACACACATGTGTGTATATATGTATATAATATATATATATATATTCCCACATTTTAAGTTTATCATTTTCTCCATCTCTTAAGTCTAGACAATCAATAAAACAATGAGTCAAGACAGGATTCGTAGCAATTGTCAATACCCAAGGTGTTAATGCTCACACTAAAAATTTAACAATCAGCTCTTGTAATCTAGTTTGAGCTGACTTCAACACACTCCTGTCATAAGACTTCTGGGACATCCTCTCTATGTAGATATATACATACAGATGTTTCTATACATAGATGCTTGTGTGCATATATACATATATATCTATTTACATGTACACATACATATATATGCACACACATATACATATATATATATACATATCCAGACGGCAGCTAGGTGGTGCCATAGGGCACAGAGCAATGGTCCTGTAGTCAGGAAGGCTCATCTTCATGAGTTTAAATCCAAATCAGATACCAGCTGTGTGACCCCGGGCAAGTCACTTGACTGTTTGCCTCAGTTTCCTCATCTGTAAAATGAGCTGGAGAAGGAAAAGGCAAACCACTCCAGCATCTTTGCCAAGAAATCCACAAACGAAGTTACAAAGAGGCAGACATGACTGAAAAAACAACAGAAAAACTGTCCAACTGGCTAAAATCCTATCCCTTAGGAATTCTGGAAACACTCAAACTTCTCCCTTCTGGTTATAGACAACATCTACAGATATTTCCTCCCCAAACAAAACCCCCAACTCTATTCTCATGCCATCATTCTTAAAGAACTTCTGAATAAGTAAGTGCTAACCTTAATTTAAATGCGACTGAAGCTGGGTAGTGTCACGAATCGGAAAAGCTCAAAACTTGCACCTACCTCTTTGTAAACAATGTCAGCTGTCAAACTCTCTGTAAACAGTCTCCTCTCTGTTCCATAAATGCACCAGATTGCTTCAGAATCAAGTTTCAAATTAGCTTTGAGTTTCTTTGTTCTGGTGGGTTTCACTTAAATCACGAAAAATGAAGAAATCTTTGAAGGATGAGCACCTAGGAAAAGGGACCTCTCCACAGATCTCTTAACACACGTGTTTTGTCAAAGGCATCTAATGATAAGGTTCTAAATGGGATTTTGTGTTAATTATCAAGAACCAAAGATTTAGCACACAAAGGGACCTCAGAGGGTATTAAGTTTAAACCTCCCATTTTATAGATGAGAAAATGGAGGCCCAGAGAGAGGGGAAGTAACTTGGCCAATGGCATATAGGTAGTAAGTAGCCTGAGTAGGATCCAAAACTCAGGTTGTCCAGTTCCAAACCCAGGGCTTGCTATGTTATACCATACCAACTCTCAAATGGAGAGAATCTAATTCTTCAGAATGTCTCTTTCATCTTTGGTTTTCAGTCCACTTTTATACGAATTGTAGTAGCAGTTGCTGTTATGAAGGAAATTTTAATTATGTTTATAACCATTGTACTTAATAATAAATCTTTTGCCCTCCAAACTGGACCACCAAAGACCATGCCCAGGCAGGAGTAAACTACTTAGTTCTATACTCCCTGGGATCATGTGTTCTCTTCTTTGCCTTGGCCAGTTTCTATCCTCCTACTGGGCTTATAACACCCACCCCCAACTCCTAACCCCAGATGTTTTTCATCTTTTGCTTTAATCAAAGCAGTATTACCAGAGCCTCTGGAAAAGGTGAGTCAACAGACTGCCTTATTGTTCCATTATCTTCTCTATGACATGCCAGACCAAAGCACCCTTCCCTGGCCACCAATCCTCTCTATTTTGTCTTTTCTTATTAGAATATAAGCTCTTCGAGGGCAGGGACTATCTCAGTTTTTAATACGCATCTCTGGCATATAGCTGGACATATAATAAACACCTATTTATTCGTTATTATCTGTATTGTTATTCATTCTCATCTTTTTTGATGGGGTTCAGTTTGAACCAGGCTTGACATAAGTCATCATTTCTTCTGTTGCTTTTATTCTTTTACATCGAATGTTCTATGGACTATTGAATTGATGGAAAAAACTAACGAACTAAAGCACTGAGATAAAACTTCGTCTTCTGTAGGCTCACCAAAAGCAACCTCCAGTCAAGTCCAATAGCTGCCAGGAATAGAGGGAAGTTATCTCACCCTGTTCCCACATGATGTGGCTCTTGGCTGGGTCACTATATTTTGAAAGACTTTCCATTCAATATAGTTTAGAGACTGTGGGATGGTGACACCTATTAAAAAACGTATTAAGTTTTTATGTATCAATATTATGTCTGGGCAGTTATGGGCAACGGTTCAGTCTGTGATAATAATCCAAGTCCAATACAATTTATTGGTTGTTTTCCAGGATTTTTTAAGGTCCGTACATGTAGTGTGGGGATTTATCATCTTTTAGTCTCCGAAAGATGAGAAAGCTTTCAATGTACAAGTCTGCCCACGAGGTCACATCTTGCTAGGGATTCAATAGGTAACCTGCAGTGATATATGGTACTTTCTGCCATTTCTTCATACAATCTGATCATTAAGTCCTTAAGGATAACTCTTCTATGATTGTGGGTGGCTCTTCATGCTAAATTGGCACCATAAACCCTTTCATTTCCCCAAACTTAACTACATGACGTCATTTGGCTGAAGTCTCTTTGTTGACTTACTGTTGGCCAAGTTCATGAAGGTTCTACTCACGGAGGACTCTGATTCTGCTCCTGGATCTTAGTCACTTTATCCACTCCACCCAGAGGTGAACAATTTTCGGTGCCATTTGACAAGTACACGGGCATAGAGCTGGAACCAGCCTTTACAAATGCTCCATGAAGTGATATCGCCATGTTCCAAAAGGAACTCTGTAGGTTTTTGGCCGCTTTATCACATGCTCTAAGAATATCTATTAATCATCTTCCTCCTTATTGGCAAGGAATTAGCATCTTTCTAGAGCTACCTCAGCGGGATGGGTCCTATGCTTCACGAATACTATAGGATACTTTCCAAAACCCACTATGGTTGATTTTACATTTCAGAAAGTATGTATTGAGACTGGTCTCATATAGGTGTTGAATGCTTTTAACGTGTTCTTCCCAGTTTGTTTGTACATAACTATTTGTATATTTTGTTTTTGGACTCTTTGTGACCCCATTTGTGGTTTTCTTGGCAGAGATACTGGAGTAGTTTGCCATTTCCTTCTCCAGTTCCTTTGACAGATGAGGAAACTGAGGCATACAGGGTTAAATGATTTGCCCAGGGTCACAGCTAGTAGCGGTCTAAGGCTGGATTTGAACCCACAAAAATGAGTCTTCCCAACTCCAGGCTTGGCACTCTATGCACTGTGGCACCACCTAGATGCCCTGATTGCATATTAGTTCCACTATTAGATAGAAAGCTACTTGTGGGAAGGGACTATTTTTTTTTCCTTTCTTTGTATCCCCAGTGCCTGACACATAGGAGGCTCTTAATAGGGGATTATTGACTGACAGTCTCTCAGACTCCATTTCCTGATCCTACCTCACAGGATTGTTGTAAGAAGTAAATATATGTGTGTGTGTGTGTGTGTGTGTGTATATGCCTGTGTACATACATGTACGTGTGTGTATGTATGTCTGTGCATATGTGTAAGTATGCACCCCTGCACATGTATATATGTATGTGTATGCAAACTATATTAATATTCATATATCTACATATACATATTATATACATACACATGTGTGTATACATTCATATGGCCATGTATATATATCTCTATCCATATACATATTATACACATATTTATTAAATATATTCTTCAAACCATAAGGTCATACACCAATGTAAGCTATTAGTAGAGAAATGACTAACACAAGAATGATGTAAAAAAATGAGCTCATTATCTTCTTACCTAACCCTGCTCTTCCTCCTTCCTCAACTATTTCAGTCTGTTGCATTGTCATTCCACCCAGATGCTCACATTAATAACCTTGAGTTTAATTTTTGTCTAGTTCTTTCCTCTCCCTCACTTCAGCAAAGTAAATAACCAGCATTACTCAAATACTGAAATATTGTATTTTCTCAGTCAACTGATAGGAACACAATTCCAACTACTCTCACATGTGGTGGGGCCCAAGTAGTTTTCTTAATATTAAAGAAAAATTGGGAGCCAGGGAGCTAGTCTAATTGCCCATTTTATAGGTAGGAAAACTGAAGTTCGGGAAAGTTGAACAATTTCATAGGATTATACATCTAGAGATGGAAGGAATTTCAGAGGCCATTTAGTCCAACTCCATTTTAAAGAAGGGGAAACTAAGCCTCAAGAAAGCCAAGTGACTTGACCAAGGTCTCACAGGTAGTGAACATCACACATGTTATCTGAACCCAGTTCTTCTTGTTCCAGAGTAAGCGTCCCATGTCACACTGATTTTCCTAACATGAGGAAGGCAGCATGTAGGAGGGTCAAGGGTTTGGACTCAGATGTTTAGTTGTTGTCCTGTGTTTTCAAAGAAGACCAAAATGATATCACTATACTAGAGTCAAGTTTCAATGTGTCTGACTATGACTGCTCAGACCAATATGAGCTCAGAATGCTCTACCACAGGCTGGGGACAAATAGTCCAAGTCAACATTTGGAGTAGATTCTCTAAATTTGTGCATCTCACATTTCATTTGAGCCGCTTCAATTCTGCTTCGCTCACAGAGCACAGCATCTTCTCTGATATGGGCACACAGTGCTGAGCGGTCCTCTGCCCCCAGTGTTTCCCATGTCACACAGTCAATCCCAAAGTCCTTGAGAGTGTCCTTCTATCACTTCTTCTGAACACCAAGTGAACACTTGCCCTGTGTGAGTTCTCCATAAAATAGTCTGAGGACCAGTTGAGGGTCCAGCCTATTATAAACACACTGTATCTTTGGGCCATGGATGAGAATTCTAAATCCAAGCAAGAATACAATCACCCTGGCTTCAAGTGATTGCTCTGAGGCTGGAGGCTTCATTGAGAAGCTAAACTATACTCCCTGAAACAAAACTTTTGATTTGGAGTTAAGAAGAGTTGGAATTTCCCACCTTAGCATTCTCAATTGGTAGACTAGACAATGAGGATATCTCTCTTGCCTCATTCTTAAGTAGAGAATGTTAGAGGTAGAATATTTATGTTTGAAAAGGATTCCTGCTCACCTTTAATATTTAGTGTCTGAGAAGTACTTTAAAATTAAATCATTCCTGATATGAAATATTTTCATTTAGCCCTTTGCCTTCCAAAAGTAGTACCTAAAGTAAGAGCTAACTTTATTTTCACCTTTTGATGTGTTCCCCTCTGAAATGACTTCTTGATGTGTATGCTGTTCAGGGATTATCTAACTCATCTATATCTAACTTATTATCTAACTTGGATTTAGGTCATATTCTTTTTTTTTAGCGTAGTGACTGTTACCAGCTCTAAACTTATGAGTTATGTGACCAGAGCCAAGTTCCTGGACCTTAGTTCAGGTGATCTGGGGGAGAGGGGAGAGAAAGCAAAAAATAGATAGAGGAAAAGAGGGAAGGGAAAGCAAAGATAAGGGAGGGAAGGGATAGAGAAAGAGAGAATAGGGAGGAAGGGAAATGACAGTAACCATTCTCAAGATTTCAATGAAGGGAGATGACATATCAATAAATAAGCATTTATTAAGCACCTACTATATGCCAGAGATTGTGTATTGCACTGGGGATTCAAAAACAAAACAGAACAATTCCTATGATCGCAGAGCTTACATTCTTTCAGTAAATAGTAAGGCCCAGGGATCCTAGGAGTATACAATGGACAGATCAAATGGCAACTCTTCAGGGTGGATGGTAAGGACCAATGCTACTCCATTTATCAGAAAGTTCATAGTTCGTGACACCCTACTCATTCAAGTCACTTGAGCAACAATGTCTGCAGGTTGGAGATGGGAGACCTGGAAGGCCACCATTGTTAAGAGGAAAGTAAGCTCTAGGGTCAGGGAGGAGCAGACACTCATGATTCTCTCTTCCATGAAGGTGGATTGGAGGTCAGTGTCCAGCCACGAAAGGCAAAAGGAACATTAGCAGGGAAGTTAAAAGAAATGGTCCCAGGCTGTGTGTCCTGCTGAGTCCTCCAACACTTGAATGGGATCTGGGCTTCAGGAGGGCAGGCATGGAGAAGGGAAAGAGCACATCACGGATTCTACTCCTGGTAGGATTAGATTGATTATTTGACAATAAAAGGAAGTACAAAGAAAGGCTGGGGCAGCTTGATGATCAAGACAGAGGGGTGGCAACTTAAAAACTCACCCTATATGCCTCAGCCAGATCAGCTCAGAACTCACTCCAATTTGGGTTAGATTATTGGTGGTAGGGCTGAGAAGGGGCAGTGAAGAGGGCAGTTCTGGACTAAATCTGGGTTCAAGTCCTACCTTTGACACATGCTATGTGGCCCTAAGCTAGTTACTTAGCCCCTCATTGCCTTAATCAACTTTTAAACACTATAAGATACAGGCAAAATGCTGCTATGTATAATTGGAAGGAGTTTCCATCCTGGGAATTTCTGAATAGGGACAAAATCGCAGGTTCACACACACACAAAAATAAGAAACAAACAAAAATCATTTAACTAAGGAGGCCTCTGCTACTGATGTTATTGAAATATATATACATATATATGCATACATGTATTTGTATATGTATACAAATATGTATACATATACATATGTATATACATGTGCATGCACATATGTGTGTATATATACATATGTGTGTATATGTATACACACATATATATAGGGGGTGGGGAGGCTGATGGTTATTATAGGCAGCCTGCTATAATAGAAAGAAGCCTGGGTTCAAATCACACCTCTGATGGGCTTTAGTTTCTTCACCTATAAAATGAGAAAGCTGGACATAAAAACTTCTGAGGTCCATTCCTGCCCTGGATCCATGATCCTGTTTTTACTGCTATTCAATTCTGCAAAGAAAATTATAGTACATTTAAACCCCCTTCTCAAGAAAATAAGACTATCAATTCATATGGTCATGATAATGGGAGACTAGCATGCTTTGCATCTAGTGAAATCTGGAAATAAATATCTGCTACCGATTACCTTCAGGAGGCAAAAAATCTCTCTGCCTCATTTGCCTCTCAATGCTTAACGAGCTCTTTTCTTCCGAAGGGACACAGCATCAGAGACGACTTCCTGTGGTCCGGAACACTCCATGAATAATTTGACATCTATTCATAAGTGCAATTTAAAATCTTCCAAAGCCAGCTCATTAAGACAGAATCTTCCTTCCCCTCAGTATCCTCATTTCATTAAGCTCCTCGTTCCATTCGTTTTCTGTAGGTTGCTTGTCTTGGTGTCTGTCCGACTTCAAGGGAGAGGTGCTCATTTTTTTTCACCCATGCTCCATTTCTGTTGGACAGTGCTGGGACACATTTCAAATGCTGACCACATATGTACCCATTAGACATAATAATAAACTGCCCTCTATGCTGAGAATAGCATCTCTTGGTTGTTTTGATACAGTAGAAAGAGTATTGACTGGGGTCGAGAGGACCCTGCTTCACCTGTGTCACGAGTCAATTTCCTCATGTGCAAAATGGACTGGATGGACTCACAGGTCCCTTCCGGCTCTAGAGCCATGATATGATCGATTGCACCAGGGTCTTTCTGTCCTGCTAAGTCTTGAACTTTGCTGGACCCAGAAAGTGTTAAAAAAAAAAAAGCCAGTCAACCTTTTCCTCTCTATTCCTGTCTCACCATCCTTTCCTGTATTTTTCCTGGGTTCTTACCTCGTTATGCCCTGAAGAAAGGCAGTAGGAGAAGCACTCTTAGTCACTGCCAGACTCTAAGCTAGGAATATCCAAACAAAAGTTTGGGAAATCTCTGCATTCAATGAGCTTACATTCAAAGAATATCACATATACACAAAGAAGTGTGTATAAGATTCATGGAAAACTGACACAAGGTAACCAAGCTTTGAAGGGTAGGGGCATCAGGAAAGGAAGCATGGGTGTTAAATCTTGGAGGAAGCCAGAGTTCCCAACAATCTCTAGACTTTAAGGCAAAGCATAACCAGGAAGATGCAACCAGGACTTTGCATCATGGTACCCACAGCACTACCCTAGAGCATGCTTCCTTCTCCTACTCATCTGACCCTATCTACCTCCCCAGAAGAATCCATTCCTTCAGGAGCTGGTATTCATGTCTATTCAACTTTACAGAAAGAAGACACCTCACGTCCTGGGATGAGCTGCCTTCTCCAGGCACAAAAAATTCTTAAATCACTGTTCTGCTTTTAGGAGGACAGGAAGAGAAGACAGCATGTTCTAAAGCTGCCTTTCTTGGCCAAGCAGGGGACACTGCTTATTGGTGGAACAATTTCCTATGAAAGAGAGAGATTTAGGACAAGTCCCTTTATCCTAAGCACAGTATTATTCCAAAAAGGCTCCCTTGAGGAAGTAGGGAAATGCAAGGAAGATTCTCTTCTCTGGGTAGAATGAGAAGACTCTATTATCATTAGACTTTTCACCTTGAAGGAACTTCTACAGCTTGTTTGAGTGGAGAAAACATGCATTTTGAACAGGAGAATGTGCTTTAATTTTTTCCTACTTATGGGGAAGTCACTGAAGGTCCTCAGAGCATCAATTTCTCCATCTATAAAACGGGAACAATAACCCTATGCTACATATGCCAGTTGTTTCAAGGAAAGAACTTCACAATCCTTATAACTGTATATATCTGTATATATACATACATATCTATATATATATATGAGCTATTATTATTCAAATGATAAAATGATGGAATCTTAGAATCAAGACGGGTCAAGTCAAAAACATCTATTAAGAGCCTACTGTACACCAGTGACTGTGCACATAGTTGCAGAGGCGGTCTGGTCTGATTGGAATGGATGGGGGGGGAGGGGCGGGGATCCATCAGCGCTCTTATCACAGATGTCCTTAATGCAGCCTAATATCACATCAGCTTTTCTGGGTGTCATATCACACTATTTTAATCACGGTAAGCCTGTCTTCACTAACAAAGTGAAATCTTTTACATGCAGACTGTCTTTGAGGCATGCTTCCGCCGTCATGTATTTATGAAATTGACATTTTTCAAACCCATTAGATAGTAAGCTCCTTCAGGGCAGGCACTATCTTTTGCCTCTTTCTGTATCCTCAGGGCTTAACACAGTGCCTGGAACATAGTAGGCACTTAATGTTTACTGAAGTGAACCCTAGTTTAGAATCTTTACATTTATCATGAAATTTAATCCCATTCTAGATTCAGATTTTTATATCTGCAAAGTAACTGAGTTCCTCCAGTCCAAATCCTTCATTTAAGAGATGAGTAAACAGATTCGCAGTGACGTGATTTGCTCAAGGCCTCATAGCTGGTAAACAGCAGAGATGGTACTCAAATCCAGCTCTTTAGGGACATCTAAGTGGTGTGGTGGATGTCAGGGAGACGTGGGTTTGAATCCTGCCTCAGACATTTAGTTTCTGTGTGTCACTGGGCAAAACATTTAAATGCTGCAAGCCTCAGTTTCCTTATCCATAAAATGGGGTAATAAGAACACCTACTTCCCGGAGTTGCTGTGAGAATTAACCAAGATAGAATATGCAAAGCACTTTTGCAACTTGTGTGTGTGTGTGTATACACACACGTTTGTAAAAATCATACATATAACATATAAATATTATAACTGACATACGGTAACGCTCCATATATATGTATACACACATATACATGTGTGGGTGTAAGCCATATGTCAGTTATCATTAATTACTCCTCTTCCTCCTCCAGGTCCAGTATTCTTTCCATCTCACCACACTGACGTCAGTAAGAAGGTTTCACTTCCCTATCTTTTTTCTCGCTGCTCATGGCATGTCTCTCAAGCCAATTCCCACCCAGCACTACTCCCCATATAACTGGGTTTAGACCATCCTGTTTTGGCAAGGTTTTCAAGGTGAAATCAATACTGTCACAACCACGATTTCAGCAGCAGGCTTTGCCCTTATTTGCTCTTCCTCTTAATCCCCGACATAGTTTTAAAAGCCATTTTTTGTTGTCCTTGGCATTTTAATGCCAGCTTCATTTAATTGTGGGCTCTGACACTCCTGACATTCTGAAAGGCCGATGCCACTCATTTGAACAAGGTAGAGCCTTTTATGGTTCTATTCTAGTCATAATCCCCATCCTGCCAAGGCTGAGCAATGCCTTAACAAGCAGTTATTACACCTGGGAAAGCACCACAAAGGGCCCCGGGACAAAGACGCATTCAGTTGTTGGGGAAGAGGAAAGAGAAGAACAGGGAGGGGAGAGACTTTGAACCTTGGGACCAAAAGTCCTGTGTCAGTAGAGACTGAGCTCAGACAGCAAACCATAGTGGGGAAGGCAAACTCGAAAACTTCTTAAGGCTGTCCACAGGGAAACTGGGGTAGGAGAAGGGTAGCTACAAGAGAGAAGTTGCAGCTAATGGAGAATATTATTCTTGCTAATTACAAACAAAACCTGGTTGTTCTATCTACCAAATCAGTTCAAGTTCTGTGAGTAACTTCTAAATTCTGATATTCTAGAACAGGGGTGGAGAACCTGTGGCCTTCTAGGCCTTCAAGTGCAACCCTTTGACTGAATCCAAACTTCATAGAACAAATCCCCTTAATAAAAGGATTTGTTCTATAGAACTTGGACTCAGTAAAAAGTCTGCATCTGAGGACCTAGAAGGCCACAGTTGGCCCTAAGCCCTGCAGGTTCCCCACCTCTATTCTAGAACAAATCTCCTGTTGCCCCACCTTAGTTACAGGTCTGAGTTTAGGGTGTGAAATTCAGTTGTTCTATCCACTGAATCAGTCTAAGTGCCAAGAGCTAACTTCTAAATTCCAATATCCTAGAACAAATCCCTTAGTTTTCCTAACCTAGCCACAGGTCTGAGTTCAAATAATATCTGTGAGGTCTCATTTGCCATGTTAATATTAAATCTGGTGTTAAAATCTCAAAGTAATTATTAACTCAAAAGAAATGCACTAGCCTATAAAAATGAGACTAAAAGCATTATTTTTAACCCTTTTTGCAATTATTTTTCTTCTGTGAATTACAAAAGCACTGTTCTATTTCATACGTATGATCCTCTAGGATATTCTGTTTTAATCACCGAACTCAGCTAAGTGCTACATAACCAGATGGAGAGATTTCTCTGGATAGCTTTCTCTTTTGCCTTTATTTTCCTTTTAAAACCTTCTTGAACAAGACTGACAGGTCTCTAGATATTCTTCTGAGACCTCAGGCCTAGGTAGGAGTATATCATGCTAGGCTCTTGAGCCAAGCATAAATAACCAAATTCCATCTGCCAGCATCATCCTCATAGTCAGCTACATACCCCACTTGCTCTTCTTTCTCTAATTTTCCTTTTGAAGAAGGCCCAAGACAATCGTCTAAGATGCCAAGTACTTCAATCTACTGCCTTCTCCTTCATTCCAATCCAATAAATATTTATTAAGTGCATAGGGCAGGTAGGTGGCACAGTGAATAGAACGCTAGGCTTGAAATCAGGAAGATGTGATTTCAAATCTGGCCTCAGATACTTACTAGCTTGTAACCCTGGGAAAGTCACTTAACCCTGTTTGCCTCAGTTTCCTCATCTGTAAAACGAGCTGAAGAAGGAAATGGCAAACCACTCCAGTATCTCTGCCAAGAAAACCCCAGACGGAGTCACAAAGAGTCAGACATGACTGAATAACAGCTATATATCAGGCACAGTGCTAAGCACTGTGGATACAATTAATAAAAAGAAAGACAGTGCCTGCTCTCAGGAAGCTCACAAATTAAGGAAGAGACAACACACAAAAAGAGTCAGGAAGTAGGGGAAAGGGGGAAAAAGAAAGGGGACAGGAATGGGACACCATGGAATACCTGGCCCCAGGAGCATCTCGTTCCATGGAACTGAAGCCAGGCAGAGCAGCAAATGCAAAACAGAATGAGCTAAGGGTCCACTTTCTGTCCTCTATAAAGGAAGGCATTGGGAGGAGTTTGATACTGAGTCCTCCAGCCTTCCAATCAGAGAAGAGAGAAAGGTTGAGGCAGGTGGTAACAATCACAGCTTGAGTTAACAACATGGTGGTGAGTTGGAAGTGATGAGCTTATCCTGGGAGGGGCATCTTGTTTCTTGGAGTGGAAACCAGGCACAGAAGCAGATGCAAAGTAGGCAGTTCCTCAGCCACTAAACCATCATGCCTTCCCTGACAACCTTCAAGAATATTCACTGGATTTTTATTGCCTCTCACACATACAACACTCTTTGTGACCATTTAGCATAGAGAATACATTCTCATACATTAAAAAAAATAAATACAAACTCTTTAACCACTTGGTCAAAATGGAGCTCAAACATCACCTTCTAAATGAGCCTTTCAAAATCCCCACCAACTGCTAGTGGCTTCCCCTTCAAACTACTTTTATTTAACTGCATTGGATTTATTCCCTTTAAATTTTCCATATATTTATATGTGTACTTTGTGCCTCCTTCATTAAAATTTAAGGGCCTTAAGGGTGTCTTTTTTCTATTTACATCCTCGATATGTAATAAATACAGTGTCTAGCGCATAGTAGGTGCTTAATAAATTCTCATCACTTGGTTAACATACTTCAAAATCTAGATTGGAACACCATTTGTTTTTTGTCATTTTTTTAAAGTAAAATTCAATGCTTGCTGTGAAAATGCCAACCTGTAATCTTCATTCTGCTTTCGGTGAGGGGAAGGAAGAAAACTGTTTCTCATTAGCATCTTGGAAAATTCCTTATTTCCATACCAGGTGGGGTCCTAATGAGGCTGATTTCCATATGGAACACAAGAAAATCAGCCTCATGACTATGGCCACACCAGGCACTTTGGCATGCTGAGTGTATTTATTTTTGTTTATGATTTTGTGTCCATACCTGCTGGCACATTTCTCCTCTTCCCCACTGCGCAAGGGAAGAGAGTTTCAAGTGAGAAGAATGAAAGTATAAGCCAAAGAACAAGTCTTCCGTTGGAGAAGTCAAACATTTCCAGATGGCACAACCATCTTTTTCTTTCTCCTTTCGTAGAATCACAGAGAGGATTCACAGACAATGACATTGTTATCAAATTTTCAGATGACACATGGAATGGGTAGGCATTGAGACTATCTCAATAGGTGGAATATTAGGATGAATCTAATAAGATGAAATGTGGTTGTATTAAAGCATCACAGATTTAAAACTGCAAAGAGGTCATTGACTCCAACCCCTTCATTTTACAGGTGAAGAACTTGGAGAGGTTACCTACTTACCCTGGATCAAAAACCTACCAAGCACTAAGGTGGGATTTGAACTCATATCTTCTTCACACTACCTACTGTTCTAACCACTGTGCTACTAGACACCTCTATTGCCAGGAATAATGTAAACTCTTGCACGTGGATACAAAAAAATGAATTTTACAAGTTTAGGTGAGGAAGGTAGACCTGGGCAGCTTGCTGTGTCAAGAAGGACTAAGAAAACTTCCAAAAGACTCATGGCAGAAAATGTTATCTATATCCAGAGAAAGAACTATGGAGTTTGAATACAGATCAAAACATGCTATTGTCTCTTTTTTGTTGCTCGTTTTTTTCTTTCTCGTGGTTTTTCCCTTCTGTTCTGATTCTTCTTTTACAACATGACTAATGTGGAAATATATTTAATATGATTGTACGTGTATAGCCTATATCAGACTGGGGAAGGGAGAGATGGGGGGGATTGGAACTCAAAATCTTATAAAAATGAATGTTGAAAACTAAAAATTAATTAATTCTTTTAAAAGACTGACAGAGTTGTTGTTGAGTCATGTCTGACTCTTCCTGATCCCATTTGGGGTTTTCTTGGAAAAGATACTAGAATGGTTTGCCAATTCCTTCTCCACATCATTTTACAGGTGAGTAAACTGAGGCAATCAGGGTTATGTGACTTACCCAGGGTCACAAAGCTAGTAAGTGTCTGAGGCTGGATTTGAACTCAGGAAGAGTCTTTCTGACTCTAGGTCCAGCGCTCTATCATCTGCATCACCTACCTGCCCCCAAGAGAGTATTAGTAGCCTACAAATTCAGTATGAGTCAACATTTTCATGTAGTAGACAAAAAAGTGAATACAATTTTAGGGTGTTTGGGGGAGACATAGAAAGCAGGCATGGGGAGGAGACAGTATCACCATTCCCTTCCCTGGTCAGACGACATGTGAAGTACGGTATTCTGATCTTTTAGGAAGGATGCTGTTGGGGAGGTGTAAAACATCCCAGAGGAAGCCATCAAGGACAGTAGTCATTGAGATCATGCCTTATGAAGAGCAGATGAAGGAAGTAGGGCTGTTTAGCTAAGAGAAGAGTGGCGACATGATATCCATCTCCAAATATTTAAAATGACTGTAATTAAGACAAAGGATCAGATGTGTTCTGTTTGTGCTCAGGGGTCAAAAGAAAGAGTAGTTAATAGATAATATAAAGAGGCTATCTTAGGCTTGCAAAAAGGGAAAACAACGATTAAAAGCATCTGAAAGTCTTTCCTTGAGAGGTAACAAATCCCCTCTGCCTGGAGTCTTCAAGCAAAGGCTGGATGACTCCTTTCTTGGTATATGGCCAAGTAGATTATTTGTCCATTGGACCAGCTGGTTTCTGATGCCCCCATCGACTCTAGGGTTTTATGATTCTCTGAAAAGAAACCCATGAAAAAGATTAGGTGGATTTTTCCCAAACCCAGGTCCTTTAGGCTGGAAATTTTCATTACCAACTCATCGAGATCCAAGGGATGAGGGTTACACCTGTGATTTCATTGGTATAAGAAATTCCCTCCACCAAGGAGGGAATGAAAGTCATGACATTCTTTGAAATTTATTGCCTTATAAGAGAGTTGTCCAGGCTGAGCATTGAGAAAGATTAAGTGAGCTACCCAATGTCAAACAGCCAGAGGCACTATGTTCCAGGCATTCTGCTAAGTACTGATGATACAGGCTTTTGTAAATTATTTCCTTAAACTCATTCTAATTATCTTTAAAATATCAGTGAATAGATCGCTGGAGTCAGAAAGACCTGAGTTCAAATCTGATCTCAGTAACTTAACTAACTGTGTGACCCTGGGCAAGTCACTTAACCCTATTTGCCTCAGTTTCTTCAACTGTCAAATGAGCTGGAGAAGGACGACTTCAAAATCTTTGCCAAGAAAACCTCAAATGGGGTCACAAAGAGGCAGATACAACCGAAAATGACTGAATAATAATAATAATATACCTAAAGTATTTATGATCTCTCATTATGTGCAAAATATCACTTACTCAAAAATACATTATGATTGTCAATTGGTTCTAACCCTAGGTGAATGATTTAACACCAGCCAAGATTCTGCTAGCAGAGGATTTTCAATACTTAGTACTACATATTTTGAATTTATACGATAGATTTTATATTACAAAAGACAATAGTTTTTACCTTCAAATTTGTGTTGGTGAATCTAAGAAGCTTTATTGATTTTCTCAACATTCAATATTGTCAGATACATTGTGAGCGGCCCATAATAGATCCTTAATACATTTCTGTTGAATAGCGAATGTGTAAATGAAAGGAATCCTTTGAAAAAAGGACCTTTGGCTTCCTGAAAGAGTTAGCAAAGCTTCCTCTGATAGAAGCTGTCATTGTGAACTTTTTAAATTGCATTATATGACTAATTCAACCCTTGAGCCTGAATGGAAGGCCAAATCTGCTTTTATTGTCTATTTCTTCTTCATAGGATTCTGAAAAGATGAGAGCAAAGGGTGACAATTTTCTTTATTTTTTTTGAAGGGGGAAGCGAGGCAATCAGGGTGATTTTCTTTAAATGGTAAAGGTAGAGATATTATCTTTGGATTGAGAGGTAAAAGGACCTTTTGAACTTATCCAGCCCAATGCTCTCATTTTCCAAAGGAGAAAATAGAGAGTTTATTATACCATGTCTCCAAGGATCACATAGGCAGCAAGGAACCAAGCAGGCAGCAAGATGGCACAGGGTTCAAATCCACCCTGACGTGAGTTCAAATCCAGCTTCAGACACTTACTAGCTGTGTGACTCTAGGTAAGTTATTTGATCTCCCTCAGCTCCAATTTCCATCTCTGTGAAACAGGAATAGCCACAGGGCTGCTGGGAGGACCAAATGAGGCAGAATTTCCAAAGTGCTTTGCGAGCTTTAAAATGCTCTATAAGCACTGGCTATTATAGAGTTATGAGCTGGACTCAGTTTGGGAACCAACGTGGCACAGAGGAAAAGATCACTGATTTTGAGTTCGGGAGGACCTCGAATGTAATCCCAGCCCCACCACTCGCTGTCTGCATGACCTTAGGGAGGGAGGGAATAAGCATTTATATAGCACCTACTGCATGTCAGGCAGGTGCTTTACAAATATTATCGCGTAGATTCCCACAACAAGCTGTGTGATCCCGGGCAAGTAATGTAACCTCCGTCAGCCTCATTTTCCTTATCGATGAAATGGAAATAATGACAGAATCTACCTCCCAGGGTCGTTGTGAGGATAAGACAAGCTAATGTTTATAAAGCATTTTATGAATCTTAAAGTACTACCCAATTGCTCATCACTGTCATCATCATCATCATCATCACCACCACCATCATCATCACCATCGTCATCATCATCACCATCATCATCATCACCACCACCATCATCATCATTATTATTATTATTTTAGTGCTAAAGGGGATATTAGAAAACACCTAGAAAAACCCTGTCATTTTAAGTTTGAAGAGACTGAGGCTTGGAGAAATTAAATGACTTGCCAAAAGGTCACACAGAATAAAACTCAGAAGTAGGATTTGAACTGGGCTTCTCTGATGGCAGAGTCAGTGCTCCTGATGCAACTCTAGGTTTTCTGCCTATTTTCAAAAATGAAGAAAAAGAGGACCAGACAGGTTAACATGATTTGCACTAAGCCATAAACTTAGTCAGTAGAAATTTTTGTTCAGTCCTGCCCAACTTTTCCACGACCCCATGTGGGGTCAGAGATACTAGAGTGGTTTGCCATTTCCTTCTCCGGCTCATTTTACAGATTTGGAAACTGAGTCAAACAGGGTCAAGTGACTTGCCCAGGGTGACACAGCTGATAAGTGTCTAAGGCCAGATTTGAACTTAGTAAGATGAGTCAGAAAGACCCTAGAGCCAGCATTCTATGCACTGTGGCGCCACCTAGCCACCCAGTAAGTAAGTAGGAGGGTAGGGATTCAAACCCAGGCCCTCTAATTCCAAACCCATTGCTCATAGAATCAAAGAATTGGAAAGGGACCACAATGTCCCCTCCATATCTAAAGAAGACTCACTTCCATAACATCCCTGATTATGATAATAATATGATAATAATTGTTCAGTGATTATTTGATCATAGATCTAGAGGGAAAGGACCCTTAGAAGAGATCATATCCAACCCCCTCATTTTACAAGTGGAGAAACAGAGGCCCAGAGAATAAAGTGACTCTTCCAGGGTCACCCAGATAGTAAATGTCTAAGGCAGGTTTTGAAACTAGGTCTTCCTAACTCCAGGTCCAACATACTACCCTCCACATCTTTACTTAAAGACCTCTATTCAGAGGGAAGGAGGAGAAGAGAGGGAGTCCAATACCCATCCAATTGTAGATGGCTTTAATTGTTACAACTCTTGAAAATACCATGAAAATCCTTATTTTGCATGAAGAGCCTCAGCCTAACAATAATTTAAGTCCATTAGTGTTTATGACCAGATGAAATTTCCTAGATACTAAAAACTTTACCTCTCTTTTTGAAGCAAGTAGTCTAATTTCTGAATAGAAGAGGGAAAGGAAAGACCTTCATTAATGGACCTGGAGAAGCCTGGGAATCTGCAGGGAGGACCAAGAGTCCATGTTAACATTTTTAACAGGAGAAATTTTTATTAATTTGTCCATTCTAAACCCTCTCCACTGAAGTTCTACTATGAGGCTTCATTGGGGAATGAAGGTGATTTGGGGCTCTTCAAGGTGCCTCCAATCTCACCAGCTATGGCAGGCCTTCCATAGCTGGAAAGCCTTCAAGGACTGGCAGGGCAATTGATTGTCATCCCAGGAGCACTCTTGCTGAGCTTGGAGTTCATGAGAATGTTGGATGTCAAGTGATGAATTATTTGGACCACAGTGACTCACGTGGCCATAAATTAAGACCTGGAGGATTCGTGTCCTACATGGGAGGAGTACTCACACTGATGAAAGCATAACTCTGTTGAAACAGACATATTTAAGGGATTTTTTCTCAGTTATGGTTATTGCAATCTGATAGAAACCAGCCTCCACCAGCTAGCTTGGATTTTTTTAAGCTAAATGGTACATTGTAATATAAATAATAAATGTGGTTATTTCTATGTCTAGTAGCTTTTCGCAAGAAGTCAGGAATCTTGGAGAGATAGCAAGCTACTACTGACAAAAAATATATACTTAAATCTAAAAAGAAAAAAATCATCTTCAAAAGTGAGAGGATAAATAGGGTTGACCTCCAGGAAGGATTACAAAGGGGTGGGTAGGTGGTGCAGTGGATAG